>NC_059141.1:3065000-3365000 GCF_020740605.2 Lemur catta | reverse complement strand
GTTCCGTGCCACTGTGTAGATTCGTGTGACTGCTGCACAGTCAGGACACAGAACAATTCCACCCCAAGGATCCCTCTTCACCTAGAATTTAAATCTTGAAACATTTTTGTTGTGGTCTTAAGAGGGATTTGTAATTGTTTGGGGCCCAAATTTTTCATGAAAGACAATGGGAAAATAGGATTCCAGGTGTCAAAATGTGCATCCCAGCTCTCCCCTCCTGTTCAGACTGACGTGGGCCGTGGACTGCTGAGACCTGCCTGTAGTTCCACAATCAGGCTCTTTGAGAGAGACGTGGAGGGATCCCACGTCTGGGAGGAACTGTCCTATGTCCCTTTGGTTTCTCCACACCGACCTTCCTATCCATTGGTCTTTATCCTGAGATAAGACTACGGGGCTCTTCATGCTGAAATGCCAATACCTTTCCCCTCAGCCATGCTCCTTGCCTGTCAGTTCATTTGGCTGCAGCCTGCTCACGTTTATTTAACTTGATGTATAGTAATAATGAAATATAATGAAAATTCTTTGGAAACTATTGATTTTCTTCTGCATACACCCAAGTGGTCCATAGAATGGAGTTATTTTTAGTCTGCGTTGTTCCCTAGTCTGCATTGTTCAGCATAATGTATCATAAAAAAAAGATCACGAGTTTAGTCAAGGATTCTAAAAATCAGCATGTCTGTAACAAGGAAGCAGGAGGTTCTGTGGCAGCCCCTTCTCAGACCGTGTCCTCCAGCCTCTGTCTTTGCCTTTCAGAGCCACCCTGGCCTGTCTGACTATTGGCTCTCTGTGGATGCCAGCTCTGCACATCCAGTCATGGTGTCTCAACTTTCTGAGTCCAGTTTTTTCACATAAATTTCACATCTTATATATTGTTAGTATAAAGATGGAATGTGTTAATGTATATATAATGGGCCTTTAATAATTGCTAGTTTTATTTCCAGCCATTTGGCAATTATCTAGCACCTCTTATGGGCCAGGCATTTGTTGGATGCTAAGGATGGAGGAAAAAAATAAAAGCTATCTTTACCCTCAGGAGAATCACAGTATGATACAGTCCTGGGATGATCGTTTCCCTATGGGGAATTCATGTTTTCCAGGAGCTGGGCAGGGAGGCAGCATCAGGAAAGCTTCCTTGGAGCAGGTCATACTTGACTTTTTGGCTCTTGGTATAGATTTTGAAGGACCCAGGCTCTGAAAAGAAGGAAAGGCATTGGAGGCAGAGAGGAATGCGTGAGTGAGCAAGGTTCAGAAACAGGAGAGAGTGTGGAGTGTCCGGAGACTCTCATGTGAATTGGAGACAGTGTGGGAATGGGAATGTGGAGAGGGGTACATAGAGAGGCCACCAGGGGCCAGAATTCGAGGACCACATGAGCTGCTAAAGCCTCATTGTCCAGCGTGGTGGGCTGAGTCCTAAGCGGTAGAAGGGTCCACCTGCAGAGCTGAGATTGATGTCCAGGCTGAGTGGGTTTGGAGCCAAGACCTCATGTGTCTCCTTAAATGCAGTTGTAAGGTCTCGGGTGGGACAGAAGCCCTCCTGGTGGTGCCGGGCAGGTGGATCCCAGCCTGGACACCAGGGTACTGATGCCAGCTCCACTCTGCCTCCAAGCAGCTGCTGGAGCCTTGGGCCAGTCATTCTGTGAAGTAAGGCAAATGGGTTGGCTAGCTTCTAAAACTCCTTCCAGAGCTAAGATTCTTTGCTTTTCTATAGTTTTACGGGACCACAAATGAAAGCTCAAGAGTAAAATGATAGCGGATGCATTCTGTGGCTGTGAAAATTTTGTCCCATATTGGAAACTTCTATGCACAGTGGAATCCACCAAGGATCTTGAAATCTAACTATCTTCTTGACCAAGACAAACCCTATTTGATTACAGCTTCTTAGAGTCATTTACTTCCTAACTAGTTTGTCACTGAAGTAGGGTTGGGGGCTCACGGAGCTGGGAACTCTGGAGTGAAGCTTACCCTGCACATGCCCAGTCAGGATTTCCAATTGGGAATTCCTGGCCCCTGCCTTATTTGATCCATTTCTTCCCAGTGGGGAGGGACATTCTTTGGTCATGGTGTGCAGACTGAGGGACTCACTCTTGGGGTGTCCACCTCCCTTGTCTTGGGCCTCTCCCAGAATGATTCCAGGACTGAGCTTTGGCTGGACTTGGCCCAGGTGTATTTGGAGGTACCATTGCAGCCTGTCCTGTGGACTCATCTCCACCTGTCCAGGACAGGGCTTCTCTGAGTAGTCTTGGGGAGTAGGCTCAGGAGCCTGGTCCTCTTCCAGCATGTTCTTGCTATGGCTTTACCATCTTCCTATTCCACTGCTATGTCCCTTGACCTACGTGCCATTCCTTCCAAACCTAAGACCAAGTCTGTGTCTGAGGGTTCTAAGAACCAACTGAGCAATGTCCCAGGCTACAGGGCATATCCAGGACAGGGAAGCCACCATCCCTGTAGGAGGCTGTGGGCCCCTTTGGTGTTGTTCCATGCTCACCTGTCTTCCCAGGCCAGCATGGGCAGGGGAGTGTGGCTTGTAGTTGGGGAGAGGAGCCCAGACAGGCTGGCTCAGCCTAACCGGCATTCGTCCTGCCGCAGGTATCTGGAGCCTGCCCCTCTGGAAGACCTCAAGCAGCTCACTTCATTGTGGCATGACTGAGTGTCTCTGGCTTGCAAGGACTGCTTTTGGATAGATTATGTCCTCTAATTAGCCTGTGATCACAGATTGTGAATCTGTTGTGCACCCTGGTGGTGTGCCCTCTGTGGGCCTCACAGCACTTGGTCTGAGATGACATGTCCTCGGTACACAGGGGCACTCACAAAAACTATGGTCATCTAGGAGCTGAGGGACCCATGAAGCCCTGGGCAATCTCGAGCTCTAGCAGATGAGAATCTAATTGTCCAGTGGGGTTTTGTATCAGAGATGTGGGCAAACAAGGGGGCTAACCTGGCTCATCGCACCAGAAGAAGCATGGAGAATGCAAATTGCCCCAGATATTTCAGGCTCCTGAGAGCAGAGATCTAGCCTTTCACTGCCCCATACCCCTTTAGCTCCTACGTGAAGATGCTCTACCTAGGCCACAAACCTGAACCTGACTTTTGCTTTCCGTGTGTTGGTCAGAAACACTGGCACACCCCACCAGCTCCATCCTTTCCAACTGTCATTTGTGTCTCTGCTCTCTGCAGCAGGGTGGATGGAGCACCAGCCACTCAGTGTGCAGCCCCGTGGGCAGTGGGGAAGCCGTGGCCTTTGGAACCAGCTGGATCTACAATAGGACAAGACTCAGGGTCTTGCCACGTGGAGGTGCCCTGACTATGAAACGACCAGCCTGCCCTCTAGGAGAGTGTGTGGCGGTGGTATGATGCTCCCTTGGACCCTCTGGGCCTCCTGCCTGGGGCCCCACCAGCCTCTTGATCCCACACTCGTCTTTCAAATGCAACTCTGCCAGCTGGATGCATCCATTCACAGTTTGCTCTGCAGTTTTTTGTGTAAATTTATATTTCTCATTCTAAAAGCAATGAATGCACATTATAGAATGCTTAGAAGTAAAGAAAAGCACACACAAAGAGCTCAGCCAGGCATTTTTCTTTCCACATTTTGCTGCATCTAACTCTTGTGTCTGTGCCGTCTTCGTTAATGCATTTGGGAGCATCGCCTGAACACTGCCTGATGTCCTCCTCAGCTGCTCCTGGCCCTGCACCTGGCTTGTTCTCTGCCACCACTTGGAACATTTCCCTGTCCTCTGACCGCCCCAAGCTTGTCTGGCTTTGTCTGCGGCCTGCAGCCTTTCTTTCCTGGTCATCCTGGCACCCGGAGCCCTGTTTGTCCCTCCTGCATGGCTTCTAATCACAGACATATTGGCCTCGGTGTGCACTGACTTTGTCCAAGTCTCTGAGGTCAGGAGCCTGTGCTATTCCCTTGTATGATCAATAACATCTAACACTAGGCTAAAAAAAGTGTTCCTAAGCTAGATATGTGAGGATCTTATTAATGAATAAAAAATTAATATATGCACAACAATTCTTGTCTTCATTAATAATGATCATCTCAGCTACTGCTATTTTTTATGCTCTACTGGTAAACGTTAATGCACTTCATGACTTTTATTCCTGGGAAAGTTGGTTTTGAACTTTACTAAACTCAATGCTGTCTTGCAAGGGCAGTGGAAACACACACTTCTGCATGTGTTGCTACTCGGAAGCATTATTTTTAATGTGCACATATCGGGGCTTACAAACCTAAGGGGTTTCTTGGGCAGTCGGCCCTGGCGTTTTGGACTCTCCTTCTGCCAGATGTGCAGAGAGGGCCTGGAAGCATACAGGGTGAGTTTTGGGGGCATGTGACCATTCTGTGGGGTAACCACTTTTAAAGACCTTCCTGCAGCGGTAGGAAAGGCTGACAAAGAAATCATGGTTATCAGTTGAGTTTCAGAGATCAATGTTCCTGAATGCGGCAGGGGCCAATCCACACCCACATTTTTAATGATCTGGCCCAATGTAAATCTCCTGGTTACAAAGACACTGCCTTAGAATTTTAAAAAACCTAATAAATAATTTGTTATAACCGCAGGGTGTCACGTTACCATGTTACTTATTATGGAACTAGGATAATATTTAAATTGCTTATTTACAGCATTAAAATAAATAGTGGTTTGGGCATTTTTGCAAAGCAGAGCACATGCGTCATCACTCTTTGCCCCCTCCCCCCGCCTGTGTTTTCCAGCCACAGCACACCCTTCCTTCCTGCTGGGTCTGGGTTCTTTTCCCAGCTGCAGTTACTCCATTATGCTATTAAAGTTCAGAATGTGCAACATGCCCGACCCCTGAAGGCATTTGCCAGTCATTTTTTTTTTATCTTGTCTAATACCTGTGGCTCCCTTTCTGTGCTAACATTTGACTGCGAGCGGTCCATAGGATCTGCCGGTTAGCTGTCCCTTGAAGGCCACTGGCCTCAGCACCTCTGATGGCCACTCATCTTGCCCCTCTCAGATCTCCGAGGGGGGTGGTGGGCAACACAGTGAATGAAATATCAAGCACATCAGATCAAATGGGAGCCTGCCCCCCCTAGGTAAGGGGCAGGCTCCGGGCGGAGGGCACTTGAGCAGCATCTGTCCCTGTCCTTCCCTGGTTCACACGGGCTCGGACCCTCCTTGCATCAAGTGCCCCTCACTTAAGCCCCACTAATTGGGTAGGATTGCTGCCGTCTGATGAGTCATAATTAGGATGAGGCGGCTCCAGTAGGAGCCTTCTTATCGGGCCAAGGGTCAGGGACTAATGACTAGCAGAAGGTAACGGTTTTGTTGATGCCTGTAGTTGCTGCTGGAAAAAAAAAAAAAAAAAATCCAGTGCTGCTGCATGTCTTCTGGCGGCAGGCACTGAATCTTCCCCTCATTTGATTCAGTGACCTCTCAAGTGCATCCTCGCCCCGAGGGCTCTGGGCCATCCAGCAACTGTTAAGCCCCTTGGGTTGATAATCTTCTCCCACATTTGCCCTTAACACCAGACGGACCACCATTAGCCGCAGCTGCACGGGCGCTCATTAGAGGCGATCGATACGGAGCGAGATAAAGGCGGCTGCTGCCCGCCGTCTCCAGTTGCTGCGGATTTGCAGGCGTTCCCACGCAAGCCTTCCTGCCAGCTACGCAAAACAGGGGTTTCTTTTTTTTTTAAAAAAAGGTAAAAATGAAAAAGAACGAGGGGAAAGTACATATTTGCCTTCTTGGTTCAGGATGTTGCTGACTGTCTAGAGGAAATTTTATTTTCACTGTGATGTGAAAATTGCACGTCTTCGCCTTCCACTGCTGCTCGAGTCAGGAGGGCCAGAATGAAAATGTTTCCCAGTGAAAGGATGACCAGCCCTCCCTCCAGGGACAGGGAAGATGTCGATGTTGGCTCAGGGCGCAGGTTGGGGAGTGTTGCTCCTTCCAGAGCACAGTGGGCTGGAGAGGCCCGTGGTGATTACTGGAGTCCTGCGTTTGGCCAGAAGGTGTTGCCAGAGAGCCTGAGAACTCCTGGTCACCTCCCTTCCAAGGCTGGGCGACTCAGCCCCAGCGTGCACCAGAAGCTGTGCCGTTCTCAGCTGGCAAAGGCTGGAGTCAGCCGCCTCCTTAGACTTGCACAGGTCAGTGGCTTGCAGAAGAGCTGGCCAAGCTGCCCCTGGGACCATTCTTCCCCTGTGGTAGGCCGGGTGGGACCAGGACCCCCGCCAGGCTGAGGAGCAGCAGGCCCTGTCACCCATGGGGGCAGCAGCCAGCAGCAGGGCTCCTGCCTCGCAGACGTCCGCCTCCTCATTCTCAGGGGGCTCGGGCACTGGTGCATGGTGGCCCTCTCTACCCATCCTTACTACCCAGATCCCATGGAAAGGACTACAGAAGTGTGAAAATAGGGAAAACCCAGTGTTGGAGCTGGACACCACAGTAGCAGCCCCAGATTGGAAAACTCGAGATATTTTGTCCACGTTTTCTGCACATGAGACCATATGGGAGGAGGGGCTAACCTGAACCATGTCTTCCCATCGAGGAGGAAAAGGCCATTTGGGAACTATCTAGGGAAGACCCCAGAACTGCACCATTGTTCCCTAGCTGGGTGGGGCTGGCCAAGAGTGGTGGAGGCTCTGGCAGGTAGAAGAGCAGGTCTGGACCCTGCCAACAACCACACCAGGTGGACTGCGGGAGCCCGGGGGAGACACTCCCCAGGAGGAGGAGAGTTTCTACATGAGAAGGGCCCTCGTGCTGCTCCCTCATCAGCAACGTTGCTGGCAAAGCAAATTTAGAGTAACTTAACTTTTCCTGCATCCTTTAGTCCGTGCCCCAAATATTCGTCTAGTTACAGAAACCATGACAACTCAAACATGGGCAAAAATAAACCTTCCTCCATAAGGATAAGCAGAGAACCCTGACTGTGACAAGACAATCAGAAGTTCTGAGGACACAGAGCAAATGTCTTTCTGTGAAATGCGGTAACAGCAAGAAATAGAAAATTCTGAAAAGTTTCTCTTTTCTCTTTCTAACAAAATTTAGGATGATACTGAACCTATGCAATTAGAACAGACATTTTTTGAAGGTAGAAACAGCAAGACCCTCAAAGGCTATATACAGACAAATAATTGCTAAATTTAAAACTGCAATGTGGGCAACTGATTATGGAAAATTGATTCAGTGAGGTAGAAGATAAACCTGATAACTTAGAGAAACTCAGAGAAAGGGCTAAATAAAGAAAATGATAGATAGAATACTTAGAAAACAAAGACATATAAAAATTAATGGATGAAGCCAAAAGTCAATTCAAGTTCAAATGTATCATATTAAATATGTTTGTTATTATACAAAAATAAATATTTAAAACTAATAACCACTTATTTTAATAGTTTTTTAAAATCTGGGATATTAAGGTCAATGATGTTAAAAAAGGAAATAATAAACATTACAAAAGAAGAATTATGAATTAGAACAAAGAAGAACAGTAAACTTGATAAATTTAAGAACTTTAAAAACAAAGAGATACACATTAAAATAGATTAACCCCTGATAAATCTGATTTAGGAAAAATTAAGAGGAAAAACCCTCAATATGCAAAATGAGGAATTAGTGAATATGAATGAGGAAACAAAAACAGACACTATAATCAATAAAACTATAAATATTGGTAATAGAAAAAACTATACAGAAACACTATATATAACTCAGTGGTAATAAACTATCAACAAAGTGGAAGATTTTTCTGAGGAAAATTTAAATGTTCATGTCTGACTTAAAAAAGGAGAAAACCTCTGCAGGGTAACAGCCCTGGGGAGAAAGTTCAAAAGTCGCTTTAGGTTTAATTATTATAGTTTTGTAATGCTTTCAAATTAATCTTTTGTGTCTGTCTCTCTCTGCTATTGTTTAGTATTTTGTTCACTCTTCCAGAACACTTTTAGAGTTCTTTAGAGTTTGCAGGCCAGGGATTTCACTCATAAGAGCAAATAATTCCCTTGCTATATGAAAGATTGCAAAGTATAGCTATGGAAAAGAATGTTTCCTGGTGCATTTTACAGAGGTATCTGAGGCTTGAATCTAAAACCTGAAAAAGGATAAGAAAATTCCAGACTCACTGGAGGATGAAGTGGGAGCTGCGTGTGTGCGCATGTGTGTATGTGCACACCTGTGTGTGCACGCACACTTGTGTGCTCATGGAGGGAGGGTGGTCCTGGTGAGACGCAGTCTGTACCTGTTGAATCAAAAAACAAAATGTCTTAAATAACATATAGCAAACAACAAGTTAAAACAACAGTTTCATATACCATATAGATCTATTTTGGGAATGCAATAATGTTTTATTTAATATTCAGCAATCTATTAATAAAATATACCCCATCCAGAGATTAAAAGAGGCCAAATAAATTCCCAGAAGGTATCTGATAAAATTCAACATCAATTTCTGATAAAAACTTAATAAGCCAAGAATAGGTGAACAGTTTCTCGACATGAAAAAAACAATATGAAATCAGCAGTTACATCACATTTAATGAGGGTCCTCCAAGGTCCTCCAGTGCCCGTCAGGAGCATGGGAAGGCTGCCACGATCACCATCTTATGATCATGTTCTGGAAGTTCTAACAAGTGTAATAAGAGAGGAAGCAGAAATAAGAGTAAGGAAATGACAAAAATTTATATATGGTATGACCGTATGTCTAGAAACCTTAAGAGAATAATTTAAAATAGTTAGCAGAGTTTCTTGGTGGTAGGATGTACAAGTCAATAATTTTTCTATATTCCACTAATAATTAGCTAGAAAATGAAGACAAAAGATTTCCAGTCTACAAGATCGATGTAGCACACTAAATTCTAGCAGTAAACCTGGTGATAGGCTGAAAGCTGGAATTGCTGTGCCCAACAGTTAGCCAAGTTGTGAATGCAAAAGAAAAGTTCTTGAAGGAAATTAAAAGTGCTACTCCAGTGAACACATGAATGAGAAAGCAAAACAACCTTATTGCTGATGTGGAGAAAATCTGAGTGGTCTAGATAGAAGATCAAACCAGCCATAACATTCCCTTAAGCCAAAGCCTAATCTACAAGACCCTAACTCTGTTCAATTCTGTGAAGACTGAGAGAGGTGAGGAAGCTGCAGAAGAAAAGTCTGAAGCTAGAACATCTTAGTTGATGAGGTTTAAGGAAAGAAGCTGTCTCCTTAACATAAAAATACAAGATGAGGCAGCAAGTGCTGATGTATAAGCTGCAGCAAGTTCTCCAGATCTAGCTAAGAGAAGTGATGAAGGAAGCTACACTAAACAACAGATTTTCAATATAAACAAAACAGCCTTATACTTGAAGAAGATTCCATCTAGGACTTTCATAGCTAGAGAGAAGCAATGCCTGGCCCCAAGGCTTCAAAGGACAGGCTAACTCTCCCTTTAATGGAGCTGGTGACTTTAAGTTGAGGCCAGTGCTCATTGACCATTCTGAAAATCCTAGGGCCCTTAAGCATTATGCTAAATCTACTCTGCCTGTGCTCTGTAAGTGGAACAACAAAGCCTGACGACAGCACATCTATTTATAGCATTGTTTACTGAATATTTTAAGCCCACTGTTGAGACCTACTCTTTAGAAAAAAGATTCCTTTCAAAATATTACAGCTCATTGACGAAGCATCTAGTCACCCAAGAGCTCTGATGGAGATGTACAAAGAGATTAATGTTGTTTTCATACCTGCTCACACAATATCCATTCTGCAGCCCATGAGTCAAAGAGTAATTTTGATTTTTGAGTCTTATTATTTAAGAAATACATTTCATAAGGCTATACCTGCAGTAGATAGTGATTCCTCTGATGCATTTGGGTAAATTAAATTGTAATCTTTCTGGAAAAGATTGCCATTCTATATGCCATTAACAACATTCCAGATCCATGGGAGGAGGTCAAAATATCAACATTAAGAGGAATTTGGAAGATGTTGATTCCAGTCCTCATGGATGACTTTGAGGGATTCAAGACTTTGTGGAGGAACTCACTGCAGATGGGGTGAAACAGTGAACAGCTATTAATAGAAGTAGAAGTGGAGCCTGAAGGTGTGACTGAATTGCTACAGTCTCATGATGAAACTTGAATGGATGAGTTACTTCTTACAGATGAGGAAAGAAAGTGATTTCTTAAGATAGAATCTACTGCTGGTGAAGGTGCTGGGAACACAGTTGAAATAAAAACAAAGGGTTTACCTTTTTCCTGGGACCCATCTTGGAGTCATGAGGGCATCGGCCTCCGAGTGAAGCCAGCACTGCAGAAGACAGGATGGGCCCTGGGGACCTGGACTGGCTGCTGAGCCAAGGCTGGCCTGAATTCTTGGTGGGCTGTAGAGGTACTTGAGGCAGTAAATGCTCTGATTAGTTAAAAACAAAAACAAAACAAACAAACAAAAAAACCCCACAAGAGATTTTGAATATTATGTCCAATTAGTTGATAAAGTGGTGGCAAGGTTTGAGAGGATTGGCTCCAATTTTTAAAGACATTGCAATAAAATGCCATCAAGCAGCATCATTTGCTACGGAGGAATTTTTCACAAAAGGAAGAGCCAATCGATGGGGCAAACTTCACTGTTGTCATATTTTTAAAAGTTAACACAGTGGCCCCAACTTTCAGCAACCAACACCCTGAGCCATCAACACTGAGGCAAGACCCTCCGCCAGCAAAAAGATTATGACTTGCTGAAGGCTCAGATAATCGTGATTGCTAGCATTTTTTAGCAATAGAGTATTTTTAATAAAGGCATGTTTATTGTTTTCTAAGATATAATGCTATCGCACCCTTAATTGACTACAGAATAGTGTAAACATAACTTTTATATGTACTAGGAAACCAAAAAAATTGTGTAACTCACTTTACTGTGACATTTGCTTTATTGTGGTGATCTGGAACTGAACCTGGGACATCTCTGAGGCGTGGCTGTAATTAAGAACAGCGTCAGTGGTCACATGGCAGCGTGTGGGTGCACGAGTAGACAGGCAGACGAGGGGGAACAGGAGAGTGGCCAGAGGCATCTGATCCCCCACTCACTTAGCATATGATGCACGTGGCATTTTAAATGCATGGAGGAAAGTTTGGATTACTCAGTAAATAATTTTGAGATAGCAGTTAATTATTTGGGAAAGTATCCCTTTATCACTCCTAGATGACAATTCATTTAAGCAGATTAAAAAGGTAAGTGTAGGAGAACTGGAGGAATCACCAATGAGGGCTGCATGTTTACCTGCTTTCAGGGCAGGAGTGGAAGAACAAGGGAGAGATCACAAAGGAAAATGATTGAGATTCATCTACATAAGAATTTGATAATTCTCAACACCAAATTACACCCTAACTGATATTAACAGATAAATAGGAACACATTGTAGCGTATTGTTACATAAAGGAGTATCACCTTATATAATACATAAAAACCCTTATAATTCAGTAAAAGTTTTGAAAAATGCCTAAAAACATGAAAAAGCATTACTTAAATAAGAACTACAAATGCTCAATAAACATTTGAAGAAATGTTCATCCCATTAGCTGTGAGAAAATGCAATTTTAAATAATGAGAGTTATTTTTGGCTGATCAAATCAGTAAAGATTTTTGAAAGAGGTAATGCCCAGTGTTGGCAAGGTTATGGGAAAACAGCAATTCTTATATTTGGTGCATAAGTGTTACTGGAGAATAAATTAACAATATGAGTTAAAATCTTAACATTATCGATACCCTGTGACCTAGGAGTCTCACCTCCAGGTGTTTATCTCACGTAAATAATTAGGGAATCGTAAAGAGCTGTGTGCACCATGAGACCCTGTGTGGTGCTCTCTGTAATAGTGAAAAATGGGGAACGGCGTAAATACCCAATGAGAGAAAACGAGTTAAATAAATGGTGTCCATTAAAAGCAACGGAATACTAAGTAGTCATTAAAACTCATGTTCTCAGAAACTAAACATATGCAATAACATTCACAATATATTAAATGATAAAAGTAGGTTACAAAATAATGTTATGTGCTTTGTAATTCCAACGCCGTAAAAGTGGTATATGTGCCTAGATTACGATGGAAGGAAATGCAGTGGTTGTCTTCTAATCTCAGAAATATGAGTGATTTTTATTTTCCTCTTTCTCCTTTTCTGAAGTTCTCAAAATTTATGCCATGGCACTGTATTCCTGATACACAAATCATCATAATAATCATAATAAAGGAATCTTAAAAGCTCCATAAGGGAAGCACGCAGGGCTTGTTACCCAAAACCCACCAGACAATCTTACGCCCAGTGAATCGCAGGCATCAACAAAAGGGGCTCCAGGAAGGCTGGGTGCCTTCCCCCTACCCCCCCCCCCCTTTATTTTTTTCTGTTAGGAGACACATTTCCCTCTAGCTATCCTGAAAAGGTGGTGGTTTCTAGTTTCTCTGCTCTTAGTTAATGAAATTTCCTTATTTAAAGTATGATTTGCTATTTTCAAATTGGATCTATTTTCCTTCTCTGGCTTCTGGCATCCTGGCTTAATTTCCTGAGAAAGCTGTTTCCAAGTCACAGAGCGTCACATGCAGGTCCTTGGAGTCAATGTGGGCGAGGGAGGAGTTGGAGGTGAAATTTTTGCTACTCCCTTGTCGTATCTGCTCTGTCTTGGGGACTTGCACTGGCTCCCAGTGTGATTTGATTGTTCTGGGAATGAATGTACTTGGCTGCTTCATTATTAACAGCAACCCCAAGTTAGGGTTGCCAGATTTAGCAAATAAAAATACAGAATGCCTAGTTAAATCTGATTTTAAATGAACAGTGAATCACTTTTTAATGTAAGTATATCCCAAATATTGCATGAGATATACTCATACTAAAAAACTATTCATTATCTGAAATTCGGATTAAACCAGGCATCCTGCATTTGGTGACCCTACCATCCCAAATGTTTTCAGTGGGTCAAGTGTCAGTGTGGTTTCATGGCTTACATTGGCTCTGTCTATAGTGGGGTTTTCATGCTCCACTCCCAACGGGGGGCCCGTCTGGGACCAGGGTGTTTGAGCAAACAGTCATCCTAGATTGGATCTACTTGGTGGTAGTCATACGTCGGCTGTCAGAAGATTCGAGCTTGCCCATTCCTCTCTGGAATCTAAAACTGAACAGACACTAGTTTTCATAGCCAGGAAGAATGATTAAGCAGTTGATGAGTTATAGTTGAGGTGATCATTGTTTGATCAGGTGGAGTTTCCGCTGTGCCAGCAGTGGACACAGGACAACCCCTCCCGGGTTTGTAGACTGCGGCTCCTTCGCATCTCATCCTTTGTTCTCTTGAGTGGAAATGGTGAAAAAAGAAGGGTACAATCAAGCAGGTAAAAATAAGGGAACTATAAACACAGGAACAACCACAGGTCCCCAAGTCTAACTGGCATAATTGTTTCCAGTTATTTTAGAAATAATTGGGGAATGGACACTACTTGTTCAAAGTTGCTTTAGGATTGAAGTGGCAAATTAAGCTTCGATTTGCAGTGGCTGCTTGCACAATCATTTGTGTTCCTAAATTTGGTCATGGCCAGGGCAGTCCAGAAACCCTGTGTGCATTGACTGACCCAGCAAAGGGGAAGCTTCCCGGGCACCTATGCCCGGAAAGGCACAGTGTTGGTTTGGAGCATCCCTCCGGAGACGGCCCTTGTGTCCTTTCTCCCGAGAGCAGCCAAAGCACGTGGTCCAGCCTTTGTCCTGGCGTCAGATAGCCTTTCTCCGGGAAGGAGCTTTGGCCCAGAGCTGTCCTGGGAGCATACCATGTTTTATTACCTCTCCGGCTTCTCATTGCCTGCCAAGAGCCAAACCAGAGGTGCCAAAATGCTGTAAGAAATCAGATCTCCAAGAGCGCCTGCTCTCACGGCATTTCCAGCTGTTGGCTCACAGCAAAGCTCTTTGTAAATTTTGTAAGAAAACACATTCTCCGGAGGTTTCCATTCCAAGTTGGCGGCCTCAGGAAGCCAGAAGAGCTGGAGTCAAACTTTTCAAGGAACATCTGAGCTTGGATCCTGTTCTGCGCTTAGTCCAGTCTCCAACTTCTGGGGCCTTGGACTTGGAACCACGGTTGTTGGCTGACAATGGACTGTATTTACTGTGCCTGAGGGGAGGAGGGAGGCGTGTTACTCCCATAACGCCTCCAGTGGCTCAAAGGGTGTGCAGATGATTTATGGAAGCCTGGTGAGGGAACAGACTATAAGCATCATTGAAACACAAATGTTTGTCTTTCTTCTGGAAGAGTAGCATCTTTTCATTCAGAAATTAGGAGCAAGAGTCCTGTTTAGCACATCCAATTTAAGTCATCTTTGCACTCTCAAGATGTTTTCCCCAAGTTATTGTGATAATCTTTTCTATTCCTCTCCTGACTGTTTCAATTCCAACTTTTCTGATGACCAGACGCTCTGGCCCAGCAGTGCTGCTCCCCAGTTAAGACCTAATCTTTGTTTCTACTACTTTTCATGGATAATTTGTCATCTTTCTTTTCCTTTTTCCAGTTTCCCTGCATTTTGCTGATGGCAGATTGGTAGTGACACTACAGAGAGAGGCTGCAAATGGCAGAGAAAGTGGCTTGGGTGAAGGGAAAATGCAATTTCTCCTTGTTCAACCAACCATTGAAATGGCCCTTTGGCCAGAATGATGGTGGATACCTATATATGTTATTTTTATTATTGTGTTAATGTGAGAACTGTAAATTTTTTAAGTGATTGGATTTAGGAAGTTCCGAACTTGCCACATTTAATATTTTTGTTGGGAGAGCATCTTCGTCCATAAAAGCAAATATTTTCATGTGGATGAAGGCTTGTAATAGTGAGCTATTTCTGTAAAGCAGCATAGTATACTAGATTATAAACTTCTCAAACATTAAAATAAAGCACTTTGGGAGGGACATTAACTCTTTTAGGCCACTTATACAATTCCCAAAGTGCCCATCATAAATCCAGGAAATTGCATTGTCATTGTTATATTCAGAAATAATTTTGCTCCAATACATTTCCTCGCCATACATAATTCTATTTTAGGGAGTAAAAATGTTTAACTTATGTCGGGAGAGTCTACTGATTGGTTCTGTCTCGCACTAGTATTATTTTAAATCAATGGCTGCTGCTGCAAAATCAGATAATTTCTCAGAAGACTTACATGGAAACATATTCTATGGTTGTTTTTTTTTGTTTGTTTTTGTTTTTTTGAGGTGAGAGCTTTCAATTCAAATCATTGTTCCCAAATAGATGAACGTCAAGTGTGATAGCAGTTAATGTACATCAGGCATTTGGGGAAAACGAACTGAAGTTGAAAACCAAGCTGCCAAAAGAGTTGCTTCCAATTGGAGCTTTATCCCAGGTAGTACTGGGGAGCTGGGATTTAGGGGCAGATACAAACACCCTGAGGTGGAGCAGAATTACAGGCGCTCACATCCCCAGGTCTGTGAGACAGAGAAAGCAGCATCATCCGGGAGTCAGGCCCCAAGAGGCTGGCCTGGCCTGCAGCAGTGGGCAGTCTGGACCACATGCAGGTGGCCTTAGGGTTATAGGGCACTCCAGACAGCCAGATGGAGAGAAGGATGTGTAATCACATATTAATTCTTCAGGCCTCAGACTTCTCAAGAAATCAGAATTCTGAAACATGTCTTCTGCATTTATAGATCAAAAGCCCATGAGTTCAACCTGGAAAGTTGCCACAGATAACTAGTTATCAGTCAAGAAACAAGCATATATTGTCTAAATAGATGACATTCTCTTCTTCCATAGCCAAAGGCAAACATCTTCAGGAGATCTGTGCAATGTTAGTGAGACTCGCCTCTCGATTGGCGCCTGACTTCCTTGGCACGGTAGTGATCCTCGCTGATGCAATGGAATGACTTAATTTGTTTCCAAAAACTAGGAAGGAATATGCACTTATTGGACACATTTCAGCTATGAAGGGGAGTAGATTTCAAGTCCCAGGAAAGAAATGACTTGAAGATTTTGTAAAGCCTGGGTGGAAATTGTTGGTCCAAACGAACATCTCCCTCTTCACTGAGCCGGACTGTGATGCAGGCTCACCAGGTGCCTGTGTGGGGAGTGTGTTGGAATGGGACACACCTTCTACCGTGCACACAGCAGAGGAGCAATTAGGTGTGACTGAGACACAGCAGGTAACAGCCAGAGGAGGAATAAGAAGGAGGCAAGCTTCAAGAGACCGTGTGGCTTGAATCAGAGCTGCAAATAATGAGGAAACATCCTGTCTCAAGAATTGCCACCATCTTTTATGAAAGGCAGACACTGACAGCTTCACAACGGCCACTACGAGGGAATAAGCATCGGAAAATCTGACCCACGAATGCGGAGGCGCCAATCAAATTGTCAGGTCTTGTTGCTGTAGACAGCGGAGGCAGAACGCAAGCCACGAGGCCGGGGCACAGGCAGCTGCTGGCTCCCGCAGCCCCTCCTAGAGCGCGCTCAGCTCCTGGGCACTGGAGGAAAAGCCACCACCACAACAAAGCCCCTCGCAGGGACACCATGCCACACATCCTGTCCTCGCTGTCTGTCTCTCATATGCATTGATTTTTATGATTAGAAAGTGATTTTTTATTATTTCCTTTCTTTTAGGGAAAGGGAATGTCATTAGAAGTTCACAATTAATGAGTATAATATGTTAGTAAAGTAAAACTATGGTATTCTGGACTAATGAGAGTGATAATCTCTCCAAATTTTTGAGAAGTACACAATATAAAAATTAAATATCAGTGCAATTAAATATTTTTTCATTATCATAACTAAAAAGAATATGCATATGTACATAACTTTTGTTTTGAATAATTCACGGTTCCAAGGATCTCTCTGAAGTCCCTTTCCAGTCTTCTGTTCAGACGGAAGGCTAGGTTGACCACTGCTATTGGTTACAGACTCAAGGTGTTACTAACAGTAAATGTCATCCGATGTGACATTACTGGTATCCCCTTGCTGAGATGGATGTAAAGCAGACAGTGTCATCCCGTTGACATCTCTGGTAAGATTAGATGTTGCTTGCTTTGGAAAAACTGCCTCAGCGAACAGAGGGGAGAATGTTGGGGACAGAGCCGTGGCAGGTGTCTAACTGGAGCCTGCACGCCAGCCTTGCAGGGCTTCGGTGCTTCCCAGGAATTTGCTTCTCTGTGAATCCACCTTAGGCATTTGAAGCTTTGTGTTGGCATTGGGACGTTCCCTCTGCTGTTGGCTGCCTCCTGGTATGTTTGAGACTTTGGGATTCCAACACACCCCTAACCCCATACCTACCCAAGTGCCAGGGGATCTCATAACTCCACCCTCTGGGCTTCCCCAAGCTTATTCCTTTGTTTGAAACATTACAGCGTCAAAGGCTTGAAAGCCTCAATATCCCATCCTTTGCTTTTTGAAGGCAAATCATCCCAACATGATGAACTAGGCTTTGAAAAGTCCTTGTGACCTTTCCTATATCTGCTTATGTTCCACTCCTACAAATAACAAATGCAAAAAACTCAAAAGTCTCTTTGATCATCACTGTCCTAAAAATTGAACTTCCTCTATGACCATTCTGCCATTGAAAGAATAGGATTGTAGAGCATGAGAATAGACTTGGGCCTCATCAGGGGTTTCCAAATTGCCATCTGTGGAGCTGTAAGACCCCATGGAGGGGTTTGGGGTCACCGGTGGTGCAAGGGGGCAGGATGTGTGGGCACAACTTGGGGGTCCCACTAGCACCTTGGTCACAGCAGCTCCGTGGCCATCCATTCTAGAATTTCATTGAATATTTTATTTGGAAAAAAAGGGTGACAGCTAAAGGTATGGGTTTTCTTTTTGAGATAACATTTAGAAAATGTTCTAAAATTGATCTAAAATTGCTTGTGGTAATGGTTGCATATACCTGTGAATACACTAAAAACTCTCAAATGAGTGAATTATGTGGTATACAAATTGTATCTCAGTGAAGTTGTTGAAACAAAAGGATTGAACTAGTAAGTTTCAGAACCCACTACTTATAACTTTTCCCTTTTTTCTTATTTGCCTGGGCTGGACTTCCAGAATAACAATTAATAAGGTTGATAATGAGCATCAGAACTTTTTTCCTAGTGTTAATGAGAACAACTCCAGCATTTCACTATAAATATAATGTTTAAGGCTGGCTTAAGACTATAATTTTTTATCATATTAAGCAAGAATGCTTTTGTAAGATTTTTTTATCAGAATTTTTTATAGAAATTATTTTAGTATATATTGAGTTATTTATGACGCATCCTATGGAGGCTTTTCGTTTACTCTCTTGGGTAAAACTTCCTAAGTTGTAGTATTCTATTCTTTTAATATACTGTTGAATTTTCTTAACTAGTACTTGAAAAACTTTTATTTGCACCCGTGGTTATAAGTGGTCTACTGACTCATAATTTTTTAAAATTTTGCTTTAATTTTACTTTTCTAATATCCTGAAAATAAGAGGAAAAGAAACCCCACAACAATCAGCCATGTTCATTTGTCTTTGCTTTAGCATTACTTATATATTATGTACTTGATATTATACATCTTTCCGATCTAAATAATTTTACTTTCTTTAAGTATAAAATAATAAATTATAATTTCTTTATGCTATGTTCATTATTTCAAGTTTCCCAAGTCAAAAGTGATAAATTCAAACAGCTTGTTGGCTATTTTAACTTTTTATGCAAAGCAAGAAAAAAATTTAGAAAATAGTCTCTTTGTTGTCTCTAGTAGGCCATTTCATTCTGTCTGGGGACTATATGCTGTAATTTTTAGAAAAATTTTAAAAAATGCACTTGTTCATGACAGTTCTCTGTGGACATCAAATTTATTTGAAAACACTGGGCTGAATTTACTTTAATTATCAGATATTTTGAAAGCAAGGGGATAATAACTGCTTACTAGCATGTTTCAGAGAACTTAGCTAGTTGTTTCCACATTGGTCATTTGATTTAATTAAGACGGTTGTGAAGGATGGGGGTGGTAGAAATTGCTGTTATTAGATGTGGGCTGAGCCCCAGAGTACCGATGAGGATTGTGTGGATTCTGGGGTGCTCTGTCAGCATCACCTTGAAGAAACACGTGATGTCACAAGTATTACCTAGTGGGAGGTGTGGAAACCACATCAACTCAATAAAGTCTGGAGATTCCTATTTTGTTTTCATTGTTAACAAATAATATCAACAAGCATTTTCCATATTCTTTACTGTCCAAGGTATTTTTGTCATGGAGTTGTAACAAAAAAAAATGACCATGGATTAAGAAAATAATTCTTTTTCTTTTTGTAAATTTTTTTTTGGGAAATTTTGAACTGCTCTGGGTTTTGCAGATTATGTTGTGTCATATTATATTAGAATTTCTATAACCTCAAAATGTAAATTTTCTGAGAAACACTAGAAGTCTAGATGATCTCAGGCAGGTAGACACAAGAAAGGTGGGGACATCTCACTGCCTGCACTTGACTGTCAGAAAACTTAAAAAAGGCTTATTTGCTTAAATAATAGCACATACATACCTATGTTAATCTTACTTTCTATTTATAAGCTCCTAATTCATTGTTGATAGCAAAGAAATTAAACAAATCCTTTAAAAAAAGCATTTCTATGAACAATTGGAACATAGAGCTGTTTGACTGTTAACAGCATCAGCTGTTGCTAGAAGAGTCAATAACATTTCTCCAGTTCATATTTGAGGCCATATTTCCAAACTGGTTTCCACATAAAGATGTGAATAAGGTCCATTGACCAAAGAGTTCCGTGAGGAAAGCAGATTTGAAATATTAGAAACACTAAGAAATCTGTCAACTTACTTAGCTTTTTGCAAGCGTATTTGACAGTGGAATTCCTTCCCAGAAGAAGATGTGGTAAAACCCACTGTCTTTCCGTGGCCTTTTGGGCCCTGAGCCCTCTGGTCTGCTGACCTTCCTGACCCAGTCTTCCACCCATTCCCTCTGCCCGCGCCGACTCTGACATGACGGCCTCCTTGCCGCTCTTCATCAGAAACACCCAGTGGCCTGTTCCCACCACAGCGCTGTGGCAGCAGCTGTCTCTCCTTCCCTCTGACAGTCACGGGACCTGTTGTCTCACTTCCTTCTCAGGTCTCCTCAAATATCGCCTGGTTAGAAATGACCCTCCTGGACCACGCTGCATAAAAAATGTCGCTCCCTAATCCTCTTTCCCTTCCCCTGCCTTTTGATTCTCCTCTTGAAATAATATGTACATACCTTCCATTTATTATGGGCCGTCTCCCCGACGAGAACACCAGCTCCGCTGGAGCAGGGCCTTAGCTGGGGGTGCTGTGTTGGTTGTGCCTTCCCCAGCCAGCCTCAGCTGCCCAGGCTGTGGGTAGAAGACCTCAGGCACGCGCTGATCCGGGATGAGGGGTTTGCGTGGTGGGTGTGGCAGAAGGACAACCAGGGCAGGATTCCAGAGGATGGTTAGAGAGAGTTGGCAGACGTGCGAGTGAGTGATTGTGGAGGCAGCAGAAATACCAGAAGCCACGGGGCAGGGGAAGGGCATTGAAGAAGTTCTGATGTAGTCAAACTCCTCCAACCATTTTTTTTCATTGAGAAAAAAGCATGAATGAAAATACCTTGAAATAATAGCGGTTATGCTTGAGTGTGGGATTATGGGTCCCTCCTTTCATTTCTTCTCTTCATCTAACTGATGACGTGTTCTTACATAACATTTTTAAGAAACAGTAATTTTGTTTAAAAAGAAAGGAGAAAACATATTTGACCAACAGTGTCTGAGCTGTGTTTCCTAGAATATTAGTGGTGGTTGAGGTGTTAAGACATATCTGTATGGAAATAAGTTTCCATAGTCAGTTTTATTTGGAAAATGGTGGATTAAACAAGGTCACAAAAGACTTCTTAACTCCAAGTTTTCTCAGCAACATACTACAGAACTGTACAATATGGATCTTTAAAAAAGGCAAAAGCACAAGATTTTCCTTTGAATTTCTATACCAAACTCTTTACTCAAGGAACTCTTCTTAATATCACTTGGTGAAGGCAGTTTGGCAAACGCTACCTGGGATGCTCACTGAAGTACCATGTGCTTCTACACTAGCATCCCAAGATAAAAGTCCATAAAACCAGTGATACTTCTTACTGGTTTAAGCTTTGAGGCAAGATGTGTTTTTCATGGTGATTCTCTATAATCACCTGCTGTAAGGTGTTTTGGCCAGCCTTGGCCCTGCCCGTGACTTCTCAGCCAAGTTGAATGAAGACACAAGACTAGACATGAAACATGTAGGAGGTGTAGGCTGCTGCACAGGGGGCAGGACGCTGCCGGGTATGATCCAGGGTGGACGACATCGGTGTCAACCCAGGTGGGGAGCAAAGGCACCTGCCAGAGGAGGCCTGTGTTGGATGGAAATGCCCCACACTATGATGACTGCCCCACTACCTATTATCTGGGAGCCACCCCAGGAAGAGTGTGAGTGACTTCAGCCACCCCTGCCTTGCTCAGTCTCTGGCTATAGACCAGCCCCAGGAGAACTCGACCTTGTTCCCAAAGCTGAGGTGGATGGCAGGAGTTACCAGCTGGAGACGGCCGGCTGACCTCCTTCCTGCACAGGATCAGGGAGTCCTTTCTTGAAGGGGGGTCTGAGTGGCACATTTGCGTGTCCACCACAGACCAAATGTGTGGTTGCAGCGGGTGAAGATTCTAAGATGAAGAGTCAGGGGAGGTGCGGTGTGTTGGTTGGGCTGCTTGCTTGTCTCCTGTGTCCCTGGGGGTGGGTACCATTTCCTTTCTCTGAACAGTGCCTTGCTATTGGATTAGCCACCCTTCTGTCCACTGGGTGCTATAATAAGTGCCAGACTTGGGTGCAGCTGACCTGGCTGGTGGCCTCATCCCACAGTGGTGTGCCATTGTGATGGTGGGCTTTGCGAGGTGTTTTTGCTACCACTGCTAATGATTGTAAAAGGTTCAAGGTTATCCTAGACGTGGCATCCCTATCACCTCCCTGCTTCCGACAGGCCCCTTGCGGGGGCTGGGGTTGGGGCAGCACAGGGAGGGTTTAGGGATGGCCTCAGAGGCTGGACCTGCCCACGGGCCTGAGGACCACATGCCAACATCCTCGTCCCCATGGAAGAAGCATGCAGTTCTGCCTCCTCAAGGAGGGCTGCCATGACCTGGCGGGGCCTCTTCCCCTTCAGACTTCAGTTTGTTCCACTGTCTTCTGGAACCCACCTTCTGGAACACTATATTGCAGCTCTGCACTTTTGCGAGTTTCTCTTCATCTTTCAAATCCATTGTTTCTTTTTGTGTTGCTGCCTTGTGCTTGTTTTGTTCTCCACAACTTCCTCTTAATGTCTTTGTGGCTGTGCATGACACTGAAGTCTCTGTGTAGTGAGTTGCATGCTGTGCATGTTCCCATCGTCCCTTGTGGCTGGTTGTCAGGGCAAACGTTCGCTCCGTGAATGTGATCTGCTGGGGTTCTGAGTACACAGGGTGGGGCCATTGCAGGACTCCAAGGTGCTGTGCTGCTGGGAAGGTCCAAGGCCCTTCCTTTCAAGACCAAGGGCAAACAGCCTGGATGTGCATGTCCTGCAAAGCTGCAGAGGGTGGGATGCGGCTGTCAGTGTGTGGGCAACTTTTAAAGTGGGGGAATCTTTGACCCCGTTGGTTCATGGCCACCACTTGTCTGTGCTCACCCATGTGGTGATGTTTGGGGCCTGCCCTGGGCCCAGGCACCGTGCTAGGCTGTGGGGTACCGAGACGGCAGCCCAGGGGAGGAGAGAGGCTGAAGGCAAATCAGTACCATGACTGCGATGGTGGGGCCCCTGCCTCAGAGGGTCCGCTGGAGGGTGGGGAAAAATTACCCCTCCGTGCCCCATTCTGTGATGGAGCTCTCTGTGGAGACCCTGATTTGGTTCCATTTGGGAGGGTGATTTTTGAGATGTGGTCCCCTGGTTTCCAGTGAATTAGGTCTGACTTTTAACTCATTTCACCTAACTCACAGTACTTTTATGGGAATTAATTAGGTAAAGGGCTCCTTAGGGGTAGGACCCATCCAAAAAACACGTTCTCCGCTTTCTCTTAAATAATTCAAAGAAGAACCTATAAAAGACTGGCTGGATTATCTTTTTAGACTTGAGAGAGTCAAAGACTAGATTACATAATTTGCTTTGTGGAAAAATAGCAAAACGAACTTTAGCATCCTCTAGATTTCTAGTGCATTTTATTGCGACAGTTGGTTATCACCTTTCCACTGGGGCTGATGGGGAAATGATGAACAGGGTAGTTGAGCACATTTCCCAAGCTACGAGCTTCAGGAAACAGTTTATAAGGCAATTAACTACCAAGCCACTGATTTTAGCCAGGAAGTCTATTTCCCGGGAAAGCTCATTGTCCTGGAAAGTCTATTGAGCCTGAGACCTTTCTCTGAACTAAGAGCAGGACCTTCCTTGTTTCCTTCTACTCAAGTTAGTTTACAGACATCTCCTGAGCGCCTCTTACATGCCCGACACTGTGGCGGCACAGCCGTGAGGGGAAGGACAGCCGCCTCCCATCATAACATGCATCATAACGGGGTCCTAGGACCAGCCAGCAGGCACTTCCAACACCATGAGCAACATCTGGTGTTGAGAGTGAACATCTGGCACCCCAGAAGCAAAGGGCAGGGGTCCCAGGCTACAGTTGGGCCTCAGAGATAGATTCCCAGAGGAGGTGACATGTAAGCTGAAACCTAGAAGATGAGAAGGTGTGGGTCCCCACAACGTAGTGCCAGCCCATGGCTGGGGACAAACAGGAGGAGGTGAGCAGGGTGGGGCAAGTCTGGAGCCGTGGGGTGGGCAGGGCATCCTGGGCTTAGAAAACCCACTGTGGGATCTGGTCTTTAACGCAAAATCATCAACCACGGCTTTCAGGGAAGTGACAAGATGAGAGTTGTGTTTAGCAAGAGGACTCTGCCTGCAGTGGGTTGGAGGAAGCCAGCCTCGAGGTGAGACTAGAGGGAAGGTTAGCAATGCAGGAAAGAGACGACAGGGATGTGACTCGGGTTGGGGCGGTAGGAACAGAGAGAGAGAGAAAGAGAGAGGTGCAAAGCGACGTGCTGGCTGGGGCAGGCGGGAGGTGGGGATTTTGGAACTGATGCCCAGTGTGGGTGCATTCGCTGGGACAGAATCAGAGCTGGTATCAGAGAGGGGGTGCCAAGTTTGGTTTAGACACACCAGATTTAGGAGGAACATGGGACTACCCAGCAATGCTGTCAGGGAGGTAGATATTGCTGTGAGTTGAATTGCTTCCCCCAAATATACATTCAAATTCTAACCCTTACTTGGAAATAGGGTCTTTGTAGAGGCTGTCAAGTTAAGATGAGGTCATGCTGGATTAAGGTTGGTCCCTATCCCAGTGGCTGGTGTCTTATGAGGGAAAGGAGAGAAAGATTAGGACACTGAGCTCAGGGAAAACATAGAGGTGAGTGCAGTGATGCAGCCAGAAGCCCAGGGCTGCCAAGGTTGCTGGCAGCGACCGGAAGGTAGGAGAGAAGAAACCAACCTTGCTGACAACCTCAATTTCTGACTTTTGACCTCCAGAACTACACAGATTTCTGTTGTTTTGAGCCATCCAGTTTGTGGTGCTCTGTCGTGGAAGCCCCAGGACACTAACACAGATGGGTAGCTGAAATCTGGGAGAGAAACCTGATGGAGCGGGGGATACAGGTCAGAGTCGTTAGGAGAAGGACTGATGCGACCTCGGGAGGTCATCCTGGGAGCAGGCGGGGCAGGGAGAACGGGGGCAGGAGCAGCGATCGCCCTCACACCAGGAGAGGGAATCCTCGTCTCCCTTGGGAGGGGAGAGCCCCCCAACCCCCGTGCCCCACTGAATCCCATGGTTAACTAAACGGGGGAGGCACTGCTCCACGCCCACGGTGGCGCGCTGCGCCGGGATGGTGGGCGCGCTCCAGTTGGAACTCGGTCGCATAATAACTCCCCGGCAGAAATGGCCCGGCTCCCAAACACATGGTTTATGGCCGAAATGGAAAAGCTCCCGAGCACTATCAATGACACTCTCCCTGCTTATAAAGACATGTGGGTTCTTTTCCAGAAAAAAAAATAAGACTGCTGCCATTTCTCCCCCAAGCCATAAATGATTCAAATGTCAAGCTCGCTGGTGCCTTATGCTATGAGGACGTATTAACTTATCAAAGGAGCGGACGCATTTCCAGCTCCTTGCCTCCCCTCCAACTCCATATTTATGTTCGAAATCTCAGGATATGTTACCTGGGCTCACCCACCACCTTCCCTTCCTCCGTGGGAGATTTATTACCCAGCCACCCGGCAGAGGAGGGACAAAGAAGTAAATATAGTAATATGACAGATTTATTTTGGTTTGTTTTATGTGCTTGTGATCTTGCATGCTTTATGTGCGTCTCTATATCTGGGCTCTTTCGCTCTTTTCCCGCCTGTGCACCCCTTTCTAATAGCGAGTTCAGTAAGTTCCTGGAGGAGGCATGTGGCGAAGGGGAAGGGGCTGGGTGTCCCCAAGCTTGTCTGGTTCATCAGGACACCTTTGTTTTTCTGCATTTCTCCTGCTACATAGTAGTTTTCTTTCATGTTGATACCTGGCCTCTGGCAGTGTTTCTGGAGGAGAATCTATGCATCTTCTTTGTTCTGCATTCAGTAATTGTCGTGTGTAAGATGGCAGGAGCTTGCTGTTCATGGCCTTGATTTGTGTCTTTCCTCTAGCATCCCTCCTTCCCTCTGTTCTAAAGCTCCAGCCGAGGCCTCTTCTTTATGGAGGGCTGCATCAGAGGTGGCCGTCCTTGTGACTTCCCTAAACAAAGCCTGGGCGGGGAGGGCTGGAGGACCCGGCTGGGGCAGGTGGGTGGTGAAAGCGTTTCCTGGAGGTCAGAGCCCTCGATCGATCTGAGGATGCGAGGGGCATTTAACCCTGCTGAAACTCGTGCCAGAAAGGGAACCAGAGGACTCGAGATGTGCTGGGGCAGAGAATTGCTCTGGTGACACGGAGGCCGCCTGCCCATGGCCTGAAAGGCAGCACTTAAGGAAAATTATAGAGCAGGAGATGAGTGGGCGCGGGCTCCTCTCCGGTGACGGATGTCAGAGTGCATCATATGCGACTCACTGTAAACGCGCCAGACAAACTAGCTAACAAGATACTCATAGAGTCTGCAGCCACGTAGCAGAATCACTTAGCGTCACAATCCCAGGAGGGTCCCAGCATTTCTGTCACCTTAAGCAAAACAGGCTTAAAACAAAGCAAAACAAAAGGTCCGTGGCAGAGTGTCTATGGAAATGACTAGAAATAGCTGCTGGAAATCTTGCTTTCTCTTTAGTTTTCCTCCCAGGACGCATGTCGTGTGGTACTTCCACAGGAGGGAAGAATTCTTTGCAGGCCCCGGCGTGAACACCTGAAGGGCTGAGCAGTCTGCAGGCTGGGGCCCCACGAGCCACGGCAGGGCCTGGCCGAGAGGTGTCCAGGCAACGGAGGGGCCGGGCAGGGTTGGGGGGGCGCAGGCTCCGGAAATCCGCCACCTGTCGCTTCCCCCCGGCACCGCCAAGGCTCATTTCAAGCCTCATGGAATTGCAGAAGATGCCGGCAAAAAACATACCTGGGTGGATGGGTTGCTCCTGAGAGTGCCGTTACCGTGCCGGTGATGTGAATGATAAGAAATATTAAGAGGACTTTTATGTCGTAACAAATGAGGGGCCAGGCATGGGGCGGGGGTGCCGGGCTGGGCAGGGTCCAGCCTGACGTGAGGAAGCACGAGCGGCCTCGGCTGCACCAACTGCGGGGCCCGTGTCTGTCTGGGGCTCCTTGTGATCAGTGTCCCCTCAGCTTGAGGACTGGATATTTCCAACTCATTAAATGAAGCGAATGTTTTTAAAAAAATGCATTTATCCCCAGATTTTCTACACACGGTCACTTGGAGGATTGCGGAGGCCCGTTACCTTCCCTGCACCGTCACTTTCTTCAGGAGGATGAGTGAGCGCTGATAGGAAACCCCAGGTACCAGTGACGGAAGGAAAATGAAAAGACTTAATTTTGAAAAGCTCTTGAACGCCTCACGCCTTATCTTCAAAATCTTCCAGTGACTGAGTGCTTGGAAACGTGCCCGCCTCTGGCTCAAAACTGATGATTAAAAAAGAAAATTAAGTATTCTGTTTATACCGGGGGGAATACCTGCTTAGAGCATACGCGGATGGGCAGCGAGCAGGTGGAGATACTGCGATTCTGGCTGGAGGTGGCGCCTTGGTGTCCTGGGCTTGGGGCTTCTGGGACCTGTGGTCCCACCTTCGCAGATGCAGGGACTCAGGTCTCGGGGGAGGCCCCACGGCACCCTCTTGAGCACAGCCGCAGAGAAGGGCTCGGGCAGTGCTCTCGCTCTCGAGCCCAGGTCAAGGGTCTCTGTCATGGGCAGACAGCATTGACCCCTGCTGCTTCTGGAATTTGGCACTAATGGTTATAATTTTTTGAAAGTAAAAACCAGTCCTTATCTACTCTACCTTTTAGGAAGTTTTTTTTTTTTTTTTTTTTCATTTCAATGCTTTTGATGAACTGACATGCCAAAAGTGGCTGAAAGAAAAACAAACAACATCAGAAGTGAATTTTCTAGCCAGGAAAAAGCCCGGAAGTACTCAGAGTTTATTTCTAATGTTGAGGCTATTTATCCCCAACTGTATTTTTTTATCTGGTATCTTTTGAATGGATTTGATGCCAATTCCTGTCTTCTCTTTTTTACTGGGGCAGGGAGAAGGGTATGGAGAGGAAGTTGGTTCAAGGGTTTGGTACAAGTGAATTACTTGTCCATGGTATGTTCTCGCTTTTTAAGAAAAAAAAATTCCATTCATTTTTCCATCTTGAAAAGATTCTTCTCTGTTTCTCTTTTTTAAGTCTGCCAACACTTTGAACAGAGGGTTAAAGAAATAACACAGCAATCCTTGTGCAGGAAATCCGAGAATTAGCAACATTTGGGGCACTTTGGTGATGTGAGACTGTGCCTTGGCCCCTTATTCTGGGGTTGATTAGATGCCAGTGGGGGGGGGGTCTGGATGAGACGCAAATGCACCTGTGGCCACATGAATGTCTACACTGAGACTGGCTTGGGGACGGGCCGTCTTCTCTTCTCCACCATCCCTGGGCAGGGACAGCCAGGTAAGGGGGCAGGTGGCAGGTGGCAGGTCCACCCTGGCCAAGCTGGGCAAGGCTCTGGAGAGGCACAGACCCTTTGTCCTGGCGCTTGTGGTCTTGATGAGGGAGATTCACGAGACTTGGTCGCCAGGCGCAGGTCTAAGAAACTTCCCTTGGTGCAGCCTCCAGCTCTTCGTGAGGTTCCTTGATGCTGCTTGTTGGAGTCTGCGAGAAAAACTACCTTAACATTCCCTCTATTTCCCATGAGTGTCTGTTCAAAAAATGTGGCTCAACCTCCTCCCCCTTCTGACAGGAAGTGCTTATAGAGACATCGCTGCGCCACGCCGGGCACTGCCCCGAGAGTGTAGATGTGTGAGCCGCTTGTTGTGCCAGGTGCGGTGGGGACCTGGCACTGGGTGACACGGCCATGCCAGCGCGGGCTCTGCACTCACGGCGCTCACAGGCCCCGCAGGAGATTCCTGGCTAGATCAACGGAGCAACTGCAGCTGGGGGTGCCCGAGAGACGCTGGCGACGTTGCCCCGGTGGAGATGGATGACCTTGGGGTTGAGTGGGGCTTGCAAGTGCGACCTGCCCACAGGAAAGAGGTCAGAAGTGACCTCTCAGAGGCCAGGAACCCCTCCACAAAAGGCGTTGAATCCATTTGGAATATACCTGACAAAGACTATATTAGGGGGAAAAACTATTAGAAATAATGATTATTTCAGGATTTTTTTCCAGGCTAGAAAATTACCCCTTCAAGTTCTGTTTTTTTTTTTAACCACCTTTGGCACTTTGTTGACCAGAAACATTCAGATTACAACTTAATTGGGGTCTGAAGAAGCCCGCCCTTGCAGAGGATACAGGGAGGTGGGGCAGAGCTGGGGCTGGCGAAGGGCTCATCTGACTGGGTGTGTTGCACAGGGGGCTTCAGCCCAGGACAGCAGGACAGGAGGCTGGGGCCAGCCCCTTCCTGACGCTGGGGGTTGTGAAGAAGTCTTGTTTTATTTTTAAATTTCAAAGGCAGGGCGTTGAAGGAATCTCAGCAGGAACATGGCATGATCTGATTTCTGTTGTAATTATGGTTGCCACATAGTATTCAGGAGGCTGGGTTCAATTAGAATTTCTGAGAGAAAGGAAATGGATTTTTAGTGTAAGTAGATCCCAAATTGCATGGAACATATTTTTTCCAAATAGTTTTATTGAGATATAATTCATTTACCATACAATTCAGCCATTTAAAGGGTATACTTCAAAGGTTTTTAGTATATCTACAGGTATTTTCCAAATAGTTTTATTGAGATATAATTCATTTACCATACAATTCAGCCATTTAAAGGGTATACTTCAAAGGTTTTTAGTATATCTACAGGTATGCATACACCCATTACTGCAGTCAATTTCAGAACATACTCATTTTTAAAAACTAAAGCAAACCCTCACCTTTAGCTGTCACCACCCCGTTTCCCTCATCACCCTTCTGGCCCCCAGCACCCACTAGTCTCTTCTCTACAGTTTTCCCTGTTCTGGACGTTCCTGTGAGTGGAACCCTGTAATGTGTGGTCTTTGCAACTGGCCTCTTTCAGTTTGCACGATGTTTTCAAGGTTCACCCACATTATAGAGTATGTATCAGTATTTCATTTGTTCTAATATTCTCCTGTGCGGCTGTACCACCTTTGTTTAACCACTCATCTGCTGATGAACATGTGGGTTGTTTCCATCTTTTGGCTCTTATGAATGAAGCTACCGTAAACATTCATATGCAAGCTGTTGTGTGAATGTTTTTTTCTGTTTTCTTGAGTATACACCTATGAGTGGAATTGCTGGCTCCTATGTACTTGAAACATATTTGTACTAAAAACCATTCATGGTACATACATCTGAGTTTCAAATTTAACAGAGCATCTTTTTCTTTTTTTTTTTTGCTAAGTCTGACAACATTACTTGTGAGAAGATCAGTGGAGAGTGAAGCAGAGGTTGACCTGAGGGGAAGGGGAGAGCGCCGTCAGGGGCCGTGTCATGGTCTGGGTGGGAGATGCGGGGGCCTTGGGCTAGGCTGGGCTCCGAGGAGATGGAGAGCAGGAAGGAATCCCGATTGTTTGTGCTCAGTAGCACAGCCCCATGTCCCATCTGTGTCAGAGAGGTACTGAACCCACTAAAGATCTGTCCTTCTGATAACAGGCTTGGCTAGGGGACTTCACCAGCTCCCAGTATGAGCTACTTATGTAAAACCAAGAAAGAAAACCAAGCCAACAAGCCACCTGTCTTCCCATTCGTCACCGCACACGTCCACTATTCCCTCTCTGTGGGCTGTCCTCTTGCGTGCAACTTTGGAGAGAAAGCGTCTGTGTGACTGGTACTGTGTGGATGTCGACGGGTCCAGGAAGCCTGGGGTTTACCACGTGTTTCTCTGCCTCCCACAGTCAAGACCAGAATGCCTGCCTGAGAAAGGTCGTGATGGGTGGACCAGCCCACTCTAGAAACCTGTTGGAAAAATCCACGTCTACATGAATGACCGGGAGAGGTCAGACCTGGGTTTTCTTTTTTTTTTTTTTTTTTATTTCAGCTCTTCATGGGGGTACAAAACCTCAGGTTACATACATTGTCTGTGTCCCGCCAATCCCCCTGAGTCAGAGCCCCAGGCGCGTCCACTCTCCAGACCGTGCGCCTGGTGTACACCATGCAGTCATACCTCCATCCCCTCCCACCCCCATGACCTGGGTTTTCTAAAGCTGTTTGGATTGGCCTTGTCCCTGATAAGTCTCTTGAGTTGTTACAATCTTAGGTCAACTGTATAAATTTTGGTCAGAGAACATCTTACTTAACAGGTAAGATGGTCCTCAGGAGAAGCAGATAAGTACTCTGCCCCAGGGGTAGGGACTGGACTCTGTAGGGCTTTCCATGCTTTGGAGCCTGGCTGTCATTTTGCCAGTACTTTCTTCTTGTCCAGTTTAACCCAAAGAGTTTATCTGGGGGAGTCTAGAATGACAGAGAGAAGGCCTGGGAAAGCCTGGCACTCTTGTGAGGCTGGGCACTAAGGTCAGCCACTCCACTTCAAGTCTCTGGGGCATCCAGGGCCACAGAGACATATCCTTGAGGACAGGGGACATTATATGGGCAGGGGCTCCTCATTTCTCAGCCTATTGCCACCTCCCACCCCCATCAGAAGGTCTGGGGCATGTCTGGACTTGGAATGGGCAAGGGCCCACATGTCATGTGATGGACACTTGGACCAAAATCTCTAAGGCCACACTACCCCCGGCCTCAAGATGAAGACCACAGGACGGCCTGCAGTTGGCTTTCCTATGGTGCAAAAGCAAATGTTCTAATCACCATGTCCTTGGCGCAGGGCCATGAAGGACTCCCTGAGCCATAGGAGCCTAGTCCTTCCGTGCCATCCTCCTGAAGTCACCCAGGGCCATCAAGTGGGGTCAGGCCAGCAGGTGTCACCTGCATGTGTAGGACTTTGCCCACTGTGTGCCAATGGTCCACTGGGTGACACTTTCTACATCTTGGGGGCTGCCATCCAAATGCATCCTTCCCACAGCACCTGGAGGGTCCTCCCCTTCCCACCATTGCCTGGAGGATGTAGGGTGGGGGCTGTGCCCTGCCCTTGCCCAGCGTGGAGACCAGGACCTCCTCCTGCCTGAGTGCTGGTCATCTCCCTGTGCAGCTGGTCTTTTACAAATGAGGTTTAAAACTCTTTCTGGTTTTTCTATCCCGTTAGTGATTTATTAACAGATGTGCCTGTGGTTCCTACCTCAGAGGAGTAGTTTATCTGCCACTTATAAATATAAGGCATGCAAATATAGCCTACCATTCAGGCTGTATCCACAATCCAGTTGAAGTGGTCCTGTCATAAATTAAACATGCATTTGTGTGGCAAGTGTCAGCCTTCCCAGGCCCTAAGTGACAGCATCACACCCACTGAAAGCACCCTTGCAGGTGTCTGGTGGGCCTGGGTGCTCAGCTGCCAATCAGCAGGGCACAGGGCTTGCTGTCATCCCTCCAAAACTGTCCAGCAAAGGACATGTCCTTTCCATGACAGGCTTGGGCAGCAACAGCAGCTTGCAAGTCTGATTTGTAGAAATAGACTAATTGTCTTGTTTGTCACCCCATATTGGTGACAGGAAGAGGCATAGAATCTTAGTAGAGAACAGTAATTTTTACCTTGTTACTACATGGATTTGACCTGGCCTGGTTGCCCCTTTGAAATAGGCCCATGGAGCAGCAGGCACATTGAAAATTTTATAGTTTGGGGAGCTGGTCAGCAAGCTGGAAGCAGCGAAAGGGCAGTTACTGAAATAGATAGTGATGTCTGTGGGGCGTCAGCCGGCGGATGCAGCACAGGAACGGTGTCATTTAGGGCATCTTGGGCCACGTGTTTGTTGTGGGGGTGCTGCACAGTGGGGCAGGCGGGGGCTATGAAATCTGCCCATTGGACTCCTTTTATCTTTCCTGTTACCAGGGGACTGGGGTTGACATTGTGCCAGATACAATGCTGTTTCCACTCTGGGATAGTTGCCTGTATTTTCTGGACAATGGGAAGCTGGGGGGAGTCTGTGCACCTGCACACTTCCAATCAAGACTTGAGTTCCTGAAGGGGAGCCCAGGTCCAGGGTCCAAACAGTCTCCAATCACGTATGCTCCATCCCAAGACATGTCTGCTGAGTGGGACTGAAAACCACCCTATGGAGTGGAGTTGAGACCCAAAGCCTCCTTGGCAAAGTCAAAACCTGCCTAACCTGGGCAGCCTGAGAGCAGTGGGGTCCCAGAGAGACCTGTGCAGGCATTGACCCACTTAAATGGGGGGAATGGGAAAGAAAGAACAAAACTTGCAGTCAGAATGGGCTGGGCACTTTGCTTTGAAAATGTTCTCCAAATGAAGTCTTTCAATGCAAGCTTGAGACGACGTAGTCCTTCAGGTTTGCATTTATAAGGGAGGAGAACATATTTGCAGCTTAGAAGGGAGATGAATTTGACCATGTGCTGTGTGTTAATTCAAAGGGTATAAATTTTTTAAAAGAGTGTTTGCAAGGCAGTTGAAGGCCGTTGTGTGGGAAGCTTTAAAAATATGTCTGAAATAATCAAGTGATTAAAAGCAGCTTAGCAAGAAAAAAGCCAGGTATAAAAAAATTAAGTAGATATCATTACATTTACACAGGGAGGGTGGATAGAAGGTGGGGGAAGAGTGCGTGAGGGGTTCAATGCCATGGTCAAGTCCTTTCCCCCACCCTGTGGCAGGCTTCTGCTTGGATTGGGGAGATGTTGAGTACATCGAGAACTGGGATCCCTGAATCCTTCACTTCCTGGAAGCCTTAGTGTGGGAGGTGAGGCTGAGACCCCAGGGAAACGCCCCAGCGGTGCTGGCCAGGTGCGGGATGTGCACAGGTGAGCTGGGACCCGCAGCAGCAGCCCTAGTGTCTGAAGCACCTGCCCTGGGCGCCCCTCACCCCGCTGGGGCACACTGGAACAGAGAAGTCCTGTGAGGGGACCCCTACTTCACTAGCTTTTCACTGAGATTTATATTCTCAATATATTCTATTTCCACAAAGAACTTTCCCAGCTGACGTCCAAAAAATGAAATGGAAATAAAACATCTTTGCAAGACCCGTGCTATGAATTAATGGGTTCGCCCAATGGCTGCCTTTCTTGGGGTGTCTGTGGTCCCCGTAGGTTCTTTCAGGAGAGGGAGGGGAGCCCTAGGAGCTCTCAGAGCTCCCACCCCCATGCCCAAACACATTTGAAAATCAACTGAAAATGAGGATTGAGGATTACACGTAAAATTTTAAACCCCAGAAGGGACTAGAAGAGTGTACAGGAAAGTGTTTTATGTGATCTGGGAGTGAGGACAAACTTCATGTGAGAGAATGAAGGCAGATGTCCTAAAAGACATTTCTTTTTTTCCTGAGTCAAGAACCTGTGCAACTGCTCAGCTCACCCACTTGTGAAGCCTCTCTGAGTCCTGGTGGGTGGAAGTCGAAGGGCATGGATCCCACAGCTGATAGTGGAGAAGTGCTATGTGGATGCTGCATACTGTGGGATTCAGAGTGTGCCTGGAAAAGAAATTGCCACAGACATTTGGATCAAATCCATTCATTGTCCTGACTTGTGGAAAGGGACACAGCCGAGTGTTGTGTGATAGGGAAACACAGCATCCTCCCCCTCGGTGACAAGATGGAGGGAGTGTGCTGGTCAGGGCTGAAACAGCTTGTCATGGTGAGTGCCACAGCTCCTCAGTGTGCGTGAGGCCTGTGGTCACCGCTGTGCCCGCCCAGGGGAAAGGAGGGAAGCAGAACACGGTGCTGTATGCACTGAACAACCCAAATACGAAGGGTGCAAGACAGCAGAGGAATGTTCCAGGAATGACGGGGAGGTGCCGCGGACCCACTGCAAGGTGGTGTTCCAGGCAAGCAGGAGAGAAAGAACAGCATGTGAAGTGGACACTCACTTTAACCTTTTCGGTGATCCTAAACATATTCTCAATCTTTGAGAATCCGAGTAACTATTTTTTGGTTCTTTAACTCCCCACCCCTCCCATTTTTATCTGTTCTTTTTAATTACTGTGTTCTGGCCTCTTCTGGTTTAATTGCACAGTGTCTGTCATGTGGCGGGCGTCTCATTAATAGGATGCATTCTTCGGTTCTTATTTAGCAAAAGATGATCCATGACCCGCTCTCAGCGTGCGGCTTTGCAGAGCTGGTTTCTGTTCCAGATGACTTGCTGAGTTAGCAGTGTTGGCCGGGCGATTGAACGGTCCTCCCTGAGTTCCATATGTACAGGGATGCTAATTAATGAGGAGGACCCTCCACAGGTTCACGCAGAGAGACCATCAAAGTTTCAGCGCTTCTCTCAAAAGGACTGGATCTTTCCAAGGCCTCTGTCTTCCATTTCTTTTTTTCCTGTGTCTTAGTGAGAGATCTTTTTTCTTCTCATCTGGTTCCCTAATCCACTCACCTTCTAACTGCATAGTGGCTGAGGCTTCCATCTGTCACCAAGTCGCTGCCTCCCTCCTTGAGCACTGATGCGTCTACATGAAATGTCCAGGCCGGTGCCTAGCCCGGAGGTGGTGCCGGGAGGGAGCAGTAGCTGCTGTTGCGGTTGCCATGTGGTTTCATTATCATTAGGCTGATGGAACGTGCCTATGGGAGACTTAGCACATGAGAGTATTCTTTTTTTTTTTTTTTTTTTTTAATCCTTAAAAAGAAGCCCAACCACAAGGAGATACCACTTTGTATCCATTAGGATGGCTACTATCAAAAAAACAAAATAACATGCTGAAGAGGATGTGGAGAACCTGGAACCCTTGTGCACTCTTGGTGGGACTGTAAAATGGTGTAGTCACTGTGGAAAACAGTATGGTGGTTCCTCAAAAGCTTAAAAATAGGATTATCGTACGATTCAGCAATTCTACTTCTGGGTTTATACTCAAAAGAAGTGAAAACGGACTCAAACTGCGTACATTCGTAATAGCTAAAAGGTAGAAGAAACCCAAGTGCATATCAACAGATGAGTGGATACACATAACATAGTATATCCACACAATGCGGTGTCAATTAGCCTTAAAAAGGAAGGAAATTCTGCCGCTTGCTACAATATGGATGAACATTGAAGACTTAGGTAAAATAAGCCAGTCACAAAAGAACAAATACTGTCTAATTCCACTTTCACGGGGTACCCAGTGCAGCCAAATTCATGGAGATAGAAAGTAGAATGGGGTTATCAGGGGCCGAGGGAGGGAGGAACAGAGAATTAGTGTTCCATGGAGATGGAGTTTCAGTTTTATAAGATGAAAAAGTTTTGGAGATGGACGGTGGTGTTGGTTGAACAACACTGTGAATATACTGAACACCATTGAACTGTACACTTAAAAATGGTTAAGCTGGTAAATTTTATGTTCCAAGTATTTTATCACAATTTTTTAAAAAAAGCCTGAATGCCTGGAAGAAATTCTAAGAAGTATTTTAAATGAATACAAATTAGAATGAACTTAAGAGTGACAGACGGCCCCAGCAGATGAAGATTTATCTCCCACACCGGTGCCTCCCAGGTCATTAATGAAGCCTCCCAGGCAGCCCTTGGTGACTGAGAGGGAACAAGGGGTTCCTGGCGGGGGTCACGGGAAGCCTGGGTCTGTCAGGATCAGATGTCCCCGCCCAGGAAAGCGCCAGGTGCTGGCTGGCGGCCTTGCTTTGCTCCACCAGGACTGCGGCCCACGGAGATCCATCTCCATCCTGGCACGCGCAGCCCTGTGCCCGGCCAGCCTGCTCGGGAATCCAGCCTGCTTCCATTTTCAATTTTGGAAGCGCTGTTGTGGATTAAAAACCGGTCAAATGATGGGAAAGAGTCACAGTGAACAGCTGCTCTGTCCCCACCATCCTGCCAAGGCCTAAATGAGCCTCCAGGAAGCGTCAGAGGGATGAGGGATTTGTTCCGGCAGGAGTGACCCTCGGCCCAGGAAGGGCGCGGCACATGGGTTGGGGGGACTGTGGCCCGGGAGGGCCTCTCGGCGCAACGCCAACAGACACCCCGTGAGAAGCCAGACCGGTAGAGTTTCTGATTAAATTTTAGGGACTGTAACAATAAAGACATATGACAACCTTGACTACCTCTAATGAGATGGCTAAACTATTTAGCTCTTTTTAAAAAGATGCACAAGGACACAATACTCAAAGCCATCAGTCATTGTTTCTAGTGTGAATGTTGGCACATTTTCTTCACTTGCTTTTGGAGCATCAGGCAAGGTAATCTTTTTACCTGTAAAAATCATCTGCATTTGAATAGCTGGAAGAACTCTGACCAGTCTGGTGCATAAGTCAAAGACTGGACTTCAAGATTATCTTGCCTGACTCACCCTTGGCGAGAGGGGCGGGGTTCAGTCGGCAGGTTGTGTGAGTGGAAAATGAACTGTTCTTGGTTGTCCGGCCCAGACTCAGCCTCTGCCCCTGCACAAGTGCCCACACATCTGCGCCTCTGCTGGGAGGGCCCCTCAGTGCCCCTCAGCTTCACCAGGGGCTCCCCCAGGAGTGTGGTGTGGGGTAAGCGCTCCCTTCCTGAGCATCCGCAAAAACCTTCTGGGAAACTCTCAGTCTCCAAGGCTGTGTAGAGTCACATGTGAGTCTCTCTTGATGGGGGACCATTTGCTCAGGCGGGTCTTCAGGCCGGAGAAGGCAGGCCTGCCTCTACACCCCATGCTGCCGTGTCTAATCAAGGGCAGGTACCTTTGGATACTGAGGTCGAGGTAGAATTTTCATGGTTGTTCAACTTTATTTACTGTTAAAATAATATTGAAGGGAAATTTAGACAATTTTTCTGTTTTTGCATACAGAGATGTTTATTTCGGTGTTTCCTTCCATTTTTTAAAATTCAAATCCTTACATGGTAGCATAAAAGTTTTGTAGACTATATTTATTATACTTTCTTACTTAACATGATAAAATGACCAAAGATAATTGTTATGACTATAATATACATGTATAATTTTAGAAAGCTGCAAAAAATTCCACCTACTTGACATAGGCTATTTAATAGTTTCTTGTTTGCTGTATATTTTGGGTTATTTCTAATCTTTAATTATTATGAAAGTGTGAGAAATGTATATCTTTGTAAACTTTTTTTTTTTTTTCATTTGAATTACTTCCTGATGCCAAATAATTGTTACTGGTCAAAGGTGTTCTCCTGTTGCACTTGCCGCTGTCAACAGTAAGGGAATTTCTCTTTTCCTGTGGCCTCATCAGCACTGGGTTTTAGCCTTAACACTTATTTTCTAATTGATTTTTATGTGTATCATTTTAGTGAGCACATTCTTGATAGGCATCTGACTGGAGCAGCAACCATGTCTGGAATCTCCTCGTCCTTGTCTTATCTATGCTGTTCTGTAACTATGTATTTACGCTGGCATTTGCTATCCTCCCCTGCACTCAGCTTTGAGCATACTTTGGTGGGAAACACCGATGACATTCTTTCCTTGATGGGTCCAGTTGGAGAGTGAAAAGATAAGCACTTAAGCAATTATGCAATAGTGAAGGAGGTGAGATCCACAATATGTATTATTGGAGGCAGTGCCCAGGCAGATGTGCTTCAGATGCGACTTCAGGGAAGGACCCTGAGGACAGGAGAGTTAGGCCAGGAAGGGAGGCCTCAAGGCCAGCAAGGGTTCTCCTAGCAGGAGGATCAGGTGTGAGGGTGCAGGGCAGGACAGGGCAGCACTTCGGAGGCCCGCAGAGAGTGTGCTGGGCGAGAGAGGGAGAGGACAGACGGGGCTGGAGAGGTTGGCAGGGGCCAGATCCTGACCTTGCAGGTTGGACTGAGGAGCTGGGCTTGCTTCAAGTGCAGTAGGAAACCCGGTGATTTGCCCACACACATTCTTAGAAGGAAGTCGAGGGGGTGACCTTTTTAATCTTGACCTAGAACAATTTCCCTGAACCTATTCAGGAGGTTCCTGGGTGACCAGCTGGGGGAGAACTTTGGCCAGCTAGGATGCCCTGGGCCTGGAGAATGGGTTTCCCCCTGAGATCTGGGCATTTCATTGCTAGGGCATGGTCAGCTTCAAACCCTCACACCAAACTGCAGACGAACTTTGAAATGCCTTGCAGATGGCGACACTGATCTCTTGCTTTAGATGCAGACAGCTGCAAAGTAGTTTAGAGTGCTTTTCTTAGAGTGGAGGTCACAAGGACTTTGCCTGCATTGCTTTTTTACTCGTCAAAAATAGTGTAGTTTCATCAGAGATACCTGGAGAAACTCCTCTGGACGTGAAATAATCCCTTCCTCTTCCAGGGAAGTCTGCTTATCGGGCCACTTACTGCTTCTTCACTGCGCCCTGTGTATCCGCCTCAGAACCGAACTCTTCCCTGACAGAGGACGTGCTCTGGGCCGTTCTGGCAACTGTGCCACAGCACTTCAGCCTGTGGGGCTTAAAATGACTTGTTTTCCATGAGTTGTGTTTATAGTCTTGTACAGTGTGGGGGACTGTCCTGAGAGAAGAAACTAGCTGGCAGTGACAGCGTAGCAAATGAGCTGCTAGTTACCAGTCGTCTCGCTGAGCATTTGCTGGCTACCTGTTGCTGCCTGTGCTGCTTCTGTGAAAACAACAGCCATTTATCAGTATGGCTTTGGATAAACACATTGATAAACTACCGTATTTAGAATCACTCAGGCATCAGATTTCAGTGGACATTTATATTTCATATTGTTTTAGTTGTCAAGTCTCATTTTGAATTTTAATCTGTTATTGAGGTATAGCGTACGTAGGACAGAGTGAGCAAGGTACCACTAATCCTCAACGTATGGTCTGGTGGATTTGTATGTGTGATACACCCTGAGCCAGCCCCCAGGGGTTTTCCTCATTCCCCTTCTTATTCAACACACCTCTTCCCAAGGGAACCACTATCCTGAGTTCTTTCATCCATTAGTTTTCTTGTTCTTAGCTTTTACATAAACAGAATCATGCAGTATGTACTCTTTTCTGCTTGGCTTCCTTCCCTCGACATAGTAACTGAGATTCGGCCTTGTTGTTGCATGTTTCAGTAGCTTGTTCTTTGTTAAAGCCACAATTTGTTTATTCACGTTCGTGCTGATGGATGTTTGGATTGTGTCCAGTTTGAAGCTATTACAAAGAGTGCTACTGTGCATATTCTTGTACATGTCTTTTTTGGACATCTACCACCCTCCTTTTTCCTGGATATGCCTAAGTGTGGAATTACTGGGTCAGAGGGTAGGTGTATGTTTAGTTTTAGTAAATCCTGCCAAACCCTTTTCTAAAGTGGTTGTACTAATTTATACACCTAGTAGCGGTACATTAATAGCTTTGTCTGCTCTATATCTTTGCCAGTGCTTGGCTTTGCCTCACATTAATACTGGTATGTGTGAGGGGTGTGTGGTGTGTGGTGTGTGTATGTGGGGGGTTTCCAGGGCAACCAGGGGGAGTAAGATGGTGAGTCTTGACGTTATCCTGGGGGCCTGACTCCCTGGGCCTGTGCGTCAGGAGCAGTGGTCAGAGGTCAGGGGCGAGGTCAGTGTGGAAGGTGGTATTGACCGAGGGCTCCTAACCCACGTGGACAATGAAGCCCTGAGGATAGAGAAGCAGGGAGTTTTCAGCCCCACTTTGGAAACTATAAGATGCCCAAATATACAAAGAAGATATGTGAAGAAATTTTGGTTAACCTGGAATTATCAGTCAGGGCGTTGGCCAGAAATGGGTTGCATTCTCAAACTGGATAATTTGAGGGGAAGTTAAGAAAGGGACTATGTACAAAGACATGAGCAAGGAGTAGGGTCGTCACAAAGGCTAGCTAGCACTCTGCTCTCTCAGTCTGAAGGGAGGAGGAAGGGAGCAGTTATTTGGCTTGGAAGGTGTTGAGTGGTGGGGACCCCATAAGTGTGGCCTTCAGCTGAGGCCAGCCAGCCCCTGAGACCTGGCAAGGAGGGAGCTCAGGACAGACGTGTCCCCACCTCACCCTTCTTCTCTATCCAATGACCCTAGAGGATGAACCTAACCAGAAGCCAAGGGCAAGAGTGCCCAGTCATGCAGACTGATCTCAGTCTACCTTTTTGGACAGAGCTGGGTTGGAGAAAGGTAGAGTGTGGTGGTATGCAGGGAGGCAAAAGAAAGGTGTTTGGCACGCTGACTGTGTATGGAGCTCATCATTTCTCATCAGGGCTTGCTGCGAAACTCTGTGAACAGCCAACATCATAAATCCTGTGCCTTGGAATGACACCAACTATGGAGTATTTACTTTCTTGTCCATTTGCCTTTCTAAAAATTATTAGTTAATTTCTACCCACACATGGAGAGTCGTTCAGGACCAGAAAGCACAAACTGATGATGTCCCTTATGTCTCAAATCATTAGCAGTTGACAGTGAATTCCTTCACTGCAGCATGAGCTCTGTGAAGGTCAGCACTGATTCTTACTTGTTTCTGGATTCCCAGGGCTTAGCACAGGGCCTGGCACACAGCAGTAAGTAGCAAAGGGAGTATCTGCTGAATAAAGATGGAAGAATGATGTCTGGTGTAAACCAGCCTGGAATGATAAGCACATAATCAGTAGATACATAAAGGAATAAATTGCTTATAGAGATGACAAATTGTAACAAAAATGCCAAGATAGTTGACACCATTATTTAAAGTATTAAACAATGGATCTCTCAGAAGTCTCCTGTGAAACAGGGGAAACTTTGAAAGTTTAGCTTTGGTGTCTTTGTAATGCAGAGAAGGACAATAGGTGTAGTTCCTGCCCAGACACCGGTTTATTTATTTCGGGATGGCTCCTCAAAGCCAATAGCCCTCATGACCAGAGGGCTCTAGAATGCCTCCTAATTTGGCTACGTGAGCCATGACACGAATTTTTGGTGATCCTGACCCATACATGTGCTTTCCCTGTGCCAGCTACCATCGTCACTGTGTCCAAGGGGTGGCGGCACTGCCAGGGCCTTCATTACAATTTCCATTTGTCATGATGCGAATTCTCTCTTTAGCTCCAGCTCTGTGACCTAAAACTAACAAACACACTTCTCCAGTCATGTTGCTTTTCCCTCCCAGCGTTCCCTTAGCTTCTTTCTGGCAACCATGTCTCAAACCTTTCCCTGGGTGAGTGTACCCACCAAAGCCCTCAGCCAGCGTACCTGGGTAAAACCTGTGCTGAAGGCTAAGCCAGGCAGTGTAACCCATCCCCTTGTATTCAGGCTTGTGACTCAAATCAGGCTAATGAGGACCGACAGGACTTACTCAGGGGACCCTGGCCGAGGTGTCGGTAGAGGCTAGCGCGCCCTGCATTCTGAGGACATGGTCCTGGAGCTGGTAGGGGTGCTGTGTGGGGAAGCGCAGAACCAAGCCAGGGAGGAAGGGCTGAGAGAGGCATCCTGGTGGCATCAGCTAAGCCCTGGGCCAGCCAAAGCCGGAGCCCAAACACACCTCTGCACATTGTGGCTACAGAAGGTGATTATTCCTTGGGTTGAAATTATGACAGTTCTGTGTGTTCTGTTTGCAACCATGAGAGTTCTACTGAATGCAGAGGTAGCTGTGGGTCAGGCAATCACTCATCCCTGCGTTTTCTCCCATTTCTCATATTTTATGATCTATGTTAAACACCGATTATGAAGTGGATTCTCCAATTCTACCACAAGTGGCTGGTTTTGCCCTGGGCCTGTGGATGTGCTTTGTGTCCACACTCACACACTGGGTATCGAAGACCAGGGGCAACACACTTGTGAAGGAGCTCAGTACCCACAGGTAGGAATGGAGACAGCTGGAGGGAGGCCAAGGTTCAGTCACACAACATGACAACCACTGACACGACCAGCCTCTCACATTGGAGGCTGGCTTTAATGGCCCCACGTTCGTACACTGAGCACGAGGACAGACCACACCTGAGCAGCAGGTGGGAGGTGAAGGCCACACAACTGAGGCAGGGTGCGGTCAGCCGAGTGCACCTGAACAGTGGAACCAGAGAGCGAGGCTCACTCCTCTCCAGCCATGGCAGCTCCCTAGACGCAGTCAGGTCTTGTGACAGAAAATGAATAATAATGACCTTATCCTGAAGCTTCGAGAATTGTGAGAATTCAAGTTAAATATGATGCATGACAAGGGCACGAAACGTGGAAAAAAAGAAGACAACTCCCCCGACCCAGTGGAACGATGTGTGAGAGTGTTGTCTTGTGTTGCTGCCTCTCTGGGGTGTGTGTGTGTGTGTGTGTGTGTTTTATTAATATTTTGTTTGTATTTTTGTTATTGTTGTGAGTTTCTCTTTCTCTCCTATGGCTTATTTTGCTGGAGGGGTTGATACAGTCTTGTTTTTCCCCTTTTTGGCTCCAAAGAAGTCGCTGGGGATGAGGACAGCTCATGGGTGAGACCAGGCTTTCTGGGAGAGAGAATCATCACAACTGGAGCAATGGTGTGGCTGCTGGGACGCTCGGTGTAAAGCCTGCCCTGCCATTCAGTTGCTATGCTGAGGTGTAGACGTCTAGCATGCTGGCTGGAACAGCCCAGTCCGTCTTCTGGCTTCCATGTGGAATGTTTGTCTGCCTTTCAACTCAGTTGGGCTGTAGATTATGCACCATTTGTCTACTCATCCTCCTTGTGGTGAGGAAATGCAAATGAAGTTGTCTTTGATGTGTTAGAGGCATAATAGCAATTTCTGACTTTCTTTCCTGGAGCCAAAGCCTTCCCAAACTTCCACACCAGGGAGATGGTCTTGGGGTGGCGGGGCTCATGCTGCAGCCCGGCTGGACGGCCCGGCGCCTTGTCTGTCGCGTGCATTCATCGTCAGATCAGATTGCCAGTGAGGATCCTCGAAGCTCCAGGAGCGAAGAGAGAGGATTTTTATTTTTAAAGCAGAGAGAAAGTTAGAAAGTAATTAGTATGCACTAATTAATAATAATAATAATACTAACACTTTGAATTGGTGCCTAGTATGAGAGTTGATTCGAGTTCCTTGCCAAGCTTCTTATATACGGCTGCCATCTTTCAAGTTGTCATGCATCCATTCTGAGCTATGACAGTGATGGTCTGTTTTGAAACATTTAATCGCTGGCATTGTTTATTGAGAAAATTTTATAGCCTTACTTAGGCATCTAATTTCGCACAGCAGCTACTATTGATGTCACTGATTTAAGTATTTAGAAAAGAGAGAAGAAAGCAAATGAAGAAAATAAAAATATATATAATTCATTGCTGTGGAGGCACAGAAGAGTTTCGCTTGGACGGTCAATACCTTAGAAGCTGTCGTACCAGTAATCAAATGTGCGCCATATTTTGCCAAGTATCCCGGGCCGTCACATCTGCCATCGCCACCTGTGATCATTTTCTTCCTCTTTTGCACTAAATAATCAATTACAAGATTCTGGGTTTTTCTCCACTTACTCATTTATTACTGGCTCAAGACTTTGCTTCCAATGGTGCCAGAGTGGGGACGCAAGAGTGCTCTGCCTCGGAGGTCAGGGCAGACGATTTGCGAATCATTAGTTGGGTGAAGGACAGCTACGGTCATTGACCAAGTGTGTGAATATCTGCTTTGAAAATGGTTTAAAGGGTGTAAAAACTCACAAAGCTCGATGGTGCTGGAGTTTTGGGGCTGAGCCAGGCTCTCTCTGGGCTACCACTGAAAATGTTAAATTGTCACAAACTTTCTAGAGAGCAATTTGGCATGTGCATCTCTTTATCATTTAACCCAATATTTCCTGTTCTGTGAGGCCATCCTAAGAAAATGATTGGTATCTGGTATATACTAGAAGCTCAGACATGGTGAATGGAAGGCAAACGTAAGGATATGTACAAAGAGCTTCATTATTGCACTAAACCCTGTCAAGGGAAACCACCTAAATGCTCAGTAAAAGGGGAACCATTAAATTCTAACGGAGCATTTTGTGGTCATCAAGAATGAGGTTTACTGAGTTTCTAATGGGACAATAATACTGGTAAAAAGTTAAATGAAAAAAAAGAATATAAAACCATGTACACTGTGACCTCAAGACAGACATGCATGGAAAAGAGAAGGGTGGTGGTTTTACAGGTGATTTTTAATTTATTCTTTATGTCACTCTATTTTTCAACATTTCCATAATGAAAACACATTATAAAGGTTTGTGTTAATAACATAACTTACTTTAAATATGCATGAAGAAAGTAAAATATTCTTCACAAAGATCCTATTACCCTGGACAATATACCAAAATGTCAATTCCTCTTTATTATTTTTATACCTGCCCTTGTTGCTAGATTTTCTTTAGAGTCTTTTCTAGAGAGAAGGCAGATACCATATCTGATGGTCCTTGAGGTACACACGTGGCCTTAGTTATATGTAAGGCAAATGTGAAAAATTGGTCACAATGAGTTGGTTTTTTTTTTTTTTTTTTTTTTGAGACAGGGTCTCACTCTGTCTCCCAGGCTGGAGTACAGTGGCCTCATGACAGCTCACTGCAACCTTAAACTCCTAGGCTCAAGTGATCCTCCTGCCTCAGACTCCTGAGTAGCTGGGATTATAGGCTCACACCACCATACCTGGCTAACTTTCTGTCTTATGTAGAGACAGGGTCATGCTCTTGCTCAGGCTGGTTAAACTCCTGGCCTCAAGTGATCTTCCTGCTTTGGCCTCCCAGAGTGCTAGGATTACAGGTGTGAGCCACTGTGCCCGGCTCACATTGGGTGTCTTAATGGTACACCATGCGGTTGTATGTATGCTCCAGGTCAGGCTGGTGCAGCAGAGCTATTTAAAGAAGCCCTTGGTGTACGATAACTTGGGACTGAGGAGACCTCTGATCTAGTGTGGTGTACACTAGACTTGACATGTTGAACGTGGGATCTGTGGACTGACAGCATTGACATCACCGGGAACCTTGTTATAAATGCTGAATGCCAGGTCCAGCCAGCCCCACTGCATCCGAATCTGGGGTCAGTAAGATCCCCAGGTGAGTCCTGGGTACCTTCAAGGTTGAGAAGTGCTACCAGCGAAGGGATGTGGAGCCCTGGGGAAAGGACACATACTTGCCAGCACCCCTTTGGGAAAGGAGAATTTGGTGGTTGTGATGATTGATTTGCTGTCGATGGCAGGAAATAGACTTTACCAAATATTTGTAACCTGCACCAGGCCTGTTGGGTTGATGACGAATCCAAGCTCATCTCGGCAGTCGTGGAGAAGTGGGGTGGATACGGGGAGAACTGGTGCCTGGGAAGCTGCCAGGCAGGCCAGGTGGTCCCTTTGCAGCAAGTGGCCCCAGGACCCAGGACCCAGCGCTGAGCCCCGCAGAGGAGCCAGCAGCCCTGAAGTTCTCTGACAGCCCTGCTTGCCTTATGATGAAATCAGCCTGAGTTTGCATTTTTTCTAAAGAAAGAAGTGGACAAAATGTGTCAATTTTAAGTTTTATGTGCCTTCCATTTTCAGTTGAGGGCAATCTCTCTAATTTGAGGTCTCTTTCTAAATACCCCTGTCAGCTGCTCCCTGTCTTTCTGTCCCCTGCAGCAAACCCACCCGTGAATTGAAGGGAGCCTGGGTGGTTACAGATGCCTGTCTTCAGACCTTCAGTCTTTGGCAAAGCTCAATGGATTGAATTTAAAGGGTTGTTCTTTAGCTGAGACTATGAGCTTTTTCTGTTTTGCTATTAACATTTTTTTCTTTTACGATGATGACTTTTCTTTCGTATAATGTTCTTGGCAAAAAGAGGAAACTGTTGGCAAACCTGTGTGTGTGAATTAATTAGATAGCTACGATCTTTGACTTCTTGTCTTGGGCCTTTCCGAGGGACCTGGGCATTTTAAAGAGGCTGCAGTTTCATCCTGGTGGAGATCTGATCCAGTCTCTGAGCACAGAACCCATCATTCGGTGGGAGCAGACACGTGGCACATTCCTAAACAGCTGACAGTGTGTTAACTCCCCTGTCCCCCCAGACCTGTCATCCCCCAGCAGATTTCAGGAGCCACAGTGACTTCTCCACTGCAAGCTACAACTCAACATTTCTAACTAACTGAAGCAATAGAAATGATACAGTGCATTCTGTATCATACACCATTGACTACTGCACCCTATTATAATCAGCAGGGGAATTGCTACCCTGTGGGGTATAAGCAGCACTGGCCCAAACCATTTCCATCTTATGCCCCATGGAAGCTCCTCCAGGAGAGCCGTGCAAATCCCAGGTCTGGGGGCTCGGAGCCTCTGCTTCCCTGATGGCGTCGGTGCCGGTTCTGATGGCCACACCTTCCTGCACCCGCTTTCCCCGCCTCCCTGCTCTCTCTCCTACTGCCCCTGGGGTCTCGCCTTCCCCTCCAGGGGGCTATCAACATCTTCCCCTCAGCACACAGAGTGCCCTCACTCACCTGTTGCCAGCTGTTAAGATAATAAAATGTCACGCTGGCACCCTACTGTTAGCCAGAAATGAGATGTGACACATCACCCCTGACAGTGACACAGTGGGAGATCAGGGCCAGCTAGGGACTCACAGCTCCATGGAGTTGACCCTCTGATTAGCTGTTGTCACCTGGGCCCTGCAGGGAGCTGGGCCTGGAGCCTGGGAGCCCTGGGACTGGACTTAACCCTCCCGAGCTCGGCAAGCGGCTGCTCACCTCCTGGCGTCGTGGGAGCTGGGCAGGGCGTGCGTTCCTGCAGATCCGGAGGGAGACCTGGATCTGTCTGTACCCGAACCTCAGCTTTTGGGCTTTGATTTTCCAAGGACGGAGTCTTTACCTGACACTCACAGCTGCTTATGGCCTTCTCACTCCACAGCCTGCCATGAGGGAAATGTTCCCCATTCCTCAGTGTCCCTGTCACAGAGAATAATGTCACGCCACAGCACACTGCCCAGGGCGCAAGTGCTTGGCACTGACACAGACCTGAGGAGTCCGAGCTTGCAGCTGCTGCTGGCGTGTGGAACACGTGTCGTTGCTCAGGCTCACTGGGACACGTCTGAGAGCCGCCTTCTTGCCGTTGCCACCTTTTCTGTCAGGGTGGGATTGCATTTTCTCTGTGTCTCCATGTTCCACTGTGCTCGTGGCACAGACAGAAGCACATGAGACCTGCACCTTGCATCACAAACGCCTTGACATTTCGTTCCGGAATCAGAATGTCCCAGAGGTGTATGCCAGACAACCGTGCCCGTGTGTGTTAACAGGTGGCCTCTGTGCGCCTGGGGCCTGTTTAGTTTGAGAATTGAGAGGGATTCAGGAAGTGCCTGTTATATCCCAGGCTTGGCTGAGGTCTTGGGGGACAAAACAATGAATAAATGCAGGAGAGATAAACATGTAAATAAATACTTAGTGTGCAATTTGTAAACGTATGTAAAAATGCTCTAAAAAGAGAGAAGGAAGCAGACCGACCCTGCTTGTGTTGTTCAGATTGGAGTAAATGGTCGCTGAAGGTGGGCGTTGGGCCGGGCTGGGCAGGCTGTGCTTCAGGAACAAGCCTCCCGACATCTCAGTGGCTTGAAACGTGAAGGTTAATTCTCTGAGGACATGTCTGGCGAAGGTGTGGGCGGGGCTCTGCCCCACACAGGTGTGGAGGTGGGGACGGGGCCGCTCCTGTGTCTGCCGGAGCCCCTCTCACCCCTCTGACTGGTGCAGGCCCAGGGACAGGCAGGAGGAGAACAGACACTGGCTCCCAAGGGCTGCGGCCTGGAAGGGACACATCGCTCCCACCCACATGTCACTGGCCAAAGCAAGTCACGTGGCCAAGGCTGCTGCAGGTGGGGCAGTATGACCTCACCCCGTGTCCAGAAAAAAAAAGAGAGAACTACTGGTAGCCATGGGGAAAGGCCTTCCACAGCAAGGACAGCGCGCAGAGGTGGGTCCAGGGGTGGGGGCAGGAGGCCTGTGCCCAGACTGGTGCGAAGCCAAGGCGGGTCGGTGTATGCCCCTTACCACAACCAACACCACTGTGTCAGCGCCTGTGGGACCCTGGGCACAGAGGGCAGAAGCACAAGGCAACAGAGACAGACTCCGTTCAGGGGTGAGTGTGCAGGAAACTCAACTCCCCAAATCACAGTGCACTTTCAGCTGGGGCTCCTTGAGGGTCTGAGCTGGGCCTTGTATGTCCTTTTGTCCCCAGCCCTACTGGGCTCCTGGTAGGTTCTCAGGACTTGCCCCAGCTGACAGGACCTCAGCCAGCCCTGCGGATACTGAGGGTGCTCAGGGACAGACGGGCCAACCTTGGAGCGTTGCCCCACCCAGGGATGCCTCCAGGTAAATAACTTGAGCTGTTTAACCTCAGCCTTTAGTGAAGCAAGCCATATTGGCTCCAGGGAGCTAGTGTGGAGTGACAAATAGCCAAAATCGCAGTAGCTTATAACAGTGGAAGTTGGTTTCTCGTCCAGGCAGCAGTCTGGAGAGGTTGCCCTGGTTTCTCAGGTGTGCTCCCTCGGTGAGGTCTTTACCTGGGCGGTTCTGAGCTTGGGCGTTGTCGTAAACTGGAAGGACCAAGAGCCAAAGAGCACAGGTTCCTAAGCCAAGCCCAGGTGCTGCCCATGTCTGCTCATGCTCCATGACAGGACAGTTGCATGGCCACAGCAAAGGGTGAGCTGCGAAATGCGGTCTAACAGGTGCCCAAAGAAAGGGAAGTACCACTAGCCTATGGAAGTGAGAAAGACTTAGATGGAAAGGGCTTAGTCAAAGTCACAGGCTGTCCTGGAACTCCTTTCTTCCCCCCCTGACTGTCCGGAAGAGCAGGGAGCTGGACCACCAAGGGAGAATGCCGCCTGCGTCAGGATGAGCACAGCTCCCCCTTGAAATCAGGCCGTGTTCCAGTCATGGCCGTCACGTTCCACAGGAAGAGGCTGGCACTTCCCAGGCACAAAGCCATCCGTGAGACTCAGAACCATTGCTCACTACCTGGGATGACTCCTCACTATCCGAGCAAGTGAGGCAAACCCCTTCCTTGCTCTGTGGTCACTGCTGCTCAGTCCATCGTATAAGGCTGCTGTAGTGCTTCTAGAATCCCTGGGGACTCAAGACCACATTGCCAATGATGGGGACTCCAGCTGGGGGCCTGTCTGGCCTCTCGAAGCAGGCAGCTGAACATAAATCCATCCGTTCCTTGGAGTGCAAATTACTCTCCATCCTAGCTGAGAACCAGCACTTGGCTCTCTCACCAGTGATGCAGAGAACAGGTGTCTACAGAACAATAGGAATCTCTACCTTTGTCGAATATACTAGAGTTTATTTAAAAACATTTGCTGTGTTTGGGAAGGCTTGCCTGAGTGTGGGGCTTTGCTGCAGTGGCTTGCCATTGGAGTCCCGCCACTTAGCCACCTATGCGACACAGCCCAGCTACCTGATTGCAGTGGGGATGCTACATACGGTAGCACCACCTGATTTTATATATGTCCTTCCTTCAGCCGTCACCGCATGTCATCACACTAAGGTAAAATCTGTTTACCCTGCTGATGGACTGGGCCATTGACTTGAACCAGCGTGAAGGTGTGGATACCAGAGGTGGGATCTCGGGGCTGCCCTAGCGTCTGTTGACCACAGATGCAAGACACACATCTCAAGTTGTGTCATTTTAAGAAACAGAATAACTAACCCACTGTAGCTTTCCTGTGTGTGTAATGTTATCTCTTCTTCTCTTAAAAGGCAAATACAGATTGTAGTTGCATAAAGGGCCTGTCGATTTAAAGTATATTATTTCTTTAAGTTGTGGCATCAGAATCCAATTATGTTTCTGTAAGAAAAAGAACCAGGGAGAAATCCCAGAAGTACATTTGAGAACCCCCTGGGCATTCCACAGGCCTCAGTAAGAGAAACAGTCACTTCACAAACTAAAATTTTATTCCATGGAAATGGCTTTTGATAGGAAATCATTGTGGTAAAAGATTGTGGTTTTTATATTGCAAAAATAATTTTTTAGATTTTCAGCCAAATGACAACAGAAAAAAATGTTAAATGCTCAAGTAACTTATGAAACTCCCAGAGTGTATCTGTGATCTCCTGGCCTTGGACATTATTATGAAAAATATTATTTCAAACCATAAATCTCATTGTATATGAGTCTAATGATGTCAGATTTATAGAGATAATACCATTTATATTTTTAAGATATGTAAAAAGGATCACGAACAAGTTGATTTTTGGTTTATAACATCTTCCAGGTTGAACATAATATATCAGAAATACCACAGTTGTTACCCCTAGAAGACCATGGGAAAGAATTTGGGCAATAACCTGATATTTTGCTAGTTGTTTTAAAACTGAATTTAATGCATCTGTCTATATGCTTTTATGTAACTGGATACTATTGTGATTAATTGACCCTTGAATTTTTTCTACATTGTCTGAACTTTTTAATAAAACATATTCATTATTTTCTCGGTGATTTGTTCCATGTACCTGCAAGTTGCATGACTTAAACAGATTAATTGTGATAAATAAAAGATAAGAGAAATAGCAGGTCTTCCTTCCTATGTTCCACAAATAATTTAATTCTTTAAATTTTACCAGCTTGTTTGGTTCCCTCCGGGCCAGGCTTTGTGCTTGACATAGGAAACTATCTTCCTGGGCGTAGTCTCCAGACATTCTGTGGAGTACATGTGGTTGGTCATTCGTCCCAGGAAGTCTGAGGACATGGACTTAGCCATTCTAGCCCTTTCATTCTGTGACCAGTTGGAACCTAAACAAATGTCCACACAATCATGAGGTCTAGGGAAAAGGACACATTTGCAAGGAGTTGCATGTCTGGAAGAGAGGCCATCCAGTGTGGGCAGGACGAGGCAGGAGCGTCAGGGCTGGCCTCTGGCTGGGGGCCTGTCACTGCCATGCCCCGCGGGCCTCCCTGGACCCACCGCCACCTCTGTTCCTTTGGGAGCTTGCTGTGGGAAGCTCTGATCTTCCTTCTTCTTAGTACGACGATCCATGTTCTATGGTTTCAGGATGTCCGACCCCTTTCCTTCTACAAACTTTGCATTTGGACTTGAAAAAAACAGCCTAAACAGAAGTGGTGAAGATGTCTAACCAAAAAGCATTTTAATTATTTGTTTGCATTTAGATTCTCTCAGAGAGCCCTGTCCTGAGAGGCTATTAGAGGGACAGCCTCACTGTGGTGCATTCAAAGACCCTGTTGAGAAACCCACTCTGGAAAATGGATACTACTAGGGAGTAAAAGATTATATGCTAGCGATTTTTGAGAATGAGGTAGCTGTGCCAGTGGACTATGTTTGAGGCCCCAGATTAACAGGGCCGCTCACACAGCAGTGTGGCCTGTGCACGGCACAACTGACCTAGACGACGACGACGATGTGGTGGAGCCCTTTGAAGGTGAGCAATGTGATGCCGTGCAGAGTCTGCGGTAGGAAAAGCGGAAGCTGAAATGGGACCAGATCACACTGCTTGGACTCTGGCAATGGGCAAAGGCATAAGTGGAGGGGCAGATGAGAGAGGAAGGCAGGGAGAGCCCCCCAGTGCACTCCAAGCTGGGTCTGACTCACTGTCTGCAAGTGGCTGGCATACTCTTGAGGTCCATCTTCCCAGAAGTGGACCCAGTGCTTCACCACCCAGGTGCCCGGGTTTACTTGTAGGATGGAGGCTTTCATTTCCTCAGCGTCTAAAAATGTTGGCTTGAAGGCTCACAACTGAGTCGCTCCCCAGGAATTGCCCTTGGAGGCAGAAAGCTGCCTTGCCCAAGGTTAAGTCCCTCCTTGTGGGCAGCCCACACCCAGTGGCTGTCCACGGCGGGGATCCAATGGCCTAGGCCCCTCACCTCGGTCAGCATGTCAGGGCTTCCCAGCCCAAAGTGCCTCCCTGGCATCCCCCATGGCCTCTGTTGCTGCAGTACCACACTCTCCTCCTCCCTCTTCCAAGGGCTCTCCCAGGCCAGCCTCCCGCCTGTGGTGCCCGGGGTCTAGAGCCTGTTTCTTCCTGAGCAGAAGAACCTAAAACACCCACCTCCATAGGCCTGACCCAAACACCAGCTTTTCCTCCACCTTTAATCCTTTGTGAGCCAGTCACTACCCAAGCTCCAGTTCTCCTCTCTGCCTCTCTCTCCCCGCTGCCCTCGCCACGAGCTTGGCCTCCACACTCCCGATCTGTGGCTTGCTAGGGTGCCCCAAGATTCCTGGAGTTTATGAGGAGGAGGAAAGAAGAAAGAAATTGGTGTTCTCTTGGAAATATAATATTAATAGCTGGGATTGTTGCTCAGAGTAAGGCCCTGTCTATGGATGCTACAAATCCTAGAACTCCAGAAAGGAAGGGCAAAGTTTGCAATTCATAGGCACTGATATAGTTGAGTTTGTATCTACCACATTACTCTGTGCTTTTTCTTTTTTCTACCTGTCCTATCTTTCTTTTTGTTTCCTTTCTTTGCCTTGGATTTTATTAGATTGGAGGATTGTTTTGTTTGTTTGTTTTAATCATTTAATTGTTGTTCAACTTTCAAGTTTGAGTCTCTCAGATTCTGTTTTTTAGGGGTTACCCCAGAAATTACAATATGCTTTTGTTTTTGTTTTCTGCATGGATGCTTGTCATGTTTTTATATATTTTTTATTAATCCTAGAAACTCACGTCTTGCATCAATGTATGCCTATGAGGGGTTTTTTTTTTAAGTGCAAATCCAATTTTTGTTGGTGGTAAACGATTTCAGACTTTAGATTCAAGCTTTTTGATTTTTCTGTCCTAAGGAAGATTTATTCTGCAGCCGTTGCTTCTATTACATTTATTTCGGTCTCTTTTTCATGAAAGGCAATCTAGTCCCCATTCTCTGTCATTCGTATCTATCATGTTCTGTCTTACCATTTTGTTTTGTTCTTTTCCTCTGAGTTCTCACTCCTTGGAAGCTCGCCATCTCCTTCACTCACAGATCTGGTGTTCTCTTGAGTGGCCAGTCCCTTTGTTCAGAGCCACTGGTTTTGTGTTATTCAGCTCGGACACCATTTCTTTGTGTTAATTTGCTCTTTATTTTCTCCCCTCTAATTATGCACTGCCTTTCATCCTGTAATTCTCTTGTTCTCCATCTCTTGTTTCTAAGAGCTCTTCTCTTATTTTTTAAAGATATTTTTGAGAGTTCCAATAGATGCTGTAGAATTTTGCTGAAGCTTATGTTTGTAAGATTTTGTATACATTTTTCAAAAGTGCTCCTTTTCTACATTGTGAGTTCTCCTCATTTTTAATGTCCGGAATCTTTGGGTTTTGGTTTTTTCTCTTCATTTATTATTGAATGCAGAGGAATCTCTCCAGGTCTGGTGACTGGACTTGAAGACACTGGGTGGATCCCACCTTTCCTGGTGCTGCTTAAGTGCTTGTCACGTATATTGGCCAGAATAAGAGTTGGCGTGTGTGTTCTAATGGCCAGCAGCCCCCAACAAGGGGTGGAGAGAGAGTTCTGGGCAATTCCAGCAGTTGGATTCTGTCCTCAAAGATCTCCTTACTCCACTCATCCATTCAATTATTCCTTAATCTAGCATTGACCTGCTAGCACCTCCTCTGTCCAGTGCCTTCCACTAGGTGCCGGGCTTGGAAATAAGGTAGTGAGGGCTCTTGGCTGCATAGAGCTTAGGTTGTAGTGGAATAAACACATATTACATAACCAATTACACAGTTCAGATATGTAGCTCAATAGGTCACGAGAGCTACCGCAGCAAGGGCTGACCTTTAACACCCGGCTCTCGGCTCTCTGCTGTGGCCTCTGCTCCTGGTCCAAGGTATGGGTTCTTGATGGAGACAGAATTCCTTCAGTGACACCTTGGTACCACTTCTATGCTCTCTGTAGCTTCAGGTAGGAGTTTTCTCCTCTGTTGCATTTTTGCTTGGAGAAGCTGTTGAATAAACCATGGGTCCTTCCAGTGGAAGGCATTTTCAAACTCATGTGCAGAGCAAAGTGGCCTTCCAACGGGATGCTCCCTTTGTGTGTGGTCCAGCTTCAGTGCATACCTGGCCCGGGCAAGAGGCATGGAAGGGCAACACACACATCCCTTTTCTTCACTATTTTTAGCTTTCTTTTGTACTTTTGGTGGTGTTTGGGTAAGATGAAGTTTTAGACACACCCGTGCTGAGATCACCTTTGTTCTCAAATATTTGGCTATTTTGTTAAATTTAGGAGCAGGCAGTCACCATCTCCATTGTTAACTTTTCCTCAACTTGCCCCTGGTCTCTTCCCCTCCCTGAGTTGCACTTTGCTCATTTCTACAAAGGGGCAGTTGATCTAGGTATTAAAACCAGACAGGGTCTTAATATCCTATAATGTAATATCCTATAATGTACATGACAAAGAGCCTCCCTCAGAATGAGGGTCTCACCTTGGGAGAGCAGGAGAGGACAGAGCAATCAGAAAAGGTAGAAAAGGAAGGGGAAGAGAGGGCCGAGGTGAAAGGGCAACACTTGGAAGGAGGAAGAGGGTGGGTCAGTGGTCAGTGTCCTGTGGGGGGACCCCCAGTGCAAAAGGCAGCCCTTCATCTCATACACGTGACCGTTCAGCATGAACTTTATGAGACACAGACCCCGTATCCTGCGGATCTAGAGATAGATTGCCTTGCACTGTCCCCTCCCGTTCCTGGAACAATTTTCGGGTGCGTGATATTAAATATGACAATAGCAGGGGTGTTTCATTCCTCCCTTGCTCTCTTTTGGCAGTGCCTTGTGTTGGGCCAAGGAGGATATATTTTCCATTTATTGTAGATGCTCTACATTTTTAAGTTCCCTTAGGATTTGTCTTGGCCTGCACCAATGTTGAGATTTATGCTATAGAAATTATAAGTTTTCAACAAACATTCTTTTAACCCAATGATGACCACTTTTAATACATAATTTTTCATTGTGCTCTAATAGGAAATCTTTTTGTTTGCTAAAATATTTGGAAAAAATTTGTTCTACAGTCTTTCCATTGGATCACCCTGTTTTTCTAGGACCACCTGTTAGGCCTATCATGGTTGGCCACAGGTGCATTTTTCTTTGCAGTGATTATGTAGATAGAAGGGGATGGAGGGTCTACAGTTACCTGGTACTTCTCAGAGGGTCTCATGACCCTGGTTGGGAAGCAGGAGAGATACTGAATACTGTTCAAGGATACCTGGAAGAGACTTGAACACCTGTGGTCAGTCAGTTTTGCCCCAGTCTGTGGAGGAAGCCATTCCCTGGTTTGCCAGCTGCCTTCTCCACGTGTGTGCGACAGCCCTGCTGTGCACGGAGTAGTGAAACCCACTCCCTTGGCTTTTTCCCCCAAACAGCTCTAGACTGAGAGTTGGAAGGTGCCGGGAAGTAACCAAACTCAGACGCTCTCCTCCGCTGCTTGGCTTTGGGGTTGGAGGTTACTACATGTCTCTTGGTCTTGGTTTCTTCGTCTATAAAAATGAAGTAGTCAGTAGGGTCATTTCTAAAACTGTTTTTTTGGTCCAGAAGGGAGACATTTGTAGGGTTAAATTTATATAACTATTTCTTCATGAAAGAAGAAGCTGAGACAAACTTTTTGCATGTTCTCGATTTTGGCAAGACAGACCCGAAAGCTCACCTGTTGACGATGGCCACCAGGCTCGAGTGCGGCTCTGCAGGGAGGGCCCTTGCTCAGCTGAGGCAACTCCGCTTCATGTCTACGACTGCACTGTAAGGAGATGGGAGCAGTAAAGAAAGCACAGGAGAGACAGAAATTAAAAATATGGAAAACAGAACAGGCTGCTGAGAGAGAAAAATCAATTAAAGTCCAACCAGAGTTATGCACAACTCACCTGTTCCCTAGATGATGGACTTTCTCGGTTCTAGGGAAATTTGTATGCAACCAACTCACATCAGAAGCTTTAAAAAGCCATTAATTTTGGCATTATTTTTCTATTTCAAAACCAAAGTGAGGATTATAAACAGTTTAAAGAGCTTTAAAATGCTAGCACCATTCATCAGAGACTCCAGTGAATTCCCAGAAGAACATGAAAATGGACAAGGTTCTGTTTCATTCCTGAAAGCTCCCTGAACCTTCTACTTCTCATGCCTTGAAGTTGGCGCCTACGAAAAACAGCTGTCTCCCGAGGTTTCTGTAAGGGGCTTCATTGGAAGTCAAGCAGAGTGGGTGAAGGAACACTGACTTGAGTTCTTTCTGTGTTTCTGATGGTAGGAAACTGACTTCTAGATTATCTCACAAACACATAGAAAACATAAAAAGAGGCAAAATTATGCAGAAGCACATAAATTATGTAGATGATGGAAAGCCTATGCAAAACATGATATGTGCACATAATAGCATATTTCCCCAGGGGCTAATTGTATCCTTTGGGTACCTTTTGAAGCATCTGAATATTCAGAAGAAAGCAAATTTATTATAATTCGAAAAATACCACAATAAATAAGGCTGAGAGAATAATGCATATTGTATTGGGAAGTGGAAATTCACAATCTGGCCATTTCGCCCAGTTTGACCAAAGCCCAGAGCTACCGAATGCAATCAAACCTTAGTAATACTACTCATTTTCATCAATAATTTCTTCTCCCAGATAGACAAGTTGTGCAAAACCCATTCACTCATTCAACAAATATTTATTTGTTGTCATGACAGCATTCACTCGCTTTTTCACCACCCAAAAAATATTTCCTGCAACCAGAGACGTGCCTAGCACTGAGCCCTCCCCTTGTGGAACCTGTGGCTGTAGGATGAGAGACAGGCTTGGGAACAGAGGAAGACCACCCAGGTGAAAGCAAGCAGGGCTGTGCAGTCAGAGCTTGCTGTAGCGAGGGGGTCAGCCCCCATCGCTGGCATTTGGCAGAGACTCTTGGGCAGGCAGAGGTGTGGGATGGCTTTATGGTAAGAAAGGAGGGCTCCAGGTGTGCCCTGACTGGGGCTGTGGGCCGGAGGAGGCTGGTGGTGGCCTAATTAGAAAGCAGACCATCCTCTGGCCTTCTCTGATTGGTCCTGAGTTGGAAACAGGAGGAAAAATGAAGAAAGTTGGCAGTTATGGACCAAGTCTTGAGCATTTTGGGCCAGTTGCTCCAGAAGTTGTGGGTCAGAGTTCTATGTTTATAGATGGTCTTGCCACTGTTTGTTTGTATATTCAGTTTGCCAAGATAAATCACCTGATAATGGCCACATGGAGGTCCAGAGGCTTTGTGATCATAGGAGGGGGCCCCATGCAGAGGACAGGGCCAACACGATGTGCCAAAGGCTTAATGGTGACAAGGATGTAGACTGTTCAAATGCCTTGTATCAGTTAGCTTGGGCTGCCATAACAAAGTGCCCCAGACTGGGTGGCTTGAATAGCAAAAATGCATTGCCTCACAGTTCTGGAGGCCAGAAGTCCAAGGTCAAGGTGTTGGCAGGGTTGGCTCTTTCTGAGGGCTGTGGGAGAGAATCTTTCCCAGGCCTCTTTCCCAGCTTCTCATGGCCCCAGGCATTCCTTGGCGCATACGTACATGTTGTTCACATCTTCTGCATCTCCATACCCTCTTCTCTCCATGCATGTCTGTCTGTGTTCAAGTTTCCTCTTTTTATAAGAGCCCAAGTTATATGGGAACAGGGCCCATCCTAGTGGCCTCACTTTAACTTGATCATCTGCAAAACACAAATAAGATCATATCTGCAGGTCCTGGGGGCTAGAACTTCAGCATTATTTTAGGGACACAACTCAACCTACACACACCTAAAGGTAGTTCTACCTCGCTGGAGCCGGGAGTTCAAAGCAGATGAGTGTAGAGGGGCAGGTAGAGTCTTGGAGATCTCCCTCCTCTAAATGTGGTCCAGTGTGGTCGCTTGAGAACTGGCAGGATCTCTGGGCACCCTGGTACTCTACCAGCACCAGCACTTTAGGGGTACCAACCCTCTCCCCATGGTTTGATTTGTTGATAAAAACAGGTTAGGAAGTCTTCAGGAGGTACCATAAAGAACTTGGGAAAACCGTGAAATTCTTTTGAGCAGGGCTGGGCTGGCATTTTTTGAAAGGTCAGTTCTTTGCTTAGTACTACAAATAAACTTTATACCTACAAAAGATTTTCAGTTCTAAACCAGCATACTTCGTCAGAACTGTTTGAAACATCTCACCAATGACAGCTGGGAGGGGGTCACCCTCCCACTCAGAGCCATTTGTGAGTAAGGGTGAGAAGTGGTCACAAGTGGGGCTCTCTGAGGACAGCTGAAACAGGAGACCAAAAATTCATGGCCTGAGGGTGTCTTCAAGGTCTCTACAAAGAGCAGCAGACAGAGGTGGTGCTTCCCATCTTGGGAGATTGGTCTTTGCACTTGAGTAAGACACAGTCCTTGATGTAAAACCATCCCTTGAGGTTCATCCAAGGAATGGGGGAAACCTGCCTTTCCAGTTGGATTTTAGAGGACACTTTAAAAGAAGCAGAGACCTGAGGAAAGGAGCCACCTTCTATCAGGATCGCCCATCACTTCCCACCAATCCCCCACCACCCAGGGAGGGGGAGGCGTGGATACTTGCAGGCTGCTAGAGTCCAGGGAGTGATCTGAGGCCAGATGAAGCTGTCTTCACCTGCTTCTCCCTGTTGGTAAATAGCCATACACCGAATAATGAAGTTCTGGTCAATGGCAGACTGCATGTACCGTGGCTGATCCGTAAGAGTATCATGGAGCTGAACCATTGTTACTAGCTGGTCCTCGGAACTTCACCATGCAGTGGTTACTCTCGTGTGCGGTGACGCTGGTGTCAGCAAACCTGCCACACAGGCAGTCCCATAAAAATATAGCACATGCAGTTACACCTTCAAAATGATAATAAATGACTATGCTACTGGTTAACGTATCTACTATACTTTTTGTTATTATAGCATGCACTCTGTTTATTAAAAACGTTAATAAAACTATAAAGAAAATATTTTTTACATCTGCTCAATGTGTTTGTGTTTTAAGCTAAGTGTTATTACAAAATAATAAAAAATTAAAAAGTTTATAAAGTAAAAAATTTACTGTAAGCTAAGGTTGATATATTATTAAAGAAAAATATTTTAAATACATTTGGTGTAGCCTAAGTGTGCAGTGTTTATAAAGTCTACAGTAGTGCACAGTAATGTCCTCGGCCTTCAACTTACTCCCCACTGCCCCACTGACTCCCCCAGGGCAACCTCCAGTCCTGTGAGCTCCACTCATGGTAACTGCCCTGTGCAGGTGTCCCATTTTTTCTTTTATATCATATTTTTACTATACCTTTTCTGTGTTTAGTTACATTTAGGTACACAAATACTTCCCATTATGTTACAAGTGCCCACAGCATTCATTACAGTAATCTCTAGGAGTTATAGGCTTTGCCATATAGCCTAGGTGTGTAGCAGGTTAGACCATCTAGGTTGATGTAAATGCACTTTATGAAGTTTGCACAACTATGAAATCACCTAATGGCATATTTCTCAGAATGTATCCCCATTACTAAGCAACATGTGACTGACTGTATATGCATACGTATACACATACACAGTGTTTGCTGATTTAAACTTGAATCAGAAGCTTAAATGAAGTAACAATTTCTGGGTAAGCCATAGTTTGTTTACCGCTGCTCTGGGGTCAGAGGTCTCTGCTGAGAGTGTTTTCTGGGCACAGATGAGTGATGTCTCCTGTGACTCGAGGGCTGGCTGTGAGAATCAGGCGGGTGTTCCTGAGACTGCTCACTGGACAATAGAGGTGATACCCTCTGTAATCTCTGATGGCTTCACATGGGCAATGGCTTGGCATGGCTTGTGCTGCCTGCAGACAGTGGGATTTATGTAGCATGTGATGATAAACAGGCCCTCACTGCCTGGAGATCAGATAAAGTACTGAAGGTTCTCCCCATCTTGGAGCAGCTGTCTGCTGGCCGAAGCTGAGAAGTTAATTTCTGACATTTGGATGTCGATGTCCTTGGTCACTGGCTCGCCCTGGCCTTTCTACTCCAGAGGGGTCCTGTGCGTGCGGTGCTGTGGGCTGCGGAAGCAGGCCGGGATTCCACCGCTTCTCTGGTGGGACACGCAGCATAACTCAGCCCAGAATTATTGATGCCACACTTCTCACAAAAAGGCTGAACCCATCTCTTTCCTTCCTCTGAGGACCTCAAATGTCCCCAAAGTAAAAAGCTTGACTACTTCTTCCTTCCCAGCTGTGATGAAAATAGGGATTAGTGGGATGTTAGAGGCAAAACCTCATTTTGAAGTTATGAATGAATAATTCTAATTTCTTTCTGAGTTCTGAGAAATCAGTTTGTTTTACATAGAAATGCAATATGTTCTTGATCTCTATGTATGCGATTAGAATTTTTCCCTCTACTTGGTATTTGTTTCATTACAGAATGAAATTTTGAGCTTATATTTTTGGATATATTTCACTTCATGCATTTCAATGTCTGTTTCCCCTAAATCTCTGCTTCTATAGAACACATCAACCCTATCTTTTTTTCATATTAGCTTTGGAAAGTGGAGAAGTAGGTGGAGATGCTTTCTTTAAGATTGTGACTCTCATTGGAGCAGACACCCAACCATCTCATGAATGTGTTTGGAGGAATGTGCCAATTTTCAAGACAAATGATGATTGCTTAGCGCTGCTAAGAAAAATGGAATTGCCACGCCGGCCCCGGCATCACTGCGTAGATGAAGTTCACAGAGTGGTAACGTAACGATGTTGAAAATCTCCCCTCCAGGAAGGGCGATCAAGGTTACCGTTCCAAATGAATGGGGGTTTCAGAAGGGAGAAGACTTCCTAGGTTAGGAAGTGAAATTGGACTGTCCTGGGACTGGACGAGACGGGCCCAGGGTTGGACAACGGGAGCGGAAGGAGCGAGCAGGTGTCAGTGTGGGCACAAGCACTGGCGCTGTCCACTGTGGCAGGAACTGGGCCTGAGCTGGGGGGGCCTGAGGACAGAGCAGCCCAGGCTCAGGGCGCCAGCAGAGCTGGGGCACAGCCACAAACAGACCCCAGCTCTGACGAGCTTATCCACCACTTTACAGTCAGAAAATTTGGGAGCCAAGTGATTTTACTTTCACATCCGTGTGTTTTACTTTTTTAAAGGCCAAGGGTGCCCAGGGTGGGTGGAGCATCATCTTGTTTTCAGGTCCTGGAACCTGTAGGGAGGAAGTCTGTGGTTTGTGAGTGACAAAAATGGGAGTGGGGACCCATGGGGGGAAGGAGGGGCGCTGGGGAGACTGAGAAACCTGATATGCTGGCAAGGGGATCAGAAGTGCGTGGGAGGGGGACGGGTTTTGCACAGAAAGCATCGTGAACCCCCTCGCCATTGTCCAGAGGTGTATTATCCAATTTGTGGCTTGCCCAAATCTATTTCTTCTCCCATTGCACTCTTTGGCCACTGCCCTCTTCATTAGCACCTCTGCCAGAGGAAAGGGGATTGGGAAAAGGCAGTTGATCTATATTTCAGCAGCCTCGTTGGCTCAGGGGGCAAAAGCACCGTGCTAATGAAGCCGGGGTCAACGGCAGAAGCCCCAGGTGGGCCAGTTATCGGGGCTACCTTGGCCGGCCTCAGCCTGGAGCCCCAGCCTGGCAGGCTGGTCTGCATGTGTGTTTCTGCTGCCTGAGAATCGTGGGGGGGTCATTGGCGTAAGTCCGTTTGTGCCATCGAAAAAATAACCCAAGGAGGTGGCTAGTGGTTTACACACCCTCTCCTGGTCCCTAGGGCATCACCTTTGGTGGCTTCTGTTGAGAGATTTGGGTGCAGTTGGGTGTGATTTGTAGAATCCATGGTTCTCAGTCAGCACAGATGATTGGGACTCTGTGGTCAGTAGACATTCTTAAAGACTTTCAATATTTAATAAGCTGTGTGCAGCCTGAATCAACAAAGATAGCCTGACTGGTCCTTCTCTCTGCCATTAACTTGTTTCAAAATGACCCTGCCCTTTGCACTGGGATGGAGATTTCATTTGGGAGGATGGAGTCCACATTTTTATATTTATGCAACTTCTCATTGAAGAAGAAAGTATTTGTTAAGCTCTTACTACACACCAGGCGTTGTCCATGAATTAAGACCTTACAGGTTGAAAATTCTTAAAAAAAATTATAAAATATAGCCACAATGGCAACCTTTTTTAGCCTGTAAGTGGGTTGGCTCTTATCAGAAAAGTATAGATTCAGTTGATAATCATGGGATTGTGATGAATCTGTAGAAAACCCAGTATTTCTGAGTTTGGGCTATATAAAAATGCTTAATAGTTTTAGGCCAGGTTTACACAGTTGTATCAAAGCCCAGTTGCCAAGTCTCTGATGGCCAGGTGGTGTTTGCACACACGGAGAGATTTGGCAGGAAAACAGCGCAAGGCCGGTTGAACACAGTCAAATACCTGGATGTTTAAAAAATGATCAGTAACTCTTTTGCCTCAATATATTTTGTGTAGAGAGACACACTGATAAGTTATTTTCTGAAAATGTCTCTTTTTTTTTTTTCCAATTGAGTGATGCCACAATTATGTCTTGCTTGCTCCGGTAGCCAATAAACCATGGCCACTGTCACCCTGGGTATGATTATTCTGTAGAGCCTGGGGGGAGGGGTGTTAGCAGAGCATGCAAGGACCATGTGGTCAAGATCTCAATCATACGCAAAGGTCTTCAGACTCACTCCTTTAAGGGCCTAGAAAAACGAATTTAAATCTTTTATATTTTGGTGAAGAACGACCAGAACTGAGCTGAAAAGAAATAATATTATCTGTCAAAGGGAAAGAAATTTGTGTCGTTTTTACTCAGTTACGACTAGTACTCAGTGTTCGGGAGAGCGGGGCTGTTGCTTGGAGTTGTTGGATGAGGCGAAGGAAGAGGAAAGAAAGAGGCTGGTGGTGATGGAGAATTATGGCTTTGGACGGAGCACAAGCGTCTCCAGGAGTGAGGAGTACGGGCCCTAAGTACGACTTAGAGATTGAGTGACAACGTCTGGTCCAGAAAGTTCTTCGTCGCACAGTCTATAGGGGTAGCTGGTCAGCAGCTCTCCCCCATCCCCATGGGGACAGTCTGCTTTGTGTCTATGCCAGAGCCGGCTTGGGCCTGGCTGCAGGACCTCAAATCTGGAACAAGCGGGTCTGGCCCCTCCACAGCTGACCAAGGAGAGGTGCTCGGTGGTCCCTGGTTGAGCAGTGCCCCTCTTCACGCTTGGTTCCTGCTTCTCCAGCAGCAGAAAGATGCTCCATTTTCCTTCCAGAATTCTGGGAAGTAACTGCAATCAGCCAGTGAATACCAAATAAAATAAAATAAAATCAGCTATTAACATTCCCCTGTGAATTGTGGACCACAGATGAAGCCTGCAGCCACTCAAGGGTGGGACGGGGGACAGGCCTGGGTCTTTCTTCAGGCATGTTCTCAGTTCCAAAGCTCACACAGGCACGTGTTCCCCAGACCATGCCCAGAAAGGGAAGGAGATGGGTCAGTTTTTCCTCCTGGAGGGGGGAAAATGCAACAAAACCTCCGACAGGATTTTCATTTTTCTTTCATAGACATTTTGTTTTTTTATTAATTGTTTCCTCCAGGGAGGCAGCAAGAGTGGGCAAAGGGAAATATGTAGGGGAAATAGGCTTGCTGAGATTAAACAGATCTCTGCCGTCGTGTGTCCATCTGCCCGTCCATCTGTGAATAACCTGTAATTATTAATAATATGAGTGATGTCATGAACATTCTGGCAAGAGCGCCGAGCCCCAGAGACCACTCTGGAACCAGCCAGCGCAGGACAAAGCCTGGAGAATGAGCAGCGTGTTTGCACTGGAGCCGGAGAAATCTGGCGCGCGCGCCTGCCAAGCCCTCTCGGCAGTCGGGCCGGAGCATATTGGGTTTTCTCATAAACTTCCGATGAGATCGGGTTGGCGGCATCTCAAAGGAACACCTCTTATATAAAACAAGGTTGAGTGTACAATCCAGCAAAAAATGTCATTAAAAGGACACATGGTGCTGAGTGGGGCGACCTTAAATTTACTGAAAAGTGAGTGTTTGAAAGAGTACGAGAGAGAGACATCCCAGAAGATGACAAAGTAGGGGGAGGGGAGAGAGGTCCCCCAGGCCCAGGTTGATTCCCTTTAAAATACTTGTGAAATCCTCTGGGGAGGAGGGAGAGAAAAAAATGAAAAGGAATTCATGGTAAAAGCCACCCCTAAAAAAGCTAGGATTCCAGAATATTCCAGAAAGAATTCTATGATACTCTCTACCCGTGGGTGAGCTGAAGAATCAGCACCAGTGCAAGATGATGCTCTAGCTGTGTCTTGGGACGTTTCTGACGGGGGCAGGTGTCAGGTACAGCTGCCCTGGGTGGAGGCACAAGGCCAGGCAGTGGCAGGATTAGACCCCTCCGCCGGGGGCAGGGCACAAGCCATGGACCCTGTGTGTCTGGATGGAGCCACGCAGCAGCAGGGGTTTGCTGGTGCTGTTCACTGCAGACCTCCGGCTCCTAGGGCAGGAGCAGCGCAGGAGGTGCTCGAGAAAGCTTTGTGTCATTCCAAGGGGAGTCGTTACAGATGTCTAAGAGCCACCCACCTCCACCATCAGCGTCCAAGACGCCTAGCCTGGAACAGCAGCCTCCTGCCTGCTCTTCTTGCAGCCCGCTCTCTGCTTAGCAGCCAGAGAGATCCTTTATACATTTAACCAGACCACTTAAAATTTAAATCACTGCTCTGTGAAAAGTTCCTTAAGACTTCCCTCCTCCAACCCAGCCCTTTTCCCCTGCCCCTGTGGCCCAACCTCACCCCAACCCCTGTGGTCTCCTCAGCTCTCCTCTCTTTCTGCACGGCCCTTCTCACTCCCTTGTTGAGACTTTACAAGCCACATATACCCTAGGGCCTTTGCACTGGTCACTCCTCAACCTCACTCTCTCCTCAGGACTTCCTCTCTGTCTTCATTCAGGCCTTGGTTTCAATGCCAGCTCAGTGTGTTGGCTTCCCTGACAACACTCCCTGCCCACTCTCCCCTGCTCCCTGCTCCTGCTTTGTTTTGCTGCATGGTGCAGCTGCCATGCTGGTTTATCCACTGTCTTCCTGCACCAAAATCCAGGGGCTCAGACCAGGGCCTCCCACCGTTCTGTGTTCTCTGCACCTAGAGCAGCGTTCGCAGGGTGCAAGTGGAATGCACGTTTGCTCCGTGAAGCAAATGTTCTCGAAATATGTGACTAAAGCAATGAAAAGTCACAAGGGTGGGTGTGCAAGCGGGACCCCTGATCCTCCGTAAAGTCGAAAGGACGGTGTCGGTGACTGCAGATGTCAAGTGTTTTAAGCATGTGTGTGCGATGTCTTGAGGTAACGGTAGTGTTGAGAATAGACTGTGGACCTTCCAAGTGATTGTAAATGTTAAGTCCAGATAGATCACGGTTAATTCATCAAAAACCATGAGGGATGAAGCTTCTCAAAATGAGGCCAACAGACTGTGTTTATGATCGTATCAGTGACCACAAGCGTTTAAACGTGCCCATCAAAATAAGCCAAGTCCCTGGGTGGATTAAAAAATAAAATCCAACAAGATGTTTATTAGACATCCAGCTACACTAAAAAAAGGGATTAGAAATGGAGAAGGAAAACAGATATAGCACACTTAATTTACAAAAGTAGATAAAAGGTGCATTTATTTTGATAAAATATAAAAAGATAATAGATGTATGACATTAATTAAACTCCATGGATAGGGTCAAATAATACAGCATCAAGGTATTTTAAATAAAATCTATTAGAAAAATAGCAGTGGAGATGGTTGGATATTTACAAAAACTTGCAAAAAACTTGTAAGGAGAGACATTAATTCACTATTAGCAGGAAACACAAATACAATGAGGGTGGAGGGAAAGTTGTTAACATAAATAATGAGAGTAAAGAGACATGTGTGAGACTCTTTTGCCATAGCAGGAATTAGTCATCTCCACTAAAAAGTTCCCGTAACAAGGTAGGATGTAAATAAAAATGATAACGTCTTCCAATTAAAATATTACCCTTTGATCCAAATACAGAAGCACATGGGTACTAAACAAAGCCCCGAAGAAAATCTAAATAAACTTCAAAGAATAGAGGCTTTCAGGGGCATCGTTCTCTAGCAGGAAGAGGAAAAACAACCAGAAATTATAGAAATGATAAAAGTGAACCCAAGAGCTGGTGTTTTGAAAGTGAGTGCAAAAACAATAACACTTACAAATCTCCGGAGACTCTAACTAAAAGTGAAAAAGGGAAAGTAAATACAAGCCAAATTGGAAACGAAAGGGAGGTATATAGTGATAAACTAATTTTTAGAGACTTCTCTGCTCATTTGTATCTTCCTGGATTTGGAAACTCCGGAGTGTTCTGCGGGACGTGGTGCTCAGCCCTGCAAGAGCAGAGGCCGCATGGAGGAAGCCAGGCAGGCACGCAGGGTTGTGGTGGGCGCCAGGGTATGGGGTTATCTCGCTTGGATGTCGGTTGGTTTCAGGTGTTCTTGGCTTGCATATGGGTTTGTTTGGTGCCAGTGCTGTCACCAGTTCTCAGGTGAGATAGGTTCTCAGGTGAGATAAAAGTCTGCGCTGAGTCAGGCTTTTCCTGTTTCATTTGGGGTTTGTTTACATTTTTCAGCTTAGAGAAGATAACATTCAATTTTTCAGCTTAGAGAAGGTAAGTGTCATCTAAGAGTGTGTCTCTCATCTTCCACCGCGGGCCAGTTCTTGCTTTCATCCTTTGCGGTGTGTTCTGCCATGTTGGCAACCCTTGCAGACCTTAGATTGTATTCCTTAGTGTGGTTACGGCAGTTTAAACTAATATTTAAGACATAAAAAAGGAAATACAAATTGAAAACAAAAAGATTATTTGTAGATGACAGGAGTATTTACCTAGAGAAGACAAAGTAATCAGATTTTAAAAGTGATAGAATTAATAAAGGGATTTACGTACAGCCAGCACATATAGAACCAATTCCCTTCCTGCAGCGACAACCAGATGTCCCCACCCAAAGTCATCGGTTCCCGGAGTGCTGGGACGCGCCATTAGAACACCAAATCCCTAGTGGGTGGGACCACAGTGAGCCTGCAGGAGGCTACTGGGACATAGGCCTAAGGTGACATTAAGTGTGGAGAGACCGGCGTAGGTAGGCAGGGCCCAGGGGGTGGAACTGGTCTCTTTGGAGCACTTGCCACGTTCTCTACAGCTGTTCTAGGACTTTAGAATCACATGACACCATCATGGGAGGGGGTTAAACATGGAGATCCCCAGGCCTCAGCCAGGAGATGCAGCAGGTCTTGCCGTGGGGCTGGAGTCCACTTTCAGCCCCGGGAGACCCTGAGGCAGAGTCCCCGGACGCCTGTGTGAGGCGTGCTTCTCATGTGCCCGGGCTCACCCCTGATTCTCGCAGAGGAACAGCAGAGCCAAGCCGGATCCAAGGACCCATCTCATGGCCCCACCGAGTATGTAGCTGGGCTTGGGTTTGCCTCCTTTGAGACAGAGGGGGTGCCGGTGTGCACATGCGGTGCACATATATAAGCATATGCCATGCATAACATGCCATTGCAAGCCGCAGGGACCGCTGGCACTGAGGTGCTGGGTGGGTCCCAGCCCATTTCTCAGGACGAGTGTCCTCTGGCCTCGGCATGGGTTGTGGGTGGCCACAGGCTGTGCTCCCAAACCTGCAAGGGAAGGTGGCTCCCGCTGCCCAGGGCTCCCGTTGCTAGGAAACCACTCCCTTTGATTGTGTATGTCGAGCATGCCTGTGTTTGCCTTTGGCTCTCAGAAGGACAAAATTCACCATGTGGCAACAGAGAAATAATATTGAAAACTACTTAAAAAATGAAAGAAGTGCCAAATGGCACTCTGGATGGCAGATGCTCCCTGCACTGCTGTGCCCGCCCTGTGCAGAGGCAGGGCCATTCCCAGGCCGACGGCACAGCCTGGACGTGGGCTTCAGGCTGCGTGCAGGGGTGCCCTCCCGTTCCCGAGTTCACTGTCCTTGTGCCCATTACCCTGTCCCCATGTCCCTGGCACGCAGGCTATGGCTCTCCCTCTGTCTCTTTCTCCCTCTCTGCTGACACAGGTGTCAAGGCAACACGTGGGCTTCAGCTGCCTCTATGCGTTTGGGGAACTGGGGAGCTGGGGGGACATACTTGGCTGCCCCACCCTGTCTGCCTTCATCCTGCAGCCCATGTTACCCATTTGGAGTCAGAAAATGCTGAGGAGCAACGGCTCCTGCGCAGGCGTTGGTCTTTCTCAACCACCTGTGACCGTGTGGACAGAGGTAGAGGGGTGTTATGCCCTGCATGTCTGGGGACCGGGGACGGGCGGCTGGCTTAGGTGGTCCCCACTGGCTGTGCAGGACAAGACTGAAGAGCATCTGCCACGCTGCCAGGGGAGACCCCGCTGGCGCCTGGACACCTCTTTCCCCATCGCCCCCTCCTTGGCATCCGTTTGTGTCAGGGCCTCTGGCCCCTGGCGGCCTTGGCTGCAGCTGACACATGACTTTGAGCTCCCCACCCAGGGCCTTTGTTACCAGCTGACAGCTCTCGGGACTGACCTCCTTTCAAGTCCCCCAAGTTCATCCCAGCCCCATGTGCCAGCGCGATCATTTTCCACGGCCCCCGTGTCTGCTGCTGTTGCTTCCTGGGCATTCCCAGCAAGCCGCGCTGCCGCCTCTGCGGTCCGGGAAGGGCCGGGAGAGGGCTGGGCAGACACTGCCGCGCTCTTTGGCGAACGAGAATCCCCAAAGGAGAAAGGTGAGCCAGAGCGAGCACCGGGGGTTTCAGCTCTGCTGGCAACCGCGCCTCTTGCCTCGCCTCCGTGTGGGCCCGACCCTGCCCGCCAGCCTCCCGCAGGTGAAGGTGTCAGTGTTGAGGGTCACCGAACACGGGGAAGCGTCCTCATGCATCACAATTACGGAAACACCTGTGCTAAATACCTTTGTGCGGGTCGGTTGTGCGAATTCACCGGGTGTTCAATTGCCTCCAAATTTCTCATTTCTACGCTGTCAATAAGCCACAGGTGTGCACGGCATGAGCCGCCGAAGCTGAGATTTGGAGGCCTGTGCTGACAGCTCTGCATCCGGGATGCATTTGTCCTCACCGGCGCCGCGCACCCCGTATATATTCCGGTATTTACAGAGGGCTCGGAGGAGCTTTGTCGCATCAGACCCGCCTCTTGGCTCTTGCCATCCGGGAGGGGAGGGGAGAGCAGAAGGGAAAAGCGTCGAGAGGACGGAGCTTCTCGGGCTCTTGGGTGGGGCCAGTGCTGGCCGAGGCGTTGCGGTTGGAAGACGGGGAGCCCGGGGTCGGCTCCACAGAAGCTTCTGGTCAAGAGAACAGATGGGCCAGAGGCTGTGGATGGGTAGCCTGGAGTGGCCTTTGGCCTGGGGACATGATCAATGCTATTTTAAAGTTTTGCAATCACTGCTAATATTAAGTGCCAAGACTGCTCACCTATTACATCTGGATTTCCAGCTGCTTTGGAGTAATAACCAATCTGCCCACAGAGCCCAATCCCCCTGTTTAATGCGTGAGAATGGGCCACGCCTTTGCAAGGACCACCCCGTCTTCGGCAGGAGTCATGAGCTGGACTCTTACGGGTCCCTGCTGGTGATGGAGTCGGTGGCCGGCAGCAGGGACGCTGCTCCTCCATGTGCACGAAGGCAGCCGGACAGAGACACGATGTCCTCCTCTGGACGGCGGCCTGAGGAGGGACTTGAGAAATGCTAATGCAGACCCCACAGGTGAACATTTTTCTGATCTGTGCAGAAAGTTTTTTCTGAGTGTTTCCTAATTTAGAAACACAATATTGGGAATTTCCTGCTGGCAACATTCTGGATTGAGACCCAGATGCTTTTTCTAGCTCTCTAGTTGGTCAGTCGTCAAAACTACTGTGCTCTTCGTAACCTCCCAACACAGCAGTGTCCCTGGCCACCAGGAGACCTGCTGCTGCTGCAGGGCCAGGGCTCCCGTGGGGAGGAGCTGAGCCCACGTCCCCGGGCCCAGGCCTTTGTGTGGGGGCCGGGGCTGCGTCCCGTTGAGCCCTGGTGGGGAGGGCAGAGGGTGCTGTGGGCGGCATCCTCTCCTGATCGGCTTCCAGCATCTCCTTCTGGTGCCTGCGAGCGTCACGCAGCTGCCCTGCCTGGGCGGGTCTTCCTGAATAGCAGCCACTGCCCTTAGTAAGTCCAGATCCAGCGACTTTGCTAAAACAGGAGGTTCCCCACCCTGCTGGGAGGCGCGATGCACTCCAGCAACCTCAGCCATCTTCATGCCACCACTTAGCAACGTGTTTACGTCTTCCCAGGTGTGTTAGCTGCCGCATGGGATAGGATAAAATCAGTACTACGTGCATGTACCGAGTACCCACTCTGTGTCAAGGGCCGTGCTAGGGTGGTAAGCGCCACAGTGAGCAGATAGGCATGGACTCGCCTCGTGGTGCTGCCAGCTCACCGGGGGACCTGCAGGGCTCACACAGGGCGGCGGGAGGAGGGCCACAGGGCCAGGCTGCTCCTGTCCTGTCCTGTCAGGGGTCTTGAAAGGAGGGGCCGTGTTGGCTGAGTGCCTGGGAAATGCTTCCCAACGATGGTGGCACGGGAAGTCTTGCAGGAAGGAGGATGGCCGTTCCAGGCAGAGGGGGCCGAGGACAGCATGGACGTCCAAGGCTGGTGACACCAGGTCAGAGGAAATAGATGCGCTTGGCTTCTCATGCGTGTGTGAAAGACGAGGCCAGAGCTTTCTCTGGGAGGAGGCGGCCTGGGGCTGGGCCAGAGGGCTGAGTCCCCCAGGCCTGGAGGAAGAGAGGTTGGAAATTTCACACGCGTGTTCTTCTCCTTTGCCCTCCTCTCCCATGAAGGCGTTTTCCTGAGTGGCTCGTTGGGTGGAAGTTCCTCAGTTTACCCACTTACTCCACTGCCCACCAGCCTCCATTCTCCCGCCCGCTAGCAGCGAGGGCTCCACTCCCAGCCCAGCCTGGCTCTGCTGCTGCCCCACCCCCAGCCGGGGTGCTGGACGTCCCACTGGCTGCCTCAAGGTGAAGTTAGAGCCACCAGTTCAAAGGACATTCCGCCACCCCCGACTCCTTCCTCGTGTATCTTCTGTCCCACTCTGTCTTCTCTCTCCCTGTCTTCTCAAATTCCCCGTTTAACCTCCCCCACCAGTCTTCCAGCCTGGACCCTGTGTCACACTGCACTGAGCAAACAGAAACTGTCAGACGGGGACCCACCGTCTTCCCACCACCATCTCTACCCACCACCGACATCTGCTTATTCCCTCATGTCCCATTATTCAACACCACGTAGCAAAGGAGAATCCACAAGTCAATTGCTGCCCAAATTCCTAACCCACAAAATCATGACAGATAGTAGAATGGCCACTGTCATTTTACAGTTCTATGGAGAACCACAGCCACCCCTGAGCAGGTCAAATTCCCGCCATCACATGCTCCTCCATGGCACCTCTGTATACCTGCCACCATTAACGTTTCAGACTTAACATTTCTGACATGTCGGCTGAAAGGTAGAGACGTGGTCACGGCCCCTCACTCCTCTGAGGCAGAGCCTGGAGCCGCCTCCTGGCTGGCTTTTCCTTGACCTCGCCCCGCTGCCCACGGTCCCCGGCTGCTCCGTGCAGTGCTGCCGGGCACTTCCGAGTAGACGGCAGAGGCTCTTCGGGGCATCCTTCTGGGGCAGGATTCCCCGTCACCTACGCAAAGCGTCAGTTTGCCCTTGAAGAACACGAGGAGACAAAATTGACAAAAAGGGAAGGGGATGGGGGTGGAGGGAGGAACACCATGTGGAGACGGAAGAAGAGGCTGGAGTGACACTGCCATGACCAAGGACATGGAAGTCTCCAGCCGGACGCTTGGAGAGAGGCTCGGGGTGGCTTTTCCCTTGGAGGTGCCAGAAGGAACTGACCCCGCTGACAACTTGGTTTTGGATTTCTGGTCTCCAGAGCTGTGGGAGGGTAAGTTTCTGTTGCTTTAAGCCCCCGCATTGTGATAAATTGTTAGCGCAGCCCCAGGAAACTAAGACAATAATCAAAAAACATCAGGGGACTTGGAAACATGAATCTCGCTGGCATAAAATAAATAGGCAGAAAATCTGATTCTTTAAACTTGATTGCATTTTGGCACATTGGCCAATCCTTTCTACTATTCACTAATTGAATAAATATATGAAAACTGTTATTTTTTTAAAAAGAAAGAAGCAGGTGAGAGGCCAACAGAGAGAGGCCGGCCCTGCGGAATTGAGCATTTCCAAGTGTCCCCACCTCTGTAGGGACTGGAGGTTGAGGCCCTGCTGTTCTGCAAATTCTTCCCTGAACCATTTCACAAACTCTGTTTTGGGTAAAAGACAGGAATCTATCAAACAGCACACAGATTAACTTATCACTGAGCTAAATGGGTTGTCAGTGAGTGGAGCCCGGCTCGGCCCAGCGAATTCAAATGCATGTAAATTTCCCTGGTGGCAGGGACGAGGATGGCGGGGCTGTCAGACGGTGACAAGTGGAAATACATTAACAGTGTTTAAAATATATTTGAAGGGGCTGGCTCGTATTTTGATAACACGCTCCCAGACAAATGATTTGTGGATTGTGGGAGATTCTGATCTCATCATCTATTCCAGAGAAGTCTTTGCAACAAGCCCCCTCCCGGGACGTTGGTGTTTTAGAGAAGTTCTAAAACAATTAACAGCGCCTGCCTGAACTGGCACAGGTCCGCCGTGCCACTGCCGTGTGGAGCAGCATTCTGATAGCCTTGCTTGTCAGTGTCACTCCAGCTTCCAAAAAAAGTGATTAAAAACTTCAAAGGACCAGTTCCATTGTGTTCTACACCTGCGCGGAGGCTCCCCGCAAAGAAGGCCCGAGATGCGCTCACTGCTGCACCTCCTTGGGCAGTGGTTTTAGTCTCGCATATTTGTTTGGAAACTGGGTGTTCTTGACTTAAGGTAATGACTCGCAGAATTTAAAGGCGGGAGAATTGCTGACAGGTGCACTGTGTCTGTTTAAGGGAATGGGCAGGTCTGTTTGGGATGTGAGTTGGGTTTAGTCATTGCAGGGCTTGCTGGATGTCCCCCGAGTTTCAAGTGAGGCCACAGTCACCCTTGAATAGTGAATATAGGCTCTCTATAAACCCCGGCTTCCCTGGATCAATGGATCAAGTCCTTCTGCAAAGAAAAGTCACAATCTTCTGTCATCTCCTGGGTGCCTTCTGGCTCACCTGGCCATATGGAGCCCCGGAGTCCTTACTCTATCTCAGTTCCAAACTTTCCACAGCCCCTTTGCACACCTGGCTACTTCCAAAACTGGTGCATGGACCAGCCTTACCTGACACAACAGCAGGTGCCATGTAACGGGCAGCCCTCCCTTGAGTGAGCAATAAATGCTGTCCCTAAGTTCAGGATAGCTGCTGTCTCTGGAGAAGGAGGGAAAAGACTGGAAAGGAAGAGGGGTTTGTTGAGGGTCTCCTACTGCGTCGATGTTATATGTTCTGTGAGGCCTCAGGACCAGTAGGACAAAACACCGTATCGGACAATGCTGTGTGTTCCAAATAGCAAAATTTCATAACTAAAAAAAGCGTTGCTATCAAGTGAGTTAATGTAGCACATGGCCCCACAGGGCAGATGACTCCCCCAGGTCATCAGAATCGTTGATAAACGCACTCAACCCTGCAGAAACTGTGCACGTGAGCGGCGCTTTCTCGTTCACTGAGGCAGCTGCACTGCTGCTGCCGTGGCTGCCGAGCTGCAGAGGGGAGGCGGCTGGGCCTCGGGTCGCCAAGGCGCTCCAGACCCGAGATGAGCTCATCTCGCCGCCAGCAGTTCCTGCTGTCCAGCCCCTCCCTGCCTCTCCTGGCTGCTCCCAACTCCAGCCAAGGAGAGTCGCGTGAGAAATAAAATTTTACCTTCACCATCGTAAACCGACGTAGCCTCAAGGTCATTTCCCTGGAACAAGGAGAATACGCAGGGTCCAGAGAGAGTTTACGGCGGCAAACACGCTTACTTTGGAGTGGGCTGCAGGGGCGGTGCAGGTGGCTCTCTGTTGTGGCTGCTCATCGCGGGCAAGGTCAGCGCCAGTGCCCGAGCCAGCCTGGCAGAGCACCTGTGACCGTGCAGTCAGTGCCAGGCACCAGCCTGAGGACCTCCTTCCCCTTATCAGCTTCTTAACCTACCAGACGGGTGGGCCAGCTCAGCTCGCCAAGCTTCCGTTTCCTCACCTGTGAAAGGGTGATGAACGTGGAATCTATCTTTTAGGGCCTATTGTTAAATTATAGATGGGAAGATACACATGGAGTACTCATCCCAGCTCCCTGGTATGTAGTAAGTGCTGAATAGTTGCACTGGCCTTGCTATTGCGGTTGCGTGTAAGAGCTGCTCCAGGGCCTACTCCGTCTAGGGAGGGCAGCACTGCGGATGCGCCACCCAGCTTCCAGCCAGACCAAAGGAGCGGCTGGCCGTGGCCTCCGAGGGGAAGAGCCACCACTTGTGCAGAGGACTTGGGGGACGGTGTAGGGACAGGATCCAGGACAGCTGAGCTGAGTTCCCCAGCAAACTTCAGGAAATAATGAAGCCTCATGAGCAGATAAGAGCTTCCTGGGCCATCTCGAGGTGTCCCGTTCTGAATGGGACACCTGCCTTGGGCTCCAGCTTCCTGGGAATTCACCGACTCATCCAGCAGGGTGGTTCATCCTTCACATGCCATGCACTGTCCTATGTGTTAGGGACTCATGCCTAAAAAGAGGGATGTTTCCTGCACCTTCGGGAGTTAGAGTCTGGTACGGGTACATTTGCTAGGGCTGCGGTGGCAAAGTTTCAGAGACCAGGAGGTTTAACCAACAGACATTTATCGTCTTGTCATTCCAGAAGCAAGAAGTCCGACATGCAGGCATCGGCAGGCGTGTGCGGGGGATCTGTTCTAGGCCTCTGTCCTTGGCTCGTGGGCTGCTGTCTTCACGTTCACCTGGGGTTCTCCCTGGATGTGTGCCTGTGCCCAAGTGTCCCCTTTCCATAAGGACACCAGTCCTACGGGATTAGGGCTCACTTTAATGATCTCAGCCAAACGTGATTTCTCTCTAAAGACCCTATTTCCAAAAAAGGTCACATTCTGAGGTATCTGGGGTTATGACTTGAACATATGGGTCAGGGGGAAGGGGACACACTTCAGCCTCTAACAGGGAGAAAGAAAGATGGTAATGTATGTATACACACACTGGTGCATACACACACATAAATATTTCTTAAATATGTTATGTAGAATATAGCATATTGTAATGTCATGTATTTGAAATAATATGTTAGCGTCTGTCTACTGTCTTATCTGTCACCAACTGTGGTGAGCACTGTGGAGCCAGAGAGTGTCTTGATGTGCCTGGCCTGGCTGTCGGGAAGTCCCCACTGGCCTCCATCAGCTGCAGTGGCTGAAAACCTGGGTGAATTAACTCACGGATCTCACACGTGGAAACAGCTCAGGTCAGCCCATGATGGCACCAAAGCCTGCAGAACGCTTCACCGTGGGGGCCTTCCTAGACAGTCACTGTCAGAGGGTCCGAGCTGCCCTCAGATCCTGTTGCTGACTAGCTGCGCGCCCTGGTGGCACACAGGCGAGTCAGACCACCACCGTGAGCCCCAGTGCTGCCAGCTGTGCAGATGGAAGGTGAAGACTCGACTTTGGGGTCGCTGTGAAGATAAGCAGCGAAAGTGCCCGTACTCGGCCGGTTCCAGCAGGTGCACATTGAATCGCTCTTGGTCGACGTGAGGATACATCAATATAATGTTGTCCTCCTTTACTTATCCAAATATTGTTTTTTGCTAATCCAAAGTAACTCTTGATCTGACAACCAATAAAATATTATTTTCCAGGTTATTATCAGGTGAGATCTTAAAGAAACTCAAATTCCTTAAAGGTCGGGTGTTTGGAGAGCCCTGATCTGTGGGACTTCCCTCTCGGACACGGCAAGGACAGAATTTAATGCCTCCAGGACTCACTCAGCTTTTCCGGATGGCGTGAGGGTTTTCTTGGCACTATTTGGGATCCGCTTGTAAGTGTCCTTTTTCCCAGTAGACATTCATACGCAGTGGCCTGTTGCCTTGTCTTACATCCCGGGTGGGGAAATGGGAAATCTGTTTAAAAAGCTGGTGTTAAAATTCTCCCACAGGCCCCTCCCTCGCCTGGGTCCCCCGAGCATCTTCCTTTCCTTCCCTGCTCCCCCCAAGGCTTGAAACCAACAACCAAACCACAGACTGCAGTGGAAAGAAAATATAGTTCTAATTTTCATATTTATTTGTAAAGATTTAAACATGTTTTCCTGCAGCCCTGCAGCAAGCTCAACTCTGTTCTCTAAAAAAACTATCGGAAAATGACATTTTAATTTTTTTTTAAAAACTGGATTATGGATAACAAAACATGCAGAGAAAGGAGTCATTAAAATGCATATTGTAAAATTGAAACTTAAGTGTCAAGTTTTTATAGCAGTCTGTCAAATGCTTGACAATTAAAATAGCTATTTTTAAAATTTTAATGAGACACAATAAGGGTGAAATGTGCACGGAGATTGCACATTTTCAGGGCTGCACATTTTTAGCATAACAAGTCCGTCCTATAGCATTATAAGAATGCCCGTTTGTAAAATTCACCATCTATTTTTAATTAAATTAGTGTGTGTCATTTATTATGGGTATGATATTTATTAATCTTTAATATTTAATTTAAGATGACTTATCTGAGAAAAAGACAACGTAGCACAACCGCGTTGGTACCCTGGTGGTGATGGCTCTGCTGTTCCAACTGCAGTCAGTGTTTCATCCATTTTTCCCCATAGCTAAATCTTGAATAAGTTTAAATGTATCTTTCCTCTCCTATTATAGGATACAGACAAATGTGCTCCCTGATCTTTCAGCCTCTGTTGTTCCGAATCCTGCTCTTTGGGCGATGTTTGGAATAACCACAACCCCTCACTCTCATAACATTTACTAATTTGCCCAATTCTTCCATGACCAACATCTCAGCTGATGTTGGTAAATGCACCTTTTCTATCTTCTTTAATTTTTGGTGGCCAGGAAGTGGTTTATTGAAGATGCCACGCAATCCTCTGACAGCCTGTCGGGCTGAGTCCCTTTTGCCTTCTGGGGCTGGTGCCTCTGGTCAGTACGGCTCGGAGGGGGAGACGTCCCGGCCAGCCGGCCCTCCCGAGCAGCCTGGGGAAGACACGCCAGCACCCTTCAAACCAGGAACATGTCCCCTCTTCAGATAGCTCAGAATCAGTCTTGTCACTCAGAAATGTTTTCAGAATCCTGACCTGGCTTCACTTAGGTGGTAACGAGACAATCCCGTGGAGGCTAGTAGGAGAGTGTGACAGAGTTTCATTAAGACGACAATGGCTTCTCCTTCTTTATTCTTTCATCTGGTAAAACTGGGGAAGACGTGAGTGTGCATGTGTGTGCGCACGTGTGCATGTGCGTACGTGATCCGACAGAAATGCAGATGGGGGCGACACTGGTGATGCTGACCTGCTCCAGTCCCCGGGGGGTGCACTGCAGAGCCCCTGGGGCACCCCAAAGCCCGCACCCCTGCTCCTCTGCCTATGGCCTCCGCAGTCCTCGCGGCCAACTGGAGCTCTAAAGACAATGCCTCGCTACCTTCTCATCAGCATCCAACGGGGTGGGCGTCTCAGTGTGCAGCTTCATCGTGGAAGTCACACCTCACAATGCTGGATGGTCGAGAGTAAACAACAAACAGTCTAAAAAACCAAAAATCTCATTTTCTTGCAAATATCAGAGGGACTCAGAAATGACATGGGTGAGCAAACCCGGGGGCACACATGGGTTATTTATTTATTTTTTTTGAGACCGAGTCTCACTCTGTTGCGTGAGCTAGAGTGAGTGCTGTGGCATCAGCCTAGCTCACAGCAACCTCAGACTCCTGGGCTCAAGCGATCCTCCTGCCTCAGTCTCCTAGGTAGCTGGAACTACAGGCATGTGCCAAAATGCCCGGCTAATTTTTTCTATTTTTAGTTGTTTGGCTAATTTCTTTCTCTTTTTAGTAGAGACGGGCTCTCACTCTTGTCCAGGCTGGTCTCGAACTCCTGAGCTCAAGCAATCCTCCCGCCTCGGCCTCCCAGAGTGCTAAGATTATAGGCATGAGCCACTATGCCCGGCCGCACACATGGGTTAGAGTCAATTTCCTATGATCTGCTTTCAAAGGCAGAGCAAATTTGAGTCTCAAACCTTCCTGATTTCATTTGGAGAGCTAAATGCACATATAATTATTTAAAATAAAGGTAACTTATTTTGTAAATATGATCATTAAAGTGATTTGCATTTGTTGTATTTAACTCAGCACCTTAATGGATTGTTGCATATTCATTTGCTTCCAGGGAAAATGGTGCATTTGCAAATTGCTATTGTTTTATGAATATGTGAATAGCTCAGAATTTGACAAAGTCAAGATTCCATGTTTCTCTTAAATTTTATTTCCTCCGAGATACGAAGAATCCATGTTAGGGAGTAAAGGTAGGAAATGGCTCTGCTTGTCAAAGCTCTGTTCGGTGTAAATTGGAAGGCCACCACCATCCGTGGCAGGGCTGGGACACTCTAGACTTTCCTGGGATCAAATAAGTCCTCACTGCAAACGACTGCCTGGCTGGCATCTCTCCTCATGCCCCGCTCTGATTACTGTGTGGTTCGACCCACTGAGGAGTGATGTGTCACATGGCAGCAGCAGCAACAGATCCGAGGGGGGCCTCAAAGAGTTGGTGACTCTTCCCATGCCCAAACTTGAGTCCTGGGGCAACTTCACACATCGGAATGCAGCGTCGACCAAGGGAACAGCAGACCAGGCCTCTGTGCAGAAGTGTGTCGAGGACACCGTGCATGTTCCACGGGACGAGAGGCCCTGGGCCACACAACACCGGGAAACAAAGTGACAAACCAAGAAAGGTCAGGACCCAGTGACAGGACCAAGAAACTGTAGCCCTTTCTGGAAGGACACACTAGACAAACTAATAAAAAAAAGTAGTGAAAGGAATTAGGAAAACAAAACAAATGGGGCCATTTTGTGCAGGAACAAACGGCCCTACACACGTCAGCCACCCCTGAGGGCGCCCCGTAAACCAGAGCTCAGTACCATAATTGATGTTCCTAATTATGGCCTTGTCATTAAGGGGAAGCTAAATGATGTTCATACTCCGCTTAATTATGTTGTTCTTTGTAGGGATGCATATGCTACATTTTATAAACTTTTCCATACAAATGACTATATATTTTTTAAGTTTCTGTGGTTATCCAGAAACCTCAGTTATCTGGAACATTAATGCCCCTGCTCTTCCTCGTTTCTCCATGACACAAAAGTGAGGACTTTGGAGCTCGATACGCGTTCACTGGTCCGTTGAGATGCATCGTATAAATTTGAAGAATCCACCAAAGGGTAGCAGGCCGATTCAGGAAATGCCCTCATGCAGGAGAGAGGAGGCCAGCAGAACAAATGCCCCAAAGCTCTGTTGTTCCAGAACAGCCAGGCCTCCTGGGCCCCTGCGGGCCTCGCTGGGACATCACCGAATGCCACCCAGTACCCACTGGTTCCCTCTTCCTTAGTAGTAACCCACATGTCATTTGGGGTGCAATGTGCCCAGTAAAAGGTGCTTTTCTAGACTCTTTTTGCAGCTAAGTGCTGCCTCGTTTCAGCTAATGGAACGTGAACAGACGTGTTGCCAGAGATTTCAAGAGAAGGCTGTTAAAGACCATTGACCTCGTCAGGAGATGTACCTGTGTTCTTCCATTCTCCAGTGCCTCTTCCTGCTGTTGGAATGTAGACATAAAGGTTGGCACTCAGGCATCTATGTTGGGCCACGAAGCAAGTCTGAAGATGGAAGCTAGGTGCCAAGGATGACAGCAGAAAGATAAAAAGAACTTGGATCCCGGATGGCTTTGTGCAACTGTCAAACCAGCCCTGCACTGCTGCCCTCTGAACTCAAATGAGAGACTGAAAGCTTGGATGTTGCAGTCACCGATACCATGGAATCCTTTTTCACAGCAGCTGAACCAGTGGTAAGTAGCACCATACGTAAGTCACTGGGTTTGTGTCTGGAGGGAGGCAGGCGGAGGGCTAGATGCTGGTGGTCTCGGCAGGTAAGCCCAGCAGCTGAGACGGGAGCTGGGGAGTCGGGCAAGAGAGTGCAGGGACCCAAGGAAGGAGGCTGGACAGCAGACACTGGCAGAAGGTGCTGGAGGCAGCACCAAAATAAAAGAGGTGGGGAGAGCTTTTGGAAACTTCTAAGCTTTGTCTCTGGGTGGGTTAGGGACCCCTGGGCACGTGGGTCCAGGACTGAGTGTGGTGGGTCCACAGCAGGAAGGCAGCCAGTGTTTGCCACCACGTCAAATAATGGAATCATTTTTCTCTCCCTTCCCATTCCTATAAAGCATTTGCACACACCTGAGCTCAGTTAAGCCTCACAACCACCCTGTTACAGTGGGACGCAGAGGCGTCAGTTGTTGGGCTCAAGGTCACAGAGCTCTTAAGTGAAGACAAGACTTCTGCTCTAAGCCTGGTGCTCTGTTCTCGCCACCCCAGCTGCCTCATTAATGCGCAGGGGCTCAGCTCTGCAGGGACTTTCGACCGGAGAGAGCCAGTGAGTGTGTAGGAGCCACGATTCCTCCATGAGTGGAAAAGGTGCTGCATGCCCACCTGTTCAGACACAAGAACCTCCACCTGGAGACAGGAAACGCCCTGCTATGCTTGGGGCCAAGTGTGGGTGAGTGGTGCAGCCTCTTCTCGATATTCTGGGCTATCAGCTGACATCCCGGGTGACCTACAGGGGCCAGGGAGGGCCTGAGACATTGGCACTGACCTCACACCAGCCCAGGGAACCTGGTGGCAGAGGGGACCCTGTTCCTCTGCCCAGAGGAATCTCCTGATGAGAGACCCTCATTTTCCATCGACGGACTTCTGGGTAGTGACCCAGAGTTTAGGAAGGTGACCTCACTGTCACCAGGGGCCACCACAAGGGCATAGGTCTGAAATTCAGTTTGCGACAGGGCCGCTCTAGGAGAGGAAAGTAGTGGAGGAAGTGCTGGGGAGCAGATGAAGACGCGAGCTTGTTTCTTCGCCGTCTTGTGCACGGAGCACCCACTGTAAACCGGCCACGAGGCGAGGCGGCAGGGGAGGGCGTGGACGGAGCCTGAGGCCAGCTCTGCCTTCACAGAGGTAACCATCCAGGGGGTGCAGGCTGGGAAGCAGCAGCCAGCCCGGCATGTGCTGCCAGAAGGAAAAAGCAGTCGTCCCGTGCCTTGTAGGAGGGACACCCGCCAGGACTCAGGGAGATGTCCTGGAGGAAGTGACATTTCAACCAAGACCAGAAGGTGGGAAGGTCCAGGGCCGGTTACTGCCCTACCCTGCCCTCTTGGCCAAGCTTCAGGTCTCTCAATCCAGGTACTCCCTGCCCCAAGTCCTCTGCGTCACAGGTGGTGCCCTGGCACCCTGCCCCCATCCCAGCCTAAGTGGCCTTTATTCTGACCCATCAGCTGCTCACCAGGCAGCCCTGGAGGTGGCATCTTCTCTGGGCCTCAGCCTGCACATCCCAAAGCAGGGGGCGAAATGCCTGGCGTCACAGGGCGTGGTGGGGGTGGCACCATGGCTGGTGCGTGCGGGAGTTCCGGACAACGCAATAACCTCAAGAGCAATGATGCCAACTGCGCTGCTTGCTGAGAGGATTAGAAGTGTGACGGATCTGAAGTGCCCGGGACGGGGTCCAGCCCCTCGTGGTAGTGCACGTCCCTGCTCCTCACTGTCCCCAAGGCCGGCTCCACTGGGTGATGCCCGAGTGGGGCAGCTCTGAAGGGAAGAGGGCAGTTCCATTCTGAAGACGGAGTCGCAGCCTCGCCCTAGTGGTGCGACTTAGATTCTGATCTCGCCCTTGGTCTCAGGTGCGTCTGAGACTCCTGGTCTGGGGTCCTGGCCCCGAGGCCCCTGGGCACAGGCTGTCCCGTGCCAACTGCAGGTTCCTGCCATCGTCCCCTGCTCTCTGTGCCTCCCTCTGGGAAAACTTGCCCTCTCCTGCCTCCGTGCCTGGTTGGTTTCCACTTCTATGTCCCTTGTCCAGCCACATGGCGTCTTCGGGCCACGCTGCTTCTAGGGCACCCAGGTGCCAAACGTCATTGCATTGAATCTGAGTGTCCTGGTGACTTCCTGGGGGGGGCACCAAGGCTGCCCCAGGCGAGGCCCCAGTCTGCATATACCTTGGCTTTGTCCGGAGAGCTTGGTCCCACGTTGGCAGCCCAGCCGGGAACGCAGGAGGGGCAGAAGGATGTGAACAGTGAGCCCCGGCCACCGGCTTCCAGCTCGCGCTCCACACCAGGGACGGCAGGTGACCCAGAACTGGGGGCTCAGGGGCCGACCTCAGGCCTGAAGACTTGTTTTTCTTTTCTACAAAGTCTGCGGTTTCAGGGTCTATTTGTGTCTACGATGCAGAAGGAGGCTCCTGCCATCTGCGAGGGCATGGGACTGTGGGCTCAGAAATGGAAATCTTCTCTTCTCATCCAGCAGCCGCCGGCCCAAGCGATCCTGAGGGGGTGTCGTAGCATGAGGACCCAAGACAGAGAGTCTCGCAAAGCACAGGAAAGCATGTCTCGGTGTCTTGATTACTCAGCAAAAACAGAAGTGCTGCCGGCGTGGTTTCGTGTGGCCGACGGCTGCAGCCCCGCTAGGCAGAGTGCTGGGGGGAGGAGCTTGGTCTTGGTCGTCACCCCCAGGGCTGGGGTCTGGCCCCAGGGGAGCTGCTCTGCCCAGGCCCTCCCAGCCCGGAGCCCCCGGGGAGAGGCCTGCGTGGGGGGCCAGCCTTGTCCTGCTCTGTCTTATCTTCCTGCTGTCCTCTTTCCTCGGCCCCAAGTATCACTCAAGTCATTTATGCCCCAATGCTTGTGTGCACACGCCTGAGTGTGTACGTGTGCGTGTGTATGTGTGTGTATGACCAACAAAGACATCAAAGAAACCAAACAAAAGCAAAACGATGGTTGGCCTGTTGTTCGAAATGTGGTCCAGATTTTACACCACGTAGCTGCTCTGTCAGCTTTTCCCCTAACTGGGACCCGGCTCACGAGAGTCTGTGTCAGATTTTCCTGCCAATTGGGTGACGCTATTAATGCATTAATTGAGATAAACACCCTGTCGTGCTGGCGCGTTTGGGAGGCTTGTTAAGAACTGGAAGGAGGGTAGGCTGCGATGTGGCGCTTCCCCCAAAGTGAGCTGGGCACTTCTTGCCTGTGGAGAGGACGGAAGGAAGTTGATTATATTATCCAAAGCCTTCATCAAAGGAGCAGAAGCTTCCAGGCAGAGGCAGGGACGCTGGGCAGGCAGGTGCTTAAAAGCAACGTGGAACAGGGGGATGTCAGCTGATTCAAAGTGGTGTAGACTTTGGCAGCTTTTAATGACTGGAACGGCCCAGAACCCCCATTGCTTAGCTGGACAAAGTGACCAATTAACTATGTGGGGTCTGGTGACGAGGCCACCACACTTGGCTGCCTTTGCTGTTATCTCAGGACTCAGCTCCGAGTTAATGTGTCCAAATATTGTGGGATAGCTGCACGTTGGAGATTAGTTGTGGGATAAAACAATATTTGATGCTTTTGGAGGCTGGGAAAATATTAACAGCAGGAGCTCTGTGATTTTAAAATTTCATTATAGAGGTTTCAGCTTTCTTTTCTCTTCCCCTAATCTTCTCTCCTTCTGCTGTGAAAAGCTGCACAAAATGATAATTAGGCTGGATATGCAGGCATGGGCCTGGGGACCAGGAGGGCCTGGGGACCAGGAGGCACAGAGGGGGCGGGAGAGAGGTGGCAGGTGTGGTGTGGAGACACAGCATCTTCCACTGGGAGGCCGGGCATGGCGGGTTGTGGAGGAAGCAGCATCATCCTCCCTGTGGCCACCGCAGATGCTCTGGGCATCGGGTAGGAGGGGCTGCCCCATGGGTGACACCCCTGCCCTGTCTGAGCATCCCTCCCAGGACAGGGGCTTGTGAGCTCAGGAGCAGAGGGGCTCCTGCCCTTGGCTGCCTCAGCCACACAGGACCATGAGACCAAGTTCTAGTCTCACCTCCTCATGCTCATGGGGCCACAGCCCGGGGAACTCAAGGTCTCCAAACATAAGCAAGAGAACCCAGAGGTGGCAAAGGCCTGTTCTGTCACCTGATCCCTTCCCTGTCAGAGGGAGACTGTTGCCTATAATATAATTTCTAGTTCATTCCCTCAGGCCATGACTGAGACACTCAGCCCTGGCCCCGGGGAATCCACCTGGCCCGTTGGGAGCAGGGAAGGAGCTTGTGCTCCTGGGCGGGTTTCCTGGAGAGCAGAAGGCAGGCGAAGTTCACAGCAGACAGAATGCGCTCCAGTCTGTGCGGGCGTCCCACCCGCCCTCCTCCCGCTCCTCTGGGGCCCTCCTCCTCACCTCCCTCCGCTTCCTCCCTCAGTAGACCCCGCAAGCTCAGACCCAGCATCATCTGATTGGTACCTACTAGAAGATGCCAGTCAGAGCCCAATAAAATTAAACCTCCTGCAATGACACATTTGTGCTGTTAAAAGGGCTCTTCTTCGTGAACTAACAAAGAATGCACAGCTGTGTGGCTTGGTGGGGTGAAGAGGGGTGTTTGCAGGAGCAGGATTGGAGGTGGCTGCCGTGGTTTCCGTGGCCAGAGCAGGCCCTTAGTGAGGGCCGTGCCCGTCGTGTGTTGTAAACATCAATACGAGTGCGTCCCCCTCCCTCCCCGGAGACGCCCACCATGGGTTAGCTGCACTCCACTGTGACCATCCATGCTGCTGTGTGCAGGTAGAAAGGTTCATTGAGGATCAGAGCACAGACTGTCATGGAAGTTTTGTCCAGTGTCAGAGCCTGGTCCTCGGTTCATAGAGAGAGGAACAGTCGAGGTCAGTCTTGACTGCAGCAGGGATGGCAGTCGAATCTGTACCAGATTCAGAGGCGGGTTTGCCCTACTTCCTCCCGCCCCTTGGCAAGCAGATGCCTTGGAGTGCAGATTCTTCACAATTTCTAATAAAACACATTCTGCCAACACAGAGCAGGGTCAGAAGACGACGTTGGTGATGATCTCCCTGCAGGACTGAGAGGCAGGAGCAGCCTGCGTTCAAGGTGGTTAATTTCCCGTCTCGGCCTCTTCCTCCCAGATTGGGCGGTGGAGGCAGGAGGGTCTGGGCTGCACCTGCGACACAGTCTGATGGGATCCTCTCTCCGCGAGACTTAGCGTGGTCAGGACGCTGGCCCCCAGGGCTCCTCTCTGTGATGCTTTCCCGGTGCCTGCCCTCTGGAATACAAGCGCCAGAGCACAGGCACTTCCTCTCTGCGGGGTGCCCGGCAGCAGGAACAGTGCCCGCCTGCGCACAGCCGATAGACCCCAGGGAACCTGCCAATGACCTCTCAAGGTCGTTCATGCAGAAGACAGGTATGTACTGAGTGTACGGGAACATCCATATGAACTGCATGAATGAAAACTGCACGTGCTTAATCATTGAAAATGCTATCTACAGGGTTGGTAAAACACTTTTTGACAAAGTCCTTGTGCAAGATAAAATGGTGACACTAATGCTGACATTTCTATGGTAAGCTCACATCTATCACCTGCTGTGACCCTCACAATGACCCTGTGGCTTGGGAACTAGAAGAGTATGAGTGAAAGTCCCAGCTCTGCCACTTACTGCTCCATGGCCTTGGGACAATCATGTAGGCTCTTTGAGCTCAGTGTCCTCATCCATAAAATGGGATGACAGTGTTGACCCCACAAGGTGGCTGTGAAGATGAATGGACAGTGCGGAGGGGTCCGTGGTGAGAGTCAGGGCTGTGGCCTGAGCAGGGTGTGCGGAGAGGAGACTGCAGGAAGCGGGTGAACTCCTAGAGAGGCCCCTCCAGGCCACGTACGGCCCGGTGGAAGACAGCAGCTGGCAGGGGCTGAGACAGCTTTCCCTCTGCACACCTGCAGATGTCACTTCTGCTCTCTTTGAAGTGAGTGACACCTGAACTCGAGGACAGCTGTGCCTAAGCTGAGAGGCAGGGACTCACCAGGCTCCAGGGATAAGCCCATCTCGAGGCTGAGTCCAGAACTGGAAGAGGCTGCAGCAGGTGCAGACCCAGAACAGCCAGGGCCCCACCAGGTCGCTAGGCCTCCGCCATGCCCTTGGGCCTGGGCTGGAGCACCCCAACCACCGGACTGCTAGGAGTGACACCAGCCAGGGAGCTAGACTGCCAGCGTATCTGGTGGCCACCTTTGGAAACAGCCTGGTGCAGTGCTGGTGGTTAAGTCTAGGACAGTGGTGCATAATTATGCTCTCGCTTTTGGTAACCATAATGGTATATGTTTTCCCTGAAAAAGGCCCTAAAACAACAGTAATAATAACTCAGCCTGTTTGCCAGGTGGAGGAGAGGTATATTTTTCTGTTTGGAGCTCTGCAGTGTAAAGGCCGCCATCTTTATTTCTCCTGTCACCCGACTTTGAAAGTAATAACGCCGTCCCTCAGAGAGATGCCATAAACCACCCCCTCGCTTGCAGCCAGTCACAGAATTCTCAGTATGGAGCACGGAGACCCCAGATTAGAGGAGGAGGGGAATATTTTATGACCAGTTTGAAAATGTTGTTGCTACAGCTATAAATTAAGAAGTTAAATTGCTCCCATACTGGGTATCGATATGCTATGCGTGGCAGAGACGTTTCTCTGAAACACAATGCACACTGCAGATGGACGGATGCTCTGCCTGTGGACCAGGGCGGAGGGTTAGCCATCCTTGGCCCTGGATCCTGGACAAGATAGGAACGAGGCTGGAAAGCGAATTCCAGGTGGGCGACATATCCGCAAAGGCTGGAATTCTTGGTCCCTGGGCTGTGGGTGCCTTGCAGATGCCCCAGCTTGGGAAGAGGGGCCACCGTGTCTCCAACTGGGGTGACTGGGTACCCAGCTCGGTCCACCCATGTGGCTGTGGACCCCAACCCCATTTCCTGTCCTACTGAGTGGCTTAGTCGCTTTTCAGGGTGACCATTGACATGTTTTTAGATCTCTCTTTTCCCAAGCTTTCAACTTCTCCATCGAGTTGCTCCTGGCATAGAGGCAACATGCATGTAGGTAGGGAGCTGCCTTCTTAAGGAACCTACAGGGCAAATCCTCCTGGAAAATTATTTATTCTTTCCACAGGCACACGACTAGCCATCTGCCAACTGGCTCTTCGACACAGGATGGTGGCTTTTGAGTCAGGTCTAGTTCCCCTGCACCATTGGGAGGGCAGGCTATTCGTATAGTTCCTCCAGTTCTGAGCAAACCTCCACTGCTTTCTATAGGAGGGTGTGCGGGCACCTTCCTCGGCAGCTCCACAGGCAGTAATGAACTGGGCAGCATCCTGAAAGCTGTAAAGACGTCTTGAAGAAACCGTATCAGGCATCACTTTATTATGAGCAGGTAGAATGTCCTTAAAGAAGGTGTATTTGCCCAGACCAAATCATCGAAGCAGATACAAAGTCAGTAACAATGCCGATATCACACTGTGAAACAAACAAACAAGGAACAGATTGTCCATTGGGCTTCCTAAAACAAGGCTGGTGGCAAGAGTTGGGAAGTCCCCCAGACCCATGTTCCCAGGCTCTGGTGCTTGCTCACAGTCTGCCAGCAACCCCTCTCCGGTTAGTCAGGGGTGACTCCATCAGTAAACTCACATGCACACGAGAGAGGATTTACCACCATCTCTTGGCAAATGCTGTGGCCACTTACATTCTCGATCAGCAAATTCAAGCAGATGGAACATTACCGACCACAAGTTTTAGGTCAGAAAGGGCCCTTGGCGATCACCCTTCCAGGCTTCTGCCCTTACAGACGAGGACAAGAGCCCCAGAGGCCCTGAGTCACGCAGCGGATGGTGCTGTCTGTCCATGTGGCCAGGCTCCCATGTGTCACCCTTAGCAGCTGTGATCATCTCTTTCCCATGCTTGGGTTCCAGACGCCAGTGTCTGAAAAGCGAAGTGTCCCTAAACACAGAAATGAGAGCATGTGGTGAGAAGGTGGGCCCGGGAGCCACCTGCAGCAACCTGGAGGGGCCAGGCAGCCACGCCCTGGGTGCTTCGAAGCCCCCTGCTCCACCCCCGGGCACTGGGAGTAGAAACAGGCATGTTTTTGTTATTGGCTACAGCAAAAGGCCTCCCTGCCACCAGGCTCGCTGTTTGAATTCCCCATGTCTGCCTCGCTTGGGGACATGCACTGAGCCCTCGCCACTGAGCCCAGCTCCTTCCTTCCTCTGCCAATGAGCACTGACCGGCCTCTGCCGACGCTTTGCAAATGACCCTCCCCGGTGGGGCCTCCTGGCCCCCGCCAGGCTCTGTTCCTGCTGCCACCCACCTTTATGGGAGCCCTGAGCACCTACCTGGTCAGTGATGGGACCACCTCCAGCCCTGGAAGGGGCTTCTGGAAGGGCGAGACCACATTTATCTTCTTCCCCCTGTATCCCCACTGCCCGGCACCCAAGCTGTGACACACCATGGCAGCAATGACAACACTTTCTTGTGTTATTACCGCATTTGAATTGACATCCAGTGATTATGTGATAAGTGCTGGACACGCAGCAGAGAATGTTCTGTCTGGTCCCCGACTGAACCCCACGCCTCGCATGACTGTGGTGCTGAGAGGCTCACCCCATGTCTTCATCTCCCAGGGGTGAAGCAGCCGGGCCCCAGTGGCAGAACCGGCACAGAACCGGGTAGGTTGGCCGTCGCCCCACTGTGCCTTAAATCAGCGAGAGCCCCAGGAGTGCCGCGCGCGGGTCAGCGAAGCACAGGACAGTGGACGGCCTGGCTCGGCAAGGCCACAGCAAGTGGGGACCTACCCTGGGCCCCAGCAGCGCCACCCTCCCCAGTGGCTTCCCTGAGGGCAAGAGCAGGCAGCTAGCCATATGTCCTTTTGTGTTATTTAAATGGGGGTTAATGTCACTCCAGGCACTGGTGAGTCCAGGAAAGACTGGACTCCAGCATCCCTGCTTTCTCTCTGAGAGCCACAAGCCATCTCCACCCTGACCCCAGCAAGCCTGTGCCCCGACCCCCGTAAGAGCTGTTGACTCACCCTAGCCCTGGACTCGGGGACCCCGGGGACAGCCCAGAGGCCCCTGGGACCCCAGCATGCCTGCGCCCCACCCCCCAGGAGGCCTCTGACTCCGGCCCTGAGCCAGGCGCGGGTGCCACTCCAAATGGCTGGCTAATCGGCCCGCATCCATTATCATTAGCGCCCCTCCGCACGCAGGTACATGAGGGGCTGCCAGGCGCTGGCTGCGGCTCGCTGAGCCAGGGGCCACGCTCCACTGCAAATGAGGACGAGGAACACCTGCTCCAGGGCTTCCAGGCCACCACAGTCATCCTTCACATCTCATGCAACACTTGTTCTGTCAGCACGCGGAGCTGGCGCTGGCGGGAGCAGCCCTCTGCCAGCCCCTGTCCCTCTGCTCAAGTTCAGCTTTGAATGGCTTTTCAAAGCAGCCTTTTAAAAATGTATCCATTGCAGATTAGCCATTCAGTCATTATGTTAAGGGTTTAAAAATGAAGATGAAAAAAACTTTGCCTCAGAAATAAACCTTTTTTGGCAATTATCATGGAGTCATGAAATATTAATTGTGCACTAACGGCATTCATCCTCCATCACAAAGGTTGATATTTGTTTTCTCGGCATTTCTTGGGAACGGGCAGGGAAGGGTCATTTCGTGGCTGTGGGCAGCCGGGGATCTTTCTGGGCACAACCACGTCCCTGCATCTTAGCGGAGGCTCAACTTCTCTGAGACAAAGGCCAGCATCCTGAGACCAGCTGGGACGGGCCTCAGCGCTGGTCCTGGCATGCTGGTGACGTCGCAAACCATCCGTGCCACGGCTGGGAGCCCTTGGAGCTTCCTTGGCCTGTTTCTACCCATCTGTGCAGTAACCTCCAAGCCACCCCCCCCACACACTTTTTTCTAGGTGAAGAATCTTTGTTCCTTGATCAGTCTGTGAGCCAGAAGCCCCAAGCAGGTGAGGGCTTTGTTGCAGCTCACCTGTATTTCTCCTCCTGCCCCAGCCCGCCTTGGCCCCCGCTAGGATCCGGGGACTGAGGCATCTCTGAGAGTTCTAGAAATCATCCCATCACTTAAGGAAAAACTTGAAGTCTGGGGAAGATGACAGGGGACATGGCAGGAAGGGTTCTCAGGGGTGATGGCCTTGAACAAAGCAGGTTCCAGGGTCCTTCCTAGTTACCCCGTGGCTCCAAGGGACAGTTCCCCACGTCACTCCTCCCATCGGTCCCCAGTGTCGTCTGCCCCCGTGAGTTCTGGAATCGATTTCCCTTTTCCTATTCTGACGTGGAAAAGATCAGGTTCGCTCCAAGAATTAAACTCCCTGCAGCCTTTTGAGACTCAGCAGGCAAATGCCTGGATGAGAGACAGCAGAGTGCAGCCGCTGACTGCTGAGCCCTGCTGGGAGCATGTCCCTGCGGGCACGTGCGCATGGGTGCATGCATGTGCAGGTATGTGTGTGTGCACGCTAGAGCTGGGAGTACCTAGAGCCAAATGATGCATTTCCACCAGTGACCAAAGCCTTTCTTTGACCTTTCAGGATCATTTTCAAGTATTTAAAGAGAGAGCACGTTTCTCTCCTGGTTCTTCTTGCATGGGCAAGGTGGGGACGTGGGAAGAGGGAGGCAGGGGGCACGCAGGAATCTTGTCCTAGGGCAATAGAGCAGTATCAGTGGGCTTTCCCATGAAATGTATTCTCGCCTTTGGCCCCAAGCTTGCTGTAGAGACAAGGAGGGTAAACAGCAGACAAAACTTCCATTCCCCCCAAACTGCTGAATATGTAGATGTGAAACCCATGTGGAAGAGCCCAGTTCCTCCCCGTGTGCTGGAATGAGCTTAATGTGCAAACCACACTTTGCCTTTGCATCTCCTTAGCATATTTTAATTTATACCGAGCCTCCTTAAAAAAAAAAAAAAAAACTGGAGAGGGGAGCAGCTTTTCCCTCCTGCTAAGCCCATAGGCTGGTTTTTAGGAGACAGTTTTTAGGAGGCAGATGTATCACATGAATGAATGAAACCTTCCAAGCCTTTGCTTTTCAAGCCCAAACTTAGCATAGATGAAGTGGGTGACAAGCTCCAAACCACCGAGCAGGGCCCACCCGGGGGGTTTTATGAGCTTGCCCAGACCACAGGCACAGGAAAAGGCCACTTACCTTGTTGGGTCTTATTAACAGGTACAGGATAATTCAAACTCCACTCCGGCTTTCTTGTGCTGGATAATGAAATCAGATAGTGAAATTTTGCTTAGATACAGAATTTTTTCTGTTTGTGTTCACTCTAATCCTAGCTGTTTTCCTGCTGTAACATCTTGTTGTAGTGAGCATGTGTGTGTGTGTGGGTGGGCGCGCACATGCGTGTGGTGTGAGTGAAGCGTCTCGGTGGGTGTAGAAAGTTCAACCCTCCTGTAAAGGTGATGTGGGGAAATAGGTCCCCTCCCGGCTCGGCTTGCAAGACCCACCCCCCTCCCGGTCCGCAAGGTGTGGAAATCTTGGGGCTCTGCACACTTGCCCATGTTCTCACGGCAACTATGGCACATGGGTGGGGAGCAGTCACTGTAAAGTCCACCTGATGGATGACAACCCTGAGCCTCTCGCCAGGTCTTCTGCCAGGATTGCAGGGACAACATGGTGGCTTCCTTGCTTTGGGGCTCTCCTTTACCTCCAGAGACAGTAGCTATGGTGATGTTTCACGAGTTACCACCAGGCAGGAGCTAAGTCTGCTGGTAAGCCCCGCAGTCCTGCCTGACCTGTTGGCCCGTCTTCCTCCTCCTGCCCAGCCACACCTCCACCCCATGGGTCAGCCACGGCTCTCGGGAAGGCCCAGAAATAATTCTCCATGAAGACTGCCATTGGAACAGTGACAACAGCCCTTTCTTTACAGAGTGTGAGCACTCGGCAATACCGTCTCCTTCCATCCTTACCACTATCATGCAAGGCGGCTCTATGATTGCTCCCATTTCACAGACCAGTAACTGAGGCACAGGAAGACAAGGAGCTTGCCTGGGGGTGAGTGGCTATGTTGCCGTAGGGCTGGGATTTGAGCCTGGCAGGCTGGCTGTGGAACCCGCTCTCACTGTGCCGCGGGGCTGTCTTGGCAGGAGAGACCCAGGCTCTCTGTAATTAGACACGGGCTTCATTTTTTCAGACACATTTTCATTTAATTTGGGGTCTCCCCTCTTTTTAAAAAACAGTTCACAAGCCATGGTTTGGGAACAGTGCAGAATCCTGTGCTCTGTGGAAGCCAAAATCCTTCAGCCGAGCAAATTGTCTACTAAGCAGTCCAGACCTCCCAGCAAGGAGGGCAGTGCCACAGGCGGCTGGAGCTCGGGCAGCGCCCGGGCAGCCTTGTCACCCGCGGCGCCGGCCCACGAGCCCAGGGGCCCTCCTGGAGCTCTGCCTCCCCGACCGCCACTCCTGCTGACCTCTAAGGTGCAGAGGAAGGAACAGTGACACGGAAAGGACTTGTTGCTCGCGCCCCTGCGGTGTCCCTGCCCACGGTGGGGACAGGACTTTCTGGGAATACTAAAGGGAGCGGGTGTGTAAAGACTAGCTTGTTTCGAGCTGTTCCTAAGGAAGGAAGGAAAGGCCAGCGGGGTCTCCTGCACCCGTGCAGCCTCACCTGACCACGCAGGAGCGCGAGCCTTCTTCCCCGAGGAGCTGCGCCCCGAGCCCGCGCCCACGCCCCGCCCAGGCCGCGTCTCGCGGTTCCGGGAGAAAGAGTTCTCGGAGGCTTCCGCTTTCTCGGTCACGGGCTCTAAGCACCGTGTCCCCCGAGAAGCCCAGGCGGTGGCGAGCCGCGGGCCTCTCTGCTGCGTGTGTGGGGATTAACGTCCCGGCGTGGCGGGTCAGTGCAGTGTGCAAAGGCCAGCAGTAATCGCGAGATTAAAGCCAAGGAAAACCTGGGCAGGTGAGAGGAAGTCTCTGGACTTGATCAAAAACATATTTCTGTTTCGGGCCTAAATAATGGGCTACGGGAGGCACATCTGTAAATTATACAGGAAGCCTTCTTCAACAACTGATTCACCCTGACAGTTTTACTGGAGTATATGAAAATGAGTATTAAAGATGTGATCTGTAGGCTTCCTTCCAGGAATTCCAATCTGGTTTCAATAAAATGGGAACACTGATTGGAAGTGAAGTTGCCTTCCGGTTTTGCCTTTGGCTATTACGTGCTCATTCGTGAAATGACTGAATTCCACAACTACTTTTAATATTCACCTTTTGAGTTCATCTCCCGCACTGGACACATTGGAATGATTAAAATAGCACCGGCTCCCTGTGCTGGGTGCTCTCTAATTTAAAACAGCCCAGGTGCTGAAGACAAATGAGCCCTCCTGGTAAGTCCATTCTTTCTTTGCATGAAGTTGCTTTGCTGCACATCGAGGGTGGAATATTAATAGTAAAAAAAAAAAAATTAAATAAAATAATGCTCCTTGAGTAGAAGCCTGGGGGAAAAGATTAAAGTTTGGTGCAAGGCAGAACTAGTACTTTGTGTGGGATTGTTTGGTTGCATTTGTTTCTGGGCTTTTCTGCTTGGATCCTGCACCTGCAGCTATGGGGCTCTTGGCTCCCCACAGATGCCCTCCTCTTGGTCAGCCATGTGCCCTGAGATGGCCTTGGGTAGGTCTTTCCCAGCAAGGAGTGAGATTGTATTAAGCCACCTGCAGCTTACCGCCTGTCCCCTGCTCCCCAGGTCCCCCAGGGCCCTTTTTCAGAAGAGCCCTCTAGATTAAGGAGCTCAGAGCACCACCAAGAAGAGGGAAGCTAATTGGTTGATCTTTCAAACACACTCCCAACAGAGCCCCCTCGCACCCTGCCCTAATTACTGGGCTAACAGGCCACAGGTGCATTTTTCTATCCAGCTTCTCCAAGATTTACTAGAGAAGGTGGATGAGCTATTTTGCTTCCATTTCTGTGCCAGAGTTCTCTCAGCTGGGAGGAAAAAAAGGTGGTAGGTCTGACACTACCTCCCCCATCATTTATTCATCCAGAGCTATCAATATTATGGGATTTTCAGTGGGAAAAAAAATGGTGCCTTGGGAGACTGGGTGCCGCTGGGAGCCGTGCATTCATTTTGAGATGTTTTTGTGGGATTGCAAATGTTGGTTGTTTCATATGCAAAATTCACATTTAATTTTCTCTGACCTTCTTCAAAATTACAAAAATAGTCTTCGTGCATTTAATTTGGTATGAAACTTTATTGTCTTTGTTGCTTTTTGTTTGAAGATGACTTGGTGGCTTGTGTTTTGGTTTTGAGTGTCTAAAGATATGGAACACATATGTTCCCGTTGGGAATGTCCAAGACAAATCCTATTTCTCAGCCTGATGGGCTCGGCATGCTTATGTGTTGGAATTAAGGGCTTGTTTCCCAGATTATCAGTTGCCTACTCTCAAAGCCAACCAACAATCTGTGTGAGGTGGAGAGTCACCTATGATGGTGACCCCAGGTACATGGAGACTGTCCTTCATTTGCAGCCACTACTCCCTGAGCACTGTTTAGAAATCTGAGACTCTGTGGTTGCCATTCTCAATGTGGATTATGGTGGCATCAGTATGATGTCCAAAACTGTAGTCTCTAGCCCCATGTGGCTCTATAAATTTAAATCAATGAAAACTAAATAAAATTTTAAAAATCCAATTCTTTGGTCACACAAGCCACATTTCTCGTGTGTGCTTGACAGATGGTGAGTGGCTACCATATTGGAAAGTTCAGATATAGACCATTTCCATCACTGCAGAAAGTTCTATTACACGTCGCTGGGTTAGAGTTTTATCATGATCCTAAAAAAAAATCATGAAGAAGATGGGGGTCTCATTCCAGGCCAGATTTAATTGAAACCCTGCAATGTGAGAGTGGACCTGTGAGCTGTTGACAAACTTTGATGAAAGTGGAAATTTCCCATGTGGGACCAAAGACTAAATCTGACCCAGAGTGTGTTGAAGATGAGGTTGGCTAATGAGGGTTCTGCCAAAATACTTGTGACTGATAGGAACAGAATGGAATTCTGAACAGTTGCAATATCCCAGGTACTCAAGAACTCAAGTCACTGACATTAATGACACAGGAAAAATGTTTCTCATTTTCTGCAATGTTATTTTTTATTTGGTAACGCTTAGATGCTTCTTGCTAAGTATGATTATGTCTTGCATCTAGGGAAGCACCTCTCTGCAGGTTCTGAGCACCCTCGTGCCAGGCTGGGTGGTGGGCCCCCCAGAGTTCACCCCACCAGCACACCATCCTTGAGCTCAGCCGGGACAACACTTTATCCCCAGCAATCTACCCTTTCTCAAGGCAAGGGCCCTGGGCAGACACATTATTTTTCACACACTGAAGGCAGCATAGTGCAGATACGCCCTACTTCCCTGCCATCCTAAAGGCTGGCAAATTTGGGGGGCCTGTTATAAGCCCCATCAGGGTCTAAATTCACCCTGCCAGGGTGGCTTTCCCAGTGTCTCCAGCCTCTAAGGACCTCTGTTCTCTGTTCCCCTGCCTAGAGCAGGTCACACAGAGGTCAGGCTGGGGGATCTCCCTGCTGTCAGAGCATGGCCAGCCCAGCTGAGCCAAGTAACCAGAAAGGGGTGTGGGTGCTGTTGTGTGGGCTGTGCCGCCGTGTGGTCCATGGAACAGGCAAGGATGGAGGGTTTGTGGAGGTCAGTTCCTGAGGGATAGACCAGAGAGAGCAAAGGCGCCTTGTCGGTCAGTGTGGGGCTGACTGACAGTCACCGAGCCCTGCCATGTCCTGGGAGTGTGCTAGGTTCCTCCTTACGTGTATACTTCCAGCTATTGCAGGAAGCCTGGCTGTTGGCACTGTCATCTCCAACGTGCAGATGTGGACGTGAGACTGGTGGTTAAATAGCTAGTTCTGAGTCACGGGGCACAAGAGCAACTAAGCTCAGACCCAAATCCCAGTCTCCTTAGGGCAAAAGGTGAGTCCTGCAGAATGGGTGCTATCTGAAGGATGGGTTTGGTTGATTGGGGAAACCTCAGAGGAGGAGCCAGCATCTGGGACAGCGTGTTCTTAGGAGCCAGAGTGAGCAACCCGGGCCCATCCTAGTGCATGGACGGGGGTCGCTGCCCCCTGGGACTGGAGAGCCAGTGGGCCCTGAGAGGATCTCTCTGATCCTCTGTCCAATCCTTTTGGTGAAGGGGTGTCCTGAGGCCAGGGAGGCAGGCCTGGCTGAAATCACATAGAGCCAGAAGGGAAACGCAGGTCTCCTGCCATTGCCCCACCTAAGAGCCCGTTGGAGGTCCTGCCCCAGGCCCGAGTTACCAGGCTTCTCCTTGGTGGCAGTAATCACTGCAGGGCCTGCCAGAGTATCTCTGGAAGCCACACCTGCCAGCATGGATACCCTGGCCCTTCAGGTGGACTTCCCATTGTAGGCTGGGAGGTCTGAGCACCTGCCTCAACTTGGCATGGCAGGGACTTGGCAGAATTACATCTGCAAGGGTGAGGCACATGAGGCAGAGGTTGGCATACAGTCCTCCAGGATCTGGTGGGACTTCAGAGTGCTTGGAAACCCGGGGTCTCCCAGCAGTGGGCCCTGCCTGTGCACAGGGCTTTGCTTTTAGCAGCAGGACAACCTAGAAACAGAGCTGCTTTTATTGCAGCAGGAGCATAGTTTTGTGCTTTGCCTTTCAGCTTTATTTTGCATTACACATGGATAGAGGAATCGTCATAGCCTGCTTAGGCCTCTGAGGGTCCTACTTAGAGGGTCTTACCTAGTAATTGGAGAATATTTAATCAAACCGTTGTTAACAACCTACAGAAACTGCAGTTGTAAAGCTAAGACAGTCTGCACTTCCCGCAGTCAGTTAGCTGGAGAGCTTCTCTGCAGCCCCTCCCAAGTCAGTCCAGACTCACACACGTGTGCCGGTGTGACCCAAACCTTGTGCTTCTCTCATCACAGCCTGGTGACACTTTACTGTCCATGTTTTGTCCCCTGCCCCCACTGGACCGTAAGTGTCCCGAGGGCAGGGACCAGATCTAACTTGCTCCTTGTGCTGTTTTCAGTGCCTGGAACAAGCCCTGGACACAGGGAGCTCCCTAGTCTCTGCTGAATGAATGAATGGCTGGGTCCTGCCGCCACCTGCGTGGCCCATGGGCGCGGACTGCACCATAGCTGTGCCCCCACCCTGGTGGATTCTGCACTCGTGCTTGGCCTGCACTCAGAGGGGCCTCTCAGGTGCGATGAGAGCTCCACGCTCACCCAGAGGACCCTGTTTCCCAGCCTGCTCTTTCTCTCCTTGTGCGGGTAAATTTTACTGAGGTTGCTTGACACCCCGGGAGGTCCCTGGCAAGCCTGCCCGACACCCCAGCAGCCGTTTGCATCGTCTGCGATGCTCTGGAAGGCGTCCAGGGCCCCTTCTGCAGGCACTCCCGGCTGCTCGGGCTGAGAATGTGTTCATAAAGGCTTCCAGTTTCTTCGAAAGAGCCCCCTTTCTCCTCTCCCAGTCACTCCGGCGGCGGCTGTGAAATGCTGGAGCAGGGAGGAGAGACACGATCAGCGCCTCGGCTTCCACGCCGGCCCCTCCGCCTTCCAGCAGCTCCGACTCTGGATGCGGAGGTGGGGGTGCAGTTGGGGGTGACAGTATCTTCTCCAAAATCTTCATCCACAGTAAACACTGCTAACTACCAACTCATAAAACATATCAGCTGGGTTTATTACTTTTAACCATCTTTCCAATTGTGCTATAAAATAAAGGCAGATGCCATTTTAAGATCTTATTATTGTCAAGGGCCGGCTTCTCCGGCAGCACCTGCTTAGCAGCGGTCTGCTTGTTTATGGCCCCTTTTTTATAGGTGACAGTTTAAGGTGGCTCTTCTCCGGTTACAAAGAGTTCTTCCTCCCGGCGCAGAAGTGGCATGCACAGTAGGTGGGCTGCGGCTCCTGCCGGCGGTACCGAGGCAGGGTCGCAGGTTCACCTGGGCTTTCAGTTGACAGCCTCGCCACACACATTTGGCTCTGCCAAATGCTCCGCCATTAATTTATGATTTAAAGTAATTAACTTTTGCTGATTAAAGTAATTATTTCAAGTGCATTGCACTCGGGCCCAAATGATGCACACAGCCCCCTCTCCAGTTTGAGCGAGCAGCGTGCCAAGTGCTTAAAAGCTGCACCGGGGACCTCCGAGTAGCTTCTGCCCGTCTCTCGGATCTGCCATGTTTATGGCTGACTTGTACTAACTGCTCATTTTAATGCCGGATTCTGGCAGAACGTTGACACAGTGTGAAACCTTCATCCGGTAAACAAGACAAGCTTCAGCTTGGTGACACCGATGACAGTGGAAGCTGTTTAAATGAATCTTGCCTCCAGCCTTCCAGAGGTAGCGTGTCTGTGTGCTCTCTCGCTCACCCAGATTGGCCCTTAAACAGCGAACGGCTTCATCTGGCCTTGGCCGAGAGTGCAGAGCATATGCACTGCGGGAACCCGGCCCCGCGCCCCGAAAATCAGCTGCAGCCCAGAGCAGCCTCGGAGCCCTCGGGGCCTGGGTGGGGCAGGGCTGGTGGCTGGGTGCGTCCCAGGAGAAGCCTGGCTCTGTCTAGGGCAGCGTCTATAAGGTAATGGAGAGAGACAGAGTTCAAGGGGGCTGGGGACTTACCCCATTGACCTGTCACTCCCCAGCAAAACGCTTTCTTCCTCCACCATGGCGGCTCTCCCTGCAGGAGCAGGGACCCAGTGGAGGCTCACCCGGGAGGGAGATGGCTGCAGGCAGGAGCAGAGGAGCCAGGTTGGGGTCTCAAGGCCAGGAAAATCCTTCCAAACTCCACCTTCCTCCCATTTCCCTGGGGGGGTGGTAGCCAGCGCCCAGCCTCCCTGGTGTGGAACAGGCAGAGAGTGTGGGCACAGCACCGTCGCTTGCAAAATGAGTACGGGGCCCCCAGGCCGAACGGAGGTGCAGAAGTCCTGCAGAAACGGTCCTCATAGCGTTCCCATTTCTTGTGCACCTGGCGTGTGCAGGGACTGGGCCAGGCACTCTGTCTAGATGATCTCATCCAGTCTTCGCAGCAGTCCCAGGAAACGAAGCACCTGACACTCAGAGAGGAGAAGGACTCACCCAGGGTCACTCAGTGGGCAGAGCCAGGTCCGTCCACTTCCAGAGTTCCAGAAATACAGTCTCTGCTTAATCTCCGTCTTTTTACTCATTAGAAAACATTTTTGGAGAGGCGTCGTGGCCTCCTGTAGAGACTCTCACAAAGGAGAGGCCGCACTGGGCTCTGGGCACAGGCTGGAGCCTTGTGGGCTTGCGCTGTCCCTCATAGGAAGTGGGGGCCCCCCCGTGCAGCTCCTTGGCCAGCAGGGCCAGGCGAGAGGCCAGCTCGCAGATGCCTTGACTCCAGAAAAGACTGATGTTTCAGGGCTAGTGTTTTATGCTTCTGCTCGTCGCTGTTTGGTGGGACAGTTTGGGGGATAAACTTGTATTTTTATCTTTTCTCTTAGTAATTATCCCAATGCCCTGGGCTTTTGGTGAAACCGCAAGGAAATCTAATTTTGTATGTAATTAAGTGCCTGATGGGCAGTGATCCCCAGCAAATGATATTTCAGCTTAATGCTGTTGAGCAAACATCACCAAAAACTGATGATGCCAAGAACAATCATCTGTGTGTTGGCACCACTCACCAGCACATGATGGCCGGGGCCATAAATAAACCACTCCACTTTCGGGGTGAATTAAGTGCTCTTAAAGGGTGCAAGTGAAAGAACATCAAAGGGAAACATTCCGCCTCCATCCAGAAGTCTGGGCCATGCCAAGGCTGTTGGGCAGATGCCCCGTCCTGCCTGGCACGCACCTGCAAGGGCGACGCTCCACTCCCTGCTCTCGCGGGCCCCGGTGCTGGTGCCAAATGGCAGGGTGTGGGATTTGCACCAGCCGCAGCGAGCAGAGCCTGGGGCCCACTGCAGCCTGGGCCCACGGGGGCCTGGAGAGATGCTCCTGCCACCAAGCCTGGTCCCCCGCAGCAGCTGGACACTGGGGCTGCTCCGGTCACGACCAGGAATTCTCAGAGCCTATAAAGCTGCTGCTTGGGTGTTATTTTGAGGAATCAACACCAAATTAAATTGAAAAAACTGGAAAGTAAATCTAAAGGACTTGGAAATCAGTAACAGGATGAGCAGCCGTGCCCTGCGGCGGGTCCTGAGGACGCGGCTGGAACTTTATCGGCTCAACATCTGGAAAACCCGACATCCTCCAGCGCAGAGTGAACACGAGTGACCAACCGGGCCTGTGGGCTAGTGCAGTTTGGAACAGGGTGTTTGGTTTTGTTTTTTGTTTTTCCTTCCACGTGTTTGATCATTTTCAATAAAAAGAATGAAAACAAAACTTAAAAAATGTGTTTCACAGCCAATGTGGTCATTGAGGCTGTTTCTCTTGCTCTGGCTCCTGGGAAAACTCCAGGCTTGGAAGTTATGCAGTTCCAGGTCCAAATTCCAGCCTGAACCTCAGCAGCTGAGTGGCCTTGGGCACGTCATTCTCTGCTCCAAGCCTCGATCTCCTCAGCTGCAAAAGGGGCATAAAACATCCCTCACCCTGCTAGTGAGGTTTAGAAATGCCGTGACAGGAGCTGAGTTACAGCCCACGTGCAACTAGCAGCGGCTGCTCTGCGTGTGGCTTTGACGTTATTGTCATGGTTACTGCAAGGCCCAGCCGTGCAACCCAGTGGCTGAGGTCTGGGCCAGACTCAGCGGCAGTCCCTCAGCACCTGCGTAAAGGGGGCCCAGGAATATGAGAAAGGGCATAGAATTGGGCAACACGACCTAAACCCACTAGGTGTTGCCAAAGGAGGCCGGTCACGTAGGTCGTGTGCAACAGCAGGGCGCTGGGACCAGAGGGTGAGCCTCGTGCAGGTCTCATCACATTCTAAATACCACATCGTCTCCTCCTCATCAGGGTCCATCCATTCAACAGGTGTAGGGCACCTGCTCTGGGCAGGGATACACAGCGACCAGACAACAACAACAGACAGAAAAAGGTAACGTGCTCTCCAAGTGGACATGTGGGAAACACAGGCGGGAGCAAGCAGGAAAATATCTGCATCCATTATTCTGGCGCTCGGAGACATTCCTTGTCCAGGCAGCAGCCATGTGGTTGCAGACGGGAGCTGCAGTGTCCCCGCCTGCCAGCTGCATGGATCCAGGAAAACACGAAGAACGTAATCTTCAAAAACGCCACACCTGATAGGCTCATCGGATCACACCCTGTGGGTGTAGCAAACAGTCAACTGAAATAGCAGGTGTCGTAGACGGTTAAATAACGGCCTCCAGAGATATCCGGTCCTGATTCCTGGAACCTGTGAGTGTCGCCTTATAAAGACTTTGCATACATAATTTAATGAAGAATCTCAAAATGGAGAGATGATCCTAGATTACCTGGGTGGGCCCTAAATGTGATCACAATATTCTTTTGGGAGTCGGACAGAGATTTGACACAGAGAGAAGGGGAGGTGGAGGCAGAGATTGCAGTGATGTTGCCACAAGCCAAAGACAGGTGGCACCAGCAGAAGCCACAGAAGGGGGAAGAGGCAGGGAACGGACTGTCCCTGAGCACCCTGAGGGAGCACGGCCGGGCCCACACGTGGATTCCGGCCCAGTGAGCGGACGTCAGACTCGTGGCCGCCAGACTATGAGAGAACAAGTCGCTGTTGCTTTAGGCCTGTGGTGGCCACCTGTGGGGCACAGCAGCTGCAGGACACAACAGGGAGAGGAGTGTGGTCATGATCCGCCCTGGCCGTGGCTGTGGGGCGGAGCTGCTTGCCGGGCGGGCGGTGTGGGAGCCAGTGCAGGAGGGAAAATGAATGACCGCGTCGTGATCAGGTTGGGAATGAGGTGGGGCTTCATCTGTGTTCTGATCACGTGATCCGAAAATAGTCACCCATGGTGAGTATATTGTTGGTGCTCAGCAAATTTGTTTATTTCCAACAGGCAAACTTGGCCAGCCAGGTAAACATCCTCTTGGCTGAGTGCTGGCCGCCAGCTTCGGTCCCATCTGAGCCAGAGGTGAGACAGTCACTGGCCTTTTAGATCCCTCATGGGACGCCACACTGTCCCAAGGTAGTGAAGCAAGGGAGGGGAGAAGGGCCGTGGCGGTGTGGCGGGCTAATGGGGCCTGTCCACCTCCAGTGCCCACGAGGTCTGGCAGCCCGGGCACCTGTCCACACCGGACACCGAGGAGGCTGCGCTGACTGCTGACTGCTCACCGACAGCTGACCTTGCCTCTGGGCGTCTGAGAATCTTGTATGTGGACACAATGCTGTTCTGAATTTTCCCTGGGAACAGCTTGGCCAGATTGCCCCAGCTGCCAAATCAGGATAAAAGAGGAGGAATTATTAATACCTGCAGACAAGGGCCCCAGTCTCTGCTCACATGAGTCCTGCTTGGCTTTGCCGCATCATTTTCCTCAAAGAACACGTTTGGTGGCACCTTAAGGAGACAGGGCTTGGGTTATGCACACTTCTCTGTGGCCTACTGCACAGTTCCTGAACCTGGCAGGGGGAGCACTCCCCAGGACCCCCATCCACCTTGGGGACGGATCTGCACAGCAACAGAAGGCACAGGGTTTGGAGCTGGACCCAGCCAGGCTCCAGTTTCTAATCTGGGCTCTGCCACACTCTCCCTTGATGTGACCCTGGGGACGTTAAACGATCTGAACCAAAGTTCCTGCATGTACAAAACGGGGTTGTAAAAAGTAGTGCCTGCCCCACAGGTGAGGGGCCTACCTGGACACACCTCGCATGTCTGAGCAAGGCTAACATTTGGAACGTGATACCTGACAGCTATTGTCTCAATAACCGTGACTTCTCGTCCAGCTCAGGGTCCACTGTTATTTGCAGCCAAGACATAAAGTCCCTATGAGGGCAGACCCCAGGGATGGGCAGGGAGTAGGCACGGGGCCCTCTGCTTGGGAGAATGTAACCTACCTTGGACCCGCCCGACAGCTTGTTCTCTCTGGCTGGGGCCTGCGGCAGTAAAAGCCATTAGGAGCAATTTGTTGTCACAGGCAGGCCTGCTCTCCCTAAACTGTTATCAATGAGCTTGTCAACCCAGGGCCTAACCGCCTTTGTTCCTTTCATCTGTTCTCCCCTCGGAGGCCTCTCCACAGCCCGCAGCCTTCTCCAAGGACCTGCAACAGGCCATCCTACACCTGTTTGGCTGGAGGCTGGGCCCGAGGGTCTGGGCGTGGTGGGAGGGAGCAGAGGGCTGCTCGGGCCTCCTGGCTCCCGGCGCTCATCCATGTCAGGATGGCAGACGACAGTTGTTGGAGCTGCAGCTGGTACATCAGCCCGTGCCAGGGGCACGGTGCGCCTGCTGCATGCGTTGATGTCTCTGCCCTCCCCGAGGAGCATGAGCCTCACCTCCAGGAGGCCACTGCTGCTGCTGCTGCTGCCACTGGAAGGGAACAGGCCTGGCTGGTGGCCCCCACGGGCCCAGGATGCCGCCTGGTGCAGGGACCTGCAGCAAGGAGGCAGCCGTCGTGGAGTGTTTGCCCCACAGGCTGGCACCTCCTGTGCACACAGAGGGGTTTAGAAGTGTGCCCGCAGGTGCTGTGGGGGAACTCTGATTCATGGGAGCTGCAGAGGCCTGAATAAGCACAAGAACCACCCCCAAATTCTGAGCTGGGCCAGGTTTCCAAGGGCTCCCAGAACCAGGCGGACACCCAGACAGACGTGGAATGAGGTGCGTCCGGGAAGGGCCTGTCTTAGCCTCCTCGGCTGCCACAACTAAATGCTGCAGGCTGAGTGGCTTCAACAGCAGACAGTTATTTCTCACAGTTCTGGAGGCTGGAAAGTCTAAGATTAAGGTGCTGACAGGGCAGGTTCACCCTGAGAACTTCTTGCTGTGTCCTCCTGAGACCTCTTCTTTGGACATTAGAAGAAAGAGAAAGAGACAGAGAGAGAGAGAGAGAGAGCGAGTTCAAGTGCACATGCAAGAGCGAGTGTGTGCTCTGGTGCCTCTGTCCGTAGGTCGCTAATCCTGTTGGATCAGGACCCCACCCTCATGACCTCATATAGCCCTAATTACCTCCAAAGGTTCCGTCTCCAAATATCACCACATTAGGGGTTAGGGCTTCAACATATGAATTTTGGGGAGACACAAACATTCGGTCCATAACGGGTCCCTAGAATGAGTCTGTGGCCCAAAAGAAAACAGAGTGAAGGATTCCCACGGCGAGCCTGGCTTTGGTGAGAGCGTGCTCGGGGAGGCGGGATTGTTCTGGCATTTAGGAGGGAGCAGAGGAAAGTCATCAGAAGGAAGACCACTCTCTATTGCCTTTTATTAAATCTCTGTTTAAGTAAACATGGTGCTGACAATCTTGGGAGATAAATAAAGGACATGAGAGTTTGCTGGGGGAAAAATCTCAGTGAAGGAGGCCTTCTCGGCAGTCACAGGACGTCACGAAGAGCGAAGTGCAGGTGCAGGCCCACTGGCCCAGGACGGAAGCTGAGCGTTGGGGTTTCCGTTTGTCCAGGCGAGCTGCGCCCCGGGGGCAGGGAGAACAGAGGGGACGCGCTTTCTCTTCTGGTCGGTGCTGTGGCTTCACCTGGCCTCCAGGTGCTGAGGCTCAGCAGAGTGGAGCATGTCCCCAGTGCCCGGCAAGGAGGGGCTGAGCCCTGTGTCCTGTAGCCATGCCTTAATTTGGCTTTTGTGACTCTTGTGATTTCAAATCCTGTGCTCTCTTCACTTTATGAGCAAGGCCAGATTTTTAAGGAGCCCACACTGTGATAGGTGCTCTGCAAACTGCAGGAGCCGGGGCCTGTGGCACAGCCTGTCCCTGAGCTCTGCTAGCAAGATCCTGGGTCCCAAAGCCTGGGATCCTGGGCTCAGGGGAAGCTCAGAGTCCTGTGGGTGAGGCTGGCATGGGGGGCTTTGCCCTGCCCTCTGGGAGACCAAAATCCCAGGGATGAGTGGGGCTCTGAGCTTGAGCCAGGCCTGCGGGGAATTGGCTGTACCCAGTGGACAACCTGGCGGGAAGGGGCAGGGCAGGGAGAACTCACACACTGCACCAGGCTCCAGGGCACCCCACAAATGGTGGTGGCGGCATTTTCAGTCAAGGGCTGTCCTGCCCCTGTGTGCTCGCTGCTCCTGCGCTCTGCCCAGCTTGCCCCCCGCACCGGGCAGCCTTCTGCAGAGCCTGCTCAGGCACCGCTGGGGGCGGGGCAGTGTCAGTGCCCTCAGGAGGTTGGGGGTTGGTGAAGGTGGCCTCCACCATGGGGGTCTCCTCGGCCCCACAACCGGCCCATACCCAGGTTCCCAGGCTCCCCTGGCAAGGGCTGGGCCTGAGCTCCTGTCCCGGCCTGCGCTGAGTCCTAAGAGCAGGGAGCTCCGTTGAGCGGTTGACCCTTGAGCTGGGTGCTTAGCTGGATTGAGGCACCCTTCATAGCTGGCAGGGTGGCCTTGTGGCCACTGTCTGAAACAGCTTCCTAAGAAGAAGAATGGCACGTCCAGTACCTGTCAGCTGGCCCAGCACCTGAGGGCGACTTCAGATCCTGCCAACTTCCGTGCACATGCCGGGGACTCGGCACCTGGGAGACAGTGACTGGAGGAGGGTGCTCTGAAAGCGACTGCCCCTCCTCGAGCCGGAGTCTGTCTCCTGGTTTCTGGAGCACCTGGCCCCCTTGGAGCAGTGGCCAAGCCTTTGTGACAGATGGCACCAGCCTTCCTGGCCAGGCCAGCAGGACCAGCGACAAGAGGCAGCTGTTGTCCTTTGCCCCTTCCCTCCCTCCTTCTGGATAGGGACCATTATGCTAATTAGGGCCACGGGTCCAGGACAGCCCACGGTCGCCTCTGCAAAACAACCGCGAGTGATGTCCAGCCCCAGAAACCTGGCCACAGCTGTCCCGCAATTGCCCGCACTGACACTGCTATGCCAGCCACAGACAGCTGAGTGGACCCGACCTCCACAGATCCATCTGGAGAACAGGTCTCGAGCCGGTTGCCTGACTCCAACCAGTGAGACGGGGCTGCTATGAAGTGACGGGTCCTGTCTCTGCAAACCCTGCCCACCGTCAGGGCAAGGGCAAGACAGGGATGGCTCCACGGATGACAGAGATGTGCACCGGACTCCTGTCCTTTGGGGTCCCTTGTGTGAACCCTGTGGTCTGCACATGTGGGTGCGCACACACACATACACACACATGAAAACACACACACACACCCAAAGACTCTCCATGGTGATTTCCTGATAATGTGCTTGTTTCTAGGCCTGGCAGGGGCCGAGTGCTGAGGGCCCCCATTTAGTTTCCTGCATCTGTGATCACAAAATATCACAGTCTGTGTGGCTTGAAACAACAGAGAGTCCTTCCCGTGTGCTCCTGGAGAACGAAAGTCCTAAATCGAGGCATCAGCAAGGTTGGTCCCGTCCAGGGGCTGGGAGGGAGAATCCTTCCTCTCCATTCTCGCAGCTTCCTGTGGCCGCCGGCAATTCTAGGTGTCCCCTGTCTTACAGACGCGCCACTCCGTCACCGTCTCCTTCCTCGGACTGTGCTTTTCTCTCTGTGAGTTTGTGTCTCTGTGTCCAAATTTCCCTCTTCGCATAAGGACTAGTCGTAGTGGATTTAGGACCCACCCTCATCCAGCATGACCCCCTCTGAACTCGGTTACACGTGCACATACCCTATAACCAAGTAAGGTCACAACCACAGCTTGCGAGTGGACGAGGATTTGGGGATGCTCTTCTCTCAGGACAGACTGATGGCATGTGTTTCCCGCTTTGTTTTGCCGACCCATGGAGTGGGTGCAGCCCCTCCTAGAGCCCTGGCAGAGTGGATGATGCCGCCCTCCTGGTGGCCCTGCTGCCCTGGTTGTGTCCTCTCCAGCTCCCTGGGTTGGGACTCTCAAAACTCAGTGCCAGGTTTCAGTGGGAGGCAGACTGCAGGGAGATGTCCGGGAGCGGAGTACGGCAAGGAGGAGAGAGACTCCTGTTCCGGTTTGCAAAGGCCTGGGAGGATGGCTGAGCTTCTCCCACCCCACCCAGTGCACACACTCCCAAGCCATGGACACCCCATGACTTTTGTTTTATGCCCAGGTGGCTTACCTGAACCTGTAAAAACTGGTTTCTCTTCTGATATTTTCCCTGTGGTTGTGCCCAGGCTTCTGAGTCGGTGACGTCACTCTTGGCTTTGGGCTGATGGTTCCAAAACCAAGGCTAGAAGGTTTCTGTCCTGAAAATGGCCACTGCCCCCTCTGGCTGCATCAAGCGTCACTCAGGGAGCCCCTCCTCCCACGGGCTGGGACGGCTCCGGGCCCAGGCACCCCAGACAGGGTGCCCAAGGCCAGCGAGGCACAAATTTATGCCGAGACCCCGATGGCTCCATAGGCCAGCATCTCCCAGACATGGGCTGGTCCTCCCAGAAGTGATGTTCTACTGAGACCTTAATGCAAAGACTCAGGGTCCTTGAGAGTGGTCCCGGCGAAGTGGGGCTTCCGCGGCAGCCTGCGCAGAAAGCTTGAGAAGCAGCCATAGGTCCGGGCAATGACTTCACCTCTGGCAGCATTGGCAGAGGGTGCTGGCACGTTGGCACTGTGCAGATGGGGATGGGGTGCATGCTGTCTGGAGGGGAGCCCCTAGCCTAGGAGGTCTGGCCGATCAGGCAACTGCCTGATGCCTCAATTTCCCCATCAACACGTGGGGACTGTACCTTCTCAAGCTCCCCACAGGTGTGCCTCAAGGGTCACAATGAGACAGTGCATGCAGAAGAGCTTTGGAATGGCAGAAATGCCAGTGGACTTCAGGGTGTTATGCACACACACCCAGAGCAGGCTGCAATGTGACAAAGTAGCTTCTTGGGGAAAAACACCCAAGATGTGCAGTGGCCACAGCTGACGTAACCCGCAGTCGGATACAGGCCAACAAGTGTGCGAGCACAGCCTTTTAGCAGGTGTAATTCACATGAGTGCGGTTTGGGGTTGCTGCCCTGTTCGCTCCCGGCTTCCCTGGGACTGAGGTCGTGCAAGCGCCAGGATGTCCACCCCCGCCCCGGCCGCCCACGTCCCCTGTGGACAGAGACAGATGCTGAAGAAAGCCCATCAAAGGCACACGGGAGTGGCTTGGAGAGCCCTGGCATTTACACAATTTAGGCATGTTACGTTTATTTAAGGGCCTTTCATGCAAAGGGTGCAGGGCCCCGAGCGGCTGGATCTGTTAATGCCTCGTGCTTTTTGTGTTTAAATGTGCCACTTCCAATGACTGTCAATGTCGACCTAACCGAGAAACATCCAAACACGTTTGTAGAGGAGACCCTGGGACCTCGGCCCCTGTGACTTCTGCTCTGTGGAGAAAGAGGGAAAAGAGTAACAACAGAACTGGTTGTTTTTGTACGTGGAGGCTTCTTTGACGAGCCTTGTTGTGTGTGTGTGGCTGTTGCTTCCGGGAGAGCCCTGGGGCTTTGCAATTTCCTCTGGGGAAATATGGAAGGAAAGGCCTCCGGGCAGGTTAGTCGTGGGGTGTGGGCATCATCACAGCAAATTAATGGCCTTAGCTTGAACCTTCATTCGCTCTGTGGAGAAAGGGTTACTGAGTGCTTTCTGTGTGGCAATGTCATGGCACAGAGGCACGAGCAAGCTGGGGGGTCCCGCCCTAACGAGCGGCACATCCTACAGGGAGGACAGTGAACACGAGCTGCCCCGTGCAGAGCCGTGTGGAGAGGAGAGCGCGAGGTGGGCGTCCCTATCGGGAAGCCCCGCAGGGGTCCGCAGGGAGGTGCGGGCACTGGCCAGGCATGTGCTGGAGGGAACAGAAGGTTCCGTGCGGAGAGACGGGGTGAGTTTCAAAGGCCTAAGAGGAGATCGGGGATCAGACCGGTTATCCCTTGTCTTGTTCTACACAAACTGTGGAGTAAACCAAAGGACGGGGGGAAAAACCATGTCACAGGAGTAGGTGGCTACGTGACGAAGGCATTTGAGGGATTCAAACATGAAAATAAGGGACTCGGGTGAATAAAAAGTCCACCGCTGTCCAGCAAACTATGTCTTGGAGTTGTCCCCAGCCAGGGCATGTGTGTGAGATGCCAGGAGGTTGCTTGGTGGCCTTGGCGTGTGTATCAGGGACATTACATCAGCTGGTGAGTTGGAGGATCAGAGATGTCACTTCAGAAACCACTAAGCCTCTCTCTGCGGCGGAGTGCACTGGTCCCACCACACTGACAAGCTCACACCAGCAGTTCGTATCAGTTTGCTTCAAGACGCTGATGAAGCCACCGCTGAAATGGGCAGCATTTGGCGTATAAGGAGCCTTTTGTCTGGATCAAGTGATAGGCAAAAAAGAAAAAAACATGAAACGTTAGGTGGTGGGAATGAAAGAGAGACCAACTCCATCTAGTAACTCGTGATGCAATAGATGGATCAGTAGCCACAGGGCTCTGCTCCGTGTTGGGTCTGCCAGTGACCACGGGACAGTCCCAGGGGGTGTTGGCAGGGACATAAACTGAAGCCTGAATGTTGTTATCTGGGGAGCTGGGAAAGGCCCTTCCAGTGAGGACAACAGCATGAGAGCTTTGCTCACCCCACAGGTGGGCGTGTCAGGAGGAAAAGCTTGACTGACAGAACAGCCTTGGGCAGGAATGGAGGGTGGCAGGTGCAAAGGAATATTCTAGAAGTCTGAACAGGAAGGACAGCAGCTGCAGCACTGGACTACACAGCCGCAGTCACCGTGAAGTCCTGGAACAAGTCTTTAGGGGGCCCTTTGGGCTATGATTGGCCGGCTGGGTTTAGAGGACAGAAAGAAGGACAAGAAGGAGGAGAGATGGAGTCATGAGGTTGGGAAAGCCACCCAGAGGGGTGATCGAGCACCCAGGACAGGAGGCCTGCTACCGTGGCAAAATCTCAGGGACGGGAGTTAATGTCACTGGGGCTTTTGAGTCTCTGCCCTGCCCTCTTCTGGCTGTGAGATCTCAGACAAACTCATTCGCTTCCCTAAACCTCAGGTTTCATCTTCTGTAAAATGGGTGTATTTTTTGTGAAGCTTCAGTGAGTTAGTTAGTGACAGTGCTTGCCTGGCTGGTCCCTTGGCATGTGGTGTGGCTCTCAAAGACCCAAGCCTGTAGTGACAGGTATTCCAGGGTCCTGCTCTGAGGGGTCTGCACAGTGGGACCCTGTGACCAGGGACCAGGCCTGCCAGGTGTGCTCCCCGTGGGCCAAACATTAGCGAGGAGCCTCCCTGCCACTGCCTGCCAGCTGTCATGGGGCGTGACGGGCTGTAGAGGGTTAGGGCACTGGGAAGACCACGACTCCCTGCCCCGACAGGCACACACGGATGCAAGTGTGAGCAAACCTCAGACATGGGAGTCCCTGCTGCGTGGGAAAGGTGATGTTTCCAATTGTTTTCATTGCAAACTTCTGGGTCAGGTCATCAGTGCTACCCAGACCTGGTTTTGCTGGTGCCTTGAGCACATACGTGGTCTCTAGGGGACAGCACTGGGGTGCAGCTCGCTCTGCCGTCCATCCTGGACTGTGCTTTTCTGACCTTGCTAACCCCACGTCATTCGGCCTCCAATCACTTCGTGGTTGTGCCTCTGCCCTGCTCACCCAGAAGGGCACCCGGCACGCTTGGGCAGGGCGGGGACTGGGCCTCCTCCCCACCTGCGTCACCCCTGCAGCAGCTGCACCAAGTGCTCCCTTCTCACAATAGGGGGTTAGACCCAGAGATAAAGCAGACGCGGTCCCAGCCCACCCAGAGCTGGACACAAGAGGGTTCCCACGTCTGCCCGGGGAAAGGGGGCTTTGAGCAGGAAGAGATGATGGTAAACTCCACGTGAGGTTAGAATGCGAGTGGTTTATAACTGAAGCTGAATTCTCTGACCAAAGTCCGGGAAGGCGAGTTTCCTGGGAGCCCTCAGACTGGTGTCTCTGTGGTCTATGCCCAGGGACCGTCCCCCAGGGTCTGGCAGCGAGGGTCATCGGGCCCTGTCTGCCTGACTGGGAACTCATACGTTCTGCTGGAGACCTACTGGAATACATCAGGCCAAGGAGAAGCTGCCTTTCCTTCGGTGGCTGGGGACAATGACATCCTCAGAGCAATAAGGAAGAAGCCGAGCTTCACGCTCTGCGTGGAACCCACACCCTCCTTGCGGCCAGCGTCAAGGAGAGCAGAGACTTGGCTTTTCAGCAAACCCGGGGCACTCGGGGCTCGCCTGGGTGCTGGCTCTTACTTCCCGCTGCCTAAGGAGCCGAGCTCAGGGGCTCCGGTCTGTGTGTGACGACGCCACCTGGGTGGAGGCTCAAACTGTCCTGTGCACCCCTCCTACTGTGTGTTGCCCGTGCGGCTTTGAGTGGGTCTCCCGGGCTTTCTACGCCTCTGCCTTTTTCTCGTCTTTAAAATGGAGATGATGACTCCGCACTGCCTCTGTCCTGCCGAAGGTCCTTGATTAAATAGCCCTGAGTAGGCAGCTGCTCCTGCGGTGGGTCCCTTTTCCTTTGCTTCATGGGGTGAAGCCATAGCACGGGCAGGGAGGGAAGTGGCAAAGTCAGGGTTGGATCTAAAGTTCAGGGAATGAGATGCACGACCTCACCGTGGCCTCCAGGACCACATCAAGGTTCCCGCCAGCGAACGCAGATCCCAGGGGCCTTCTGGGGAGGTGGCAGCTTCTGCCTCGGTGTGGGTTTGGGGCCAATATTTCTGCATCTCTGATTCTTTACCTCCGACCCTAGCTCACAGGAAACCCTGACCTGTCGCTGGGCAGCGGTAGAGAGTTTCTGTGGTGCTTTTATTATCATCGCGACTGCCTTTTAGCCACGGTGGCTCCGTATCGGCCTCTTGTGTACTGAGGCTAAATGCTTTCTTCTGTATTGACAAACAGAACTCTTCCTCCTCCCCTTACGTAATTAGGGCACTAAGAGACTGCCAAGCACTAAATGCAATGACCAAGTAAGTAAATTTCCCCTGTTAATCTGCACATTTATCATAGTTGCCTTCGTAAATCCACAGTGACTGGCAAAGTCTAAAGTAACTCTCCAATTTATAACTGGAAGATAAAATTCAGATAAATGAACCATTAATGCCTGGTAACACGAGAGCATCATTATAGAATTGTCAGCACCAGGCAGAACCGGGGTTCCAAGAGGTGGGGCCGGTCCGCTCCATCTGGACGCCCAAATGCAGGCTGCGTCCCGGAGCTGCTGCTGTTGCACCTGCCTCTTCCCTGTGCCCTTCTGCGCCGAGCCCAGCCTCCTGTCCCCTCACTGGCAATGCGGTTTTTCCATCGTACTCACACCAGCTGACATATTCTATATCAGTGTTGTTTATTTACTTATTGTCTGTCTCTTCCCACTTGAAACACAAGTTATCTGGGGACAAGACATTTCCGTTTTATCCACTGTAGTGTTGTGTCCCCATCGTTGTTTCTGGTGTATTGTGGGTACCCCACAGGTGTGTGTTGAATGCGTTAATGAATAAAAAAAGTAAATTCGGACTGGAGGGCAATCCCACATCTGTTACGTACTGAATTGTGTTCCCCAAATTCATGTCGACACATTTACCCTGGTGCCTCAGAATGTGACTGTATTTGGAGACAGGGCCTTTAAGGAGGTGGCTGAGCTAAAATTAGGTCATTGAGGTGGGTCTTCATGCAATGTCCTTACAAAAAGAGGAAATTAGGACACAGAGGAGAGAAAGACACAGACCTGTGCACGCACAGAGAGACGACACCTTGATTGTGGACTCCCAGCCTCCAGAACTGTAGGGAGATAAACTTCTGTTCCAGTCTGCAGGGTCCGTTACTGCCACCCGAGCCGACGAATACACTGTTGTTTCAGCAGCCGGGCGAGACAGGGCTGTCAGAGGCTGCAAACATCTCGTCCAGGACCCACCCGCAAGGGTTAGGTGCACCTGGTGTCTGGCCCCTGCCAGCCCGGCACAAGCTTTCTGTCACCACAGCAGAGGTGCTGGTGGGAGCTGAGATGTCTACCTCTTCCTCCCCTGTGGGCTCTGGCTGCCTCCTCTTCCTCGGAGGGCCTGGGCTGTACCACACACATCTGCTCCCGTGCGCTTCATCCCGTGTCATCTCTACCGCAGCCCTCGAGGTCGGCGTCTTTATCTGCCGTGTAGTGGACAGGCAGGCAGGAGGTCGCAGGTTGGATGCCGTGTTGTGGGGAAGCTAGGCAGGGGCAGACGTGGCCCCAGGAGCCACAGGCCTCTGCCAAGGATGGCCTGGGTTGGGGCAGCAGCTGGGCTGCGCGTGGGTTTCTCCCAGTGAGGGGCTCCCTCCACACTCTGCCCAAGGCCCCCGTTTGGAGAGGGGAGCGTGAGTTCAAGCCCCAGGCAGCTCCAGCCAGGGTGGGCCGATGACGACCCAAGCCCACCATCGCCTTGCTGTGCTGGGCTCCACCCAGAGAGGAAAGGGTGCCCTCTTCCTGGCAGAGAACAGGTCCTCGTGACCCCGGGGGCAGAACGGCTAGCGGCAGAGTTAAGACGAGTTGAAACAATGAGGTGGATAAATTTGGCAGCTGCAGCAGGCTACTAAGGGGGATGTTTCGGGGTCAGGGCCCTCCCCAGGACTCCTCCCGTGCACCACGTAGGGAACCGTGGGTGCTGTCTGCAGAAAGACGCAGCAGAGGGAACGGAGGGGTGGGGGGTGGCGGGAGAAGCTGTGCTCTGAGGCCCAATCCCTGGGCCGTGCCTGAGCCCCAGGCCCTTCCAGTGCTGTCATCGGGGCCTGGCTGTCCTGCTGGGGCTGGCCCGGTCTCAGGACAACACGTGTGCCTACATTCTGCCAAGTTCCATGGAAAATTTCCTCCCTCTTTGTGTACCAGGAGTTCTTGCTTCATTATTCAGAAAGTCTTTAAGCTGATGCTCAACCTAGTTAGCTGCATTAACATATTTAAATCACAATTAATTGGAAAATTACAGTAAGGTGTAAAGTGGGAATCATTTCTTTCAAATGAGCATCTATGCTTGTTGATGAAACCGAGCCACTTGTTTCTTTCCAGGAAGTCTTCAAACCCCCAGCCGGGCACGTGTGGGCCCGGCACGTGCGAGCCGGGAGCCGCCTGTCGTGGAGAAGTGCCTCCCTGCAGCCCGCGCGGCCCGGGGGTGCCAGCAGCTGTGGGGAGGGCCCAGGCTGGCCCAGCAGCCAGGACAGGCGGGTGAAGGAGCCCTGGAGGAGGCAGCAATGTGACCGGCACCGGATTTCAGGGCAGATTTCTTGGGGGCCAGCTGAGTGGCTGTCGGCCCCCCTGCTTCAACCCTGGAGAGCCTGGGCCCTGGGCGGCTGTGTTCTCCAGGGTCCTGGCCACCGTGGTGGGGCCTTTCTGGTGCAGAACACTGGACCCAGCAGCCCTGGGGCAGGGGTCCGGCTTTCCTGTTTCCACTGAAGCTGTAGGCAGAGCTGCTAAAGTCACCAGAAATACCAGCAGTGACTGGGACCACCCACTGAGGACATCCCCTCGTGTGAGCCAGACAGGGCGCTAAAGGCACGGTCTCACCGAATCCCCTCAGTGACCTCCGTCAAACACACGCGTGGAACCGAGCCTCAGAGAGCTTTGGCCTTCCTCCCCGGACTGGCATCACACACAACAGGCGCTTAGGAAACGTTCGTTTGTCCGATGCCTGAAGGTTCTAACTGAGAGCAGAGGAGGCAGAAGTGCATGGCCTGCTGGGGCCGTGGTGACAAGCTGAGGGCAGTGGCATCCTGGCCCGAGCAGCACCCACGTTTTACTGGGGCCTCCAAGACCTGAGCCCCCTCCCTGCCCAGCAGGCCCATGGGGGTCGGCACCCAGCCCTTCTCTGCACATGGTGGAGCCGGCCCGCGCTGAAGAGACCCCGAGGTAAGCGGTGACTGGTGTAGGATGCCCGTGGGCATCACTCGGCATCTGGGGGGTCCATTCTCCTTCATGCAGACGGGGTTGGTAAGTGGCAGGCGGTTGTTTGTCTAGATTCTCTGAGCCGCCTTGTGGGTTTGTTTCCGTCGCAGGCAGCCACGCCTCATTGCATAGCCGAAGGTCCGCTGGCGTTTCTAGATATTTAACGCCTGCACAATTAACCAATCGTGTTACGTAATGTGTTCTTGAATGCTCCATTTATCTCGTAATTGAACATTTGTGCTTTCTGTTGGAGCGCATTGATTTTTCACTTTTAAAACTTCCATTTGGAAGTGCAAGCAACATTTTAGACTTACAGCGGGGGGCAGGGGGCTAGGGGGGTAGGGTCAGCCGCACAGGGTCTCTCAGCTGCCTTCCCCACTCTGCCCCACTCCTGGTGTGCTGTGTTGCCTCGTCCTCAGGCACCCCTAGGGCTACTGTGTGTTTGGTGGTGGAGGAGCGGCGGGGGGAGGCCAGCAGTCTGAGGATGGACACGTGAGCAGGAAGGTGGCTCGGGACTCAGGCCAGGAAGCGGGAGTCCAGAGACAGCCCGTGACTGCCGCAGGATGCTGCCTCAGTAGTCTTCACGCTCGTCAGGAGCTTGACACCGGGGCGCCGGGCTCAGGTTCACATCCAAAGGCTTCCTCGCCCTGGCTGGAGGGAGGTCTGCCCCGCTTAGCGGGTCCGTGTCTCTAGCAACCTCTGCTCTCTCCGCAAACTGCCGGCTGCGGGCTTCCCACATGCAGGACCGCCTGCAGACTGCACTGGCTCACTCTGATGAGCCCGTCCTGACGCCGAATGAAAGGCAGAAATCAATAGTGAACTTGGGGCTCCCTGTGCCCACAAGGCCCAGAAGCTGTCTTCTCAGCCGAGTGTCTTCCAGGCAGAGCCACCTGTGGGGAGAGGTGAAAGATACGTGAACTAATGAAACCTCCCACAGTTTCAACCTGCCCATGTGTGGGCCTGTGTGTGTGGCGGGGGCGGGGGGTGGGGCGTGTGCACATCCTCTCTTGAGTGTCTGCACATGTCAGCTTCTGCATTGGGGCAGATGCCTGTTTATACAAGTGCAGATGCATGCTCGTGTGTTGCTGTGCGTGTGCATGTGTCTTAGGAGCGGGATGACCCCTGCATATCTGTAGATATGTGTGTGTATATTGTGTGTGTGTGTGAGACTAAGGTCTATAGTCACACATGGATATGTGTAGGAGTGCAGGTGTATACAGTGCTGATCTATGTATTGGTGATTATAGCTGGGCATATGTGCACGAGGACCCACTTATGTAGAGTGTGTGTGTATTGCTGTGTGTGGTGTGTATTTTTCAGTGCACATGGGTGTGTATATGTATATGCACCTGCGGGCTCAGAGAATTGTGACAGGTTTACTGTGGGAGCAGCAGGCTGAGGTGCAAGCTCACACTGATTGCTCATGTGCATTAGCTGCAACGCTGAGGGCAGTGGGCAGGGCTGCCTACAAACAGGGCCTTCCAGAGCAGACCCTATGGGTGGCCCTGTTTCTCTAAGCAGCCATGACTGTGTGCCATGGGGCCCCCCCACACTGCCCATAGCTGATTGACTTAGGATAGACATTTGACCCAAAGATACTCAGTTTCTAAGGTGAGCAAGGATCTCTGGCTCAAAGAGATGAGCTGAGACAATGGGAGTGTTCTCTTGGCCTCTAATAAGTACATACGTCATGGTAACTAGGACTGAGTATAGAGGAATGTGTGGGTACCTGTGGGCTCCCCAAAATGCAGCACACAGACAGCCTGGGTGAGTTATGCTGGGGTCTGGTCTAACCACAATGTCCACCTTCAGTCACTCTTGTGTACTCATTGCTGGCCTATGGCTCGTTTCTCCAAATGCCCAGTGTAGTGTGTGGCCTCCTCATAAGTACCTGAGAAGATGAAGACATGCACACACACGTGCACACACATACATACATGGAGTAAATGCAATGCCCAGACCCAGACCGAAGATTAACAGCCAACAAGTTCATTATCGCGGAGAAATTCCATTGCCATTGCAGGTGGATTGAGAAGAGCAATTGCTGGCCCACCCATGCTTGGCCGCTTTTCAACTAGACCAGGCCCTGGTTAAAGGGACACAGACTGGCATTTTGTCCCTCCCTTGCATGTGCCCCAATTCACAGAAAATGGGCAGCTGTGCTTCCTTTGTGTGAGCGCTAATTTTTCACTCATTGGGGTACTCTACTGACCCTTCCTTCCTAGATCTAGAGCTAGTCTGGGAGCTACAGTAGTTTCCTAGAGCCACTGTAACAAGATACCACAGACCGGGTGGTCTAAACAATAGAACTTACTCTCTCACGGTTCTGGGGGCCGAAAGTCTGAACACAGAGTGTCCACAGGGCCACGTGCTCTCTGGGGGATCTACAGGGCGTCACTTCCTGGCCTCTGGTGTTGCCGCCAACCCTTGGCTTTCCTTGGCGCGTAGCTGCATCACTCCAGTCTCTGCCCCATTCTCACATGACGTGATTTCTGTGTGTGTCTCTGTGCCCAAAGCCCCTCTCTTTATAAGGACACCAGCCCCATTGGATTTAGGGCACACCCTCTTCCAGGGTGACCCCATCTGAATTTGATGGCAAAGACCCTATTTCCAAAAAAGTTCACATTCATAGGTTCCTAGTGGATAAATTGGGGGGGGGGTGTGCACTACTCAACACAGTACATGGGCAGAAAACAGATTAAAAGCAGAGATGCTCTGGTCCAGCAGAGCAGAGCAGGATGCCAAGGGGACTCGAGAGGCCCGTCCTGACCGCTGGGTTGGTGTGAAGACCCAGGGCTGAGAAGTGTCCGGAGTAAGACCGTCAGTAGGCGAGGTGGCAGGATGGGTCTCAGGCAGCTGTGCCCAGGCCACCTCCTTCCGTGTCCTCAGGTTGGCAGTGGGGGCCGTGGCAGAGAGCGCGCAAAGCTCTGTTTCCTCTGCCCCCCTGGCCTTTGCCCTCCCCTCGCTGCAGCACCTTTGCCCCTGGAGGCCCTGGGGTCTTTCAGTCTAGAAGAGCAGCCAGTGGGAAGACTCTGACACCAAGGTGTCACCACACCTAGGAGGCCACTCTCCCAGGACAGTCAGGTGAGGGGGTGTCTACAATGGCTGTAGTAAACGTAAAAGGTAAAAGGCAGAGGGCAGCCTGGCAGTGCGGCAGAACATTCCAGAGGCCGGCGCGTGGTAACAGCTCATCCGAAGCTAATCACAGAAAGCGCTGTCCCGTCTGTCGAAAGCGTACTCGCGTCTCCCCGAGAGCACCTCTAAAGGGCAGAGTGTGAGCCCGTCACGAGCCATGTGCTCCGGCAGGGTTGTAACAGGGTGGTTTGCCTAATGTTAGCTGAAGAAATGCCAAATATTTTAAACTCTACTTTCCTGCTCTGTATGGCACTAAATTTTCTTGTTCCTCTCGATTACGTCTGACAGGGGCAGTAATTCATTCCAGATGTCCAAATAGGAACAGGTGACCGTAATTTCAAGGAAATCCAGTGTTGTGTTATATATTTTCCCTTAATTTATTCAAACTTCACACAGTCTTTGGAAATGACGTTTAATAATAAATAAGCATGACATGTCCATGCGGAAGTTAAGGAGTAAATTGTGTGAAAAGGACCTCCACGGAGTCACGCTTATTTCTAGAACCGCGTTGATCATTGTAAGGGTGAATGGAGTGGGAAGTAAACTCTACATCATGACCTAACTCGTGCTGATATAGTTGCAACAAAACTTTGAAAAGACAATACTTTTATGAAATGCATTTGGATTCTTATCTACATCCTTTTTTTTTTTTTAATGCTGGCCATGACCTATTGAATTGATTTCACAGCCCAAACAGTTCATATAGTTGAACAACATTTGTTCTAGAGTCATTACAATGTTCACCATTTTGGTGTCTCCCTTTTTCAAATATTTCTCAGGGCCCAGAATTGAGACTAAGGGGTAAGTAAGGAAGGTTGGTTCTAGTACGCTATTTTAAAAATGAGATTGCTAATGAGGCACACCTTCACATGTTATTTTCCTCCAGTGGGTATTTCTAAAGCAGATCACAAAGAATTAAAGGGCGATCTCAGATGTGATTTTTTCTTTCTCCAGATTAGCAAAGGTTGAACACCCAGAGGACATGCGGGCACCTGACATTTCAGTGAGTCCCTAGTACTCTGGCATCAACTTCCTAAGCTCTGTTTGAAGTTTTGGAAAAGGATGGAATTCTCACCATAGTACCATAGAGTGTGCCTGGGCAGTGGGGACTTCTGTGCGTGACAAGAGCTTGACCAATACCATATTTAGGCAAATGCAGTCATTAACCCTTAATGGACAAAGTGTGCACATGGAATATAGACCATATATGATCTAATCCAACCCTCTGCCACCCATCCACCCACCCATCCATCCATCCCCAACAGCAGCATGATTAGCATGATTTCTTTTACTGAGAAAAAATTCAAATACACCTACAAGTGGAGAAAATTGTATGATGAGGTCTCAAATGCTTATTGGCTGGAGTTAGTAATTATCAGGATTTTGCCCTACTTGATTTTTTTTTTTTTTGGTAAAGTATTTAAAAGCAAATCCCAGGTATTACTTCACTTTACTTCTATATACTTAATTGTGAATCTCTAAAAAATACAGAGATTTTCTCACATAAGCATAATGTCATTATCTCACAACAAAGAGAAATACACATTTGGAATCATCAAATTCCCAATCCCTAGTCAAATGTCCTCAGCTGCCTCAGGTCTAATTAAAGCTGGTTTCTATAAATCCATATTCAAACAAGGTCCATGCTTTGCATTTGGTCTTTAAATCTCTTAGGTCTCTTTAAATTTAAATCACTCTCCCTTTATTTTATTTCATGACTTTGACTTATTGAAGAAACCAGCTAAGTGCTGCTTTGGAATGGATCTGTCTGTGTTCTTCCTCATCGTGTCATTTAACACGTTAGTCTATCCCCATGTGTCCTGTACAGGAAAGGTTAGTTCCAAAGACTTGATTAGAGTTAGGTTCACTGTTTTTGGCAAAGATCATGCAGGTATTGTACACTGTGTGTTTCCCTATGTATCGCATGTTGGGATGTCCATAGCATCTGATTACTCCACTTTAATGATACACAATCGAAGTGATGAGAGCTGGCGTGTGCAGAGAGGAGAGGAGGAGGGGGAGATGCCAGATTCTGCTTAACAACCAGCCCCCTTAGAAAGGAACAGAGCAGGGACTCACCCCCAAGGGAGGGTACTAATCTACTCGTGAGGGGTCCACCCCACAACTCAAACACCTCCCAGCAGGTCCCACCTCCAACAGTGAGGATCAAATTCCAACATGAGGTATGGAGGGACAAACATCCAAACCATAGTCCCCCCTCCTCCCCAAAGCTGGTGAGAGACACATCCACGTGGCCACCAGTGACTGAGCCCAGCCAGACTCTTCTTTCCAACCCGAAGATAAAGAAAACATCTGCCTCATCCCATGACGTTCAGCTGGTTATGCTGGAATAAAGGGTGCAGATTACGGGTCCAACTCTGCTCTCAGCTCACCGCAGGCTGTTACGTGAGGAACCGTCTAAGCAGGCGATCATTAACTCGTATACCCATCAGCCAGTCGTTTGATGAGTCCAGCTGATTGTTTACAACATCACAGGCATCTTGACTGGACTTTATTTTCCCAGACTCTTCTGTGTGTGCACGTATAGCCTAAGGATGATCTGTGAGTATATTTCCAAATATTTTTCCTCTGGAATCGACAAGTTCCAGACATTAGATTAAATGCATAGGCCAAGGCAGGCATCCCGGTACACACAATGGTTGTGGAGAAGCCTGTTGTGCCTGGTTATTACAGATCACATGTAACAGTGTGTAAAATCTCCCGCTGTTCAGAGATTCTTGTACTAAGCAGGTTAATTAAACCTTAATTTGAATCTCCCAGCTTATATGGGTCTGGCCTTAAAATTATCCCACTTAATTCTCTGTCTATGTATGCATTAGTGAAGGAGGGAGAAGTAAGGTAAGGCATTTTATATGCCTGAGTCATTAAATTGGCTTAATCTAATTAGTAGGTTGTGAAACAGTTGAAGGGTTTGATGGACATGTCACCTTAGGAAAGCCAATATATTTTAAAATATTATTTTTCTTTGCAAAACACCAGCTGTAATGTTTTTGGTATGATAACAATTCACGTTAAAATTAAATTACCCAGCATTACCTAGGAATCTCACATACACATGTTCATCTCAGGCACCTACGGATCTGGCTGCGGCTACAGGACCCCCAACTTTTGGAGACAACGGTCAACGTCAGCCTGACTTGGGGGCATTAATCTAACTTTATGACTCAAAAGATCTGAATATTTCTAAATGTCCACGTGCTTGTCAATACACAGCCACAGCCAGTACCTTCCAGCCCCATCACTCCCTTATCCCACCCCCCAAACACACACACACATGCACACACACACGCACACACACGCACACACACGCACATGCATACACACATGCACACACACACACACACGCACACACACGCACGCACATGCTGGCACCCAAATGCTCCGGCCTTAGACCAGCCACTCACGTTTAACCTCCTTTTCACCTTTACAATTGTACATATAAATCAACCCGGTGTCACTAATGAGCCCTCTGGGAAATTCTCAGACTCAGCTGAGGACATTAAAAGATGTTCATGAGAAGTTTCCAAACTAAACCACACATTTGTCCTGTGTCTCTTGCTGGCCATCGGGCGACAGGGCTGGTTTCAGCAGAGGAAAAGCAAGTGTGATTTCCCCGGTTTCCAATCCCTGTTTGTGGTGAGTACGAGTCCAGTCCGCATGTGAGAAGCAGCACATTCCCGCCCCAGCGCATGCTTCTCGGCACAGCGTTGAAAAGTGCGAGCAAACAACCCGATGCATAGACTTCTGCGCCTGACCTGCGGCCTCTCTAGGAAGAAATAAAATCAAGATAAGGACATCCTGTGAGTCTTGTAACACAGAAGTGTTTTGGTGGTTGAACTCGAGAAAAGGTGCACTTTACCAGCGGAACTCCATTCTCAACTCACTACAGGAGGCTGTGTGAGAAAATGGTCTAAAAATCGGCAATCAATAATTTGTACAGCAAACACAGTGTGCTGTTAAATAGTCCAGTCTGCAGATGTCTTTGAAGGGAAGGGGCAGTGGTAGGGATAACTAGCCAGAAGTAAACAGTGGAAACAACTTGTCTCTATGAACTGGGGTCTCCGAAGGAAGTTATAAAACATCTGCCACCTGGCTGACATCTTGCTGAGATAAACGCGCAGGGATCGCTTATTTAAAAGAAGATGCGCCGGCTTCAGCCCATGGCTTGCCCACTCCAAGCACTTTGTGTAGACCCCATCTCAGGGCTGCAAAGATACAGAAACGTGGATGTCGGGTGTGAGAGGGAGGAGGCATCTGACAACATTCTCTCATGGCCCCAGTGAGGACCTGGGTCCTCCACTGGGCAGGACAGATGGGTCGGCATTGCCTTAGGATGGTCATGGCCTTGGTGCCCATTGGGCTCAGCCACATTTACTGAGTGGCTCCTGAACACTACTGGGGCCCTGGAGAGTACGAGGCCATTATGCCAATGCTTTCTGGGAGCCTCCAAGCAGGAAGGTGGACTCTGAAGCCAGGCTACCTGGGTTTGAATCCAGACATGCCAGGTACCAGCTGTGTGTCCCTGGGCAAGTCACCTAACCTCTCTGTGACTCTGTGTTTGAATGAGTAACACAAAGATAATAGTTCCTACTTCACAGGATTAAACTAAGTAGTATGTGTGAAATGCTTACCAAGTGCCTACATAGGTTATGCAGTGTATTAATGGTCTTTTCTGGAAGGTTTGCTGTAGCCAAACCAAGCAGAACACTAGTCTATTCCCTCCTGATGGTTGTGCCAGCTCCTGGGGGCAGGGGGGAGTCTTGCCTTGGATCCACCCATAGGGTCATGTTCCTGGAGGTGCTAGAACTGTCTTTGTCGAGGACGTCTGTGACGAGAGGCAGCCGGGCATGTGCTATGGAGTGACTGGTGCGTTTCAGAGATTCCATGGCAAGATGGACCCAGGCCCTGTCTATCTTTCGGGGCAGTAAATCTGTTTTCCTCCTGCTCAGTGTGTGCTGGCCTGTTTTCCATTATATGCCAGGGCTGATGGCGGGTCACCTTTGGGGCACTCTCCCTGGTGCCGGCTCTTTCATCTCTGTATGGCTGTGTTTGCATGTCTTCTGCAGAGCTAGAGATTTGCCACGCAGGCAGCCCCTGTCTTTAAAACACTGGTCCTCTCAGCAAGTCAACACAAACCCTGGCATGACAGGAGGCCGATACTTCCACTGCTTCCCTTTGCAGGAGAGCCTGTGAATATCTTATAAAACAGGAGACTGAGCTTTATTGAATTTCTCTGGATATTTGGGAGAAGGTTGTGTTGTCACCTTTGTTTGTTTGTTTGTTTGTTTGTTTTGGACAATACAGTAACAATATTCCATACTCTTTTCTAAACAACTTGCAGAACTAACATCCCTTCTACCTCAAGCACACCCAGTGTCTGTTTGGAGAGGGGATAACAGATCCTTTGCTAGAAAGTTGAAGACTGGGAATTCGGTAGAGGTATGATGTGTCCCCATAACCTGGGCTTGTCAACCTCTGTTATTATTTTGGGCTGGGTAGATTTTGTCGTGGAGGATGGTCCTGTGCATTGTAGGCTGTTGGGCAGCATCCCTAGCTCTGTTGACTAGATGCCAGGAGCACCCGTCCAAGTTGTAGTAGCCAAACAACGATGCTGTCTGGAGACATGAGGCTAAGTGTCCTTCCTGCACGTGCTGAGGAGGAAGGAGCCCTTGCGTCGCCCTTGCAAATCTGGGCTGACACAGCCACGTGCCCGGCCTGGCTCTGTGGACCTGCGTATCGGGGGAGCCGAGCGAGGAAGGGTTGCAAGGAGGTGGAAGAGTCAGTGTAGGCCAAGGAGAGGAGGAAAGAACCGTGAAGTCTTTCATCCCAAAGTGGTTCACCTGTCACTGGAGGGAGGATGAAAATACCTGTGTTTGTAGGTGAGTCAAGAGCTGCCTGTGAACTTGGAACCAGGAGGGTGCTAGAGTCGGTGGCCAATTTCATTACCGGGGGTGGCTCATACGCAGGAAATTCCAGGGACATTCGGTCATTCCCAGAGTGGATGGCGAGAGGGGCCCTTTCAACCTTACAGGGAAACCAGAGGTCACAGCTCAGGAGGAAACTGGTCTCTTCCTATGTCCTTGGGAACTGCCTGACAGTGCTGTCCCCCTGGGTGCCAAGGCCACCATGTGCACGCCCAGCCAGGCCATGCTCTGTCCCTTCTGCACCCAAGCAAGGGCTTCTAAGTGCAGTTCTGAAGGCCAACACCCTGGGCCACCAGCACGTTTGACTTAGAGGCAACCCTTGGCGAGGACGGGTGTGGTTTGGTCTGGTTTGGTCGACTCTCATAGCACTTGATTTTCTGTATATTAAGAGATTCAATTGTCATGTTAAAGTTAACTATGGCCTGGAGATGTCATCCCCGGCTGGCACTGGGGTTGATTTAGAGTTCCCTTCCCTGCAGAGTTCTGGGCTAGTGTGGGCCACAGGAGACTCTGAGCCATTGGAAGGTGCCAGCGAGGAGGGGCTGGAGGTCCACGGAGGATTCTAGGGGCCCCTGCAGCTCATGCGCAGGTCACTTCTCAGTGGCGGGGCCAGGCTGTCTCTTCCATCTCCTGGCCCAGGGATGGTTAGGGCCTTGATGCTGGCGCTACCGGCTTCTCCCGCAGGACGTCCCCATGGAGGAGCTGGAGGCCGAGAGGTGGTGAGAGAGCATCCAGGGTCCAGCCCCTCCTGCAGCCTCCAGCTTAGCCTCACAGGTCCAGCCAGTCCGGCCTTCCCTGCTGTAGACTGTCTTCCCTCCCAGGTCTGGTCCCGAGGGCTCCCGGCACCGGCACCAAGTGTGGAAACAGGAGCCCCACCTGGGTGGAGCGTCTACCCCACTACTGTGTGAGGACAGATGCCTCCCTGTAAATCCTTTGTTACATATACAAGCCTGATATGGGCCCCCCACTCCCACAGGAAAGAGCACGTATCTGCAGGCATCCTCTTTAAACCAGGAAGGGTTTCAATTCAGGCTCTGAGCAGGATGGGACCCCTCTTCTCTGAGCTGGTCAGAGCCTGGGGACACCCTGCCGTTCCTGTTCCACCTCCAGTCCTTCCCATCTGATGCGGCAGAGTCGAGATCAATGCTGCTGTTTGGACATTTCTGGCACTTGCCCAGTGACTGTGATCATACATGTGCATATATTTTTCCACTCTTTGTGGAGTTCTTTGTGTCACGTGGTAGCACTGGACTGAGCATCATAGGAACCTGTGAAGTAGGTACAGTCTATGTCCCCTTCACAGAAATGGGAGTGTGGAGGCTGGCGGGGACTCAGCTCGGCTGCTGACGTCACTCGCCAGTGACAGGGAGAGCTGGGCCCGCTGCTTACCTCGTGTGTGAATCCCATTGACTTCTTGCCCTTTTAGTTTTTTGGCCTTTATTTTATTTTTTTAATTTTAGATGCCAATGATCTTGCTGAGAACATAGAAAGAGAATGGAAATAAGGGTGTGTGTTTTATTAAACTATCAGAGAGAGAGGAATTTGCTGGTGTTCGAAAGATTCATTTCGAGTGTCAAGAGGTAGCGGGAGGCTCAGTAGCTCAGAATCTCAGAGTCTGAACTTTTCCAGGAGATATAAAGTGCAGTTATTTGCAAATATTGGGGAAGTGGCAGATAGTCATGTTCTGTGAGTCACTGTCCCAGTTAATTGAGGCATCTAAAGACTACACGGGGAGAAGCCGAGGGTGTCACCCAAGAAATCTGACTCCCCAGGCTGACATAGCACAGGCGGGCGGCTGCTTTGGGCGGGGTTGCCACATGCGCCCCGTGTTCCCAGTGCCAGTTGATTAACAGAGCAGCACCAGCGCGGGCCCCCGGGACGGGCCTGCGGGGCCCACCCTCTGGCTGGGAGGAAAAGCTGCTCGCCTTGCTGGTGGCAGAGGTGGAGCTGGAGAGGTGGCGGGTGACACATGGCCATCCCCACAGAGGATAGTGCACGTGGCCAGTGCTTGGGCAAGAGCTGAAAAGAGCTTGCAGGAAACCCCAAATAAGATGTTTTCAAATTCAATAATGAGCCTCATCGAAATCAAATGTTTGCTCCTTATGATTAAAAACCTGATGGACATGCCACCACACTTAGTTTATACTTGCTGCTTCTAAACCATCATCGACGACTCCAAAGTGTCTGTGCTTGGACATACCTAGAGCCTTTTGTGTAAAACATATTTATTTTTACTTTAAAAACAAACAAACCTCGAGTAACGTAAGTAATTCATGCATTTGTCCTCCAGCTGCTCGGACTTTTTAGGCTCCACAATTCAAACTGTACGTAAGAAAAGCAGTTATTAAAGACAGCGCCAAGGGTGGTCAAAGTTGTTTTTAAGTCTGACATCAAAATAGTGGGAATGTGGGAAGGATAAAAAATGTGTTTAAAATGGAGCTGCAGATTTGTTCTCAGAGACCAAACTGTGAAGAATTGAAAAGCTCACGCCGGACTAATTCACTTTGGGGAAAGGAGGGGTCCTCTGAGGACGGGGAGATGGCCAGGCCCGCTCTGCCTGGCTTTATTAACTCATCCGTAATTAGCCCATCGCTTCGATACAATTTAGCTTGTGCCATATGGGCTAATATAGTGCTGAACGGTACCCCCCGTGCAGGTGACAGTCTGTCACATTGAAGGCAGATTAGCATAAAACAAACAACAACACACCCTTAACGACAATAGTGCCATTTGCAACACCAGAGTTATGGTTGTGTAAGCACTTCCATTAGAAACTCTTATTTTCAAAGATTTTATAAATTAGTCATTTAAAAAATCACTCTGGGCTGAAATAAAACCCAACCAATCAGCTCTTAGCCAGCAAGGTTTATGTTCAATGATACTCGACAAAAACATGTGGCAATTGCCCCAAGTTTTGGCTGCATGCTCTCTTCCCTCAGATCCACTGAATCAAACATCAGTTGCAATTTTATGTTAAATAACAGAGATAAATATTCAATATAGGAAGGAAAAAAATGTGTTCCTTCAAGGATTAGACTTATCTGGTCATGCAGGTTTTATTCCTCCTCCTTGAGAGCCTGAGCTCGCGCCGTGTGTGACTGTCAGAGGCAGAAGGAGAGGTCTACACTGCCTGAGGATGGATGCTGTTTCCACTGACCGGGGTTCACCCCAGCATGGTGGGCCCCAGGCCCCGCTCAAGGAGGGTGATTAGAAAGTGGGAGAAGAACCTTGCTCAACAGTCCTGAGTTTTCTCTCTGGCATGTTTCTGAGAACAAAACTGCAGTGAGAGGGCTCACAGTATTTGTAGTTTTCAATCATTCAGGGCCAAAACTGTGAAAGTGGCGAGTGCTCAGGTGCCCATGTCCCTGAGGGCTCTGGACAGCCCTGCGGGGCTTTGCGGGGCCTGGCCAGTGCTTGGGTCCTAATGGCCGTGACGCCTCCAACTCTCACTGGAAACCGGATGGCCACACATTCCACTGCAAGGGCTCTGCATCCTTCTTCCCAAAGCTGAAGTTCTTTCCTCCACGATTTTGGTTCTGCCCCAAGCATCTTGGGTGCTGCAGGAGAACACTGGCTCCTCAAAGCCTCGAAGCTCTGCCCGGCCCCCTTACAGATACGAGAAGGGAGGGGTCCGTGGGCTGTCCTGAAATGCACGGGAACAGATCGCAGGGCCTGGGAATCTTGTTCTAATCTGTTGCCTCCAACACATACGCAGCTGGAATTCGAACAATGTTGAGCTTGGACATCCTAAATAACCGCATCTCCTCTCCATTTTTCCTTGAGAAATGGACAGAATGTCTTCAGGTTGGCAGCATCCCGCACACCACACCATTGAACAGGCGAGGCTCTGGGCTACGAGGCCACCCCAGAGGCTGGGGCCGTTATCCAGAACGGGACAGGAAGGGATTCCAGGGGTTTGGGCATCTCCGTCATACTACACGAGTGTAAGTCATCCCGCAGGTGTAGAGGGAGAGGGCATTGGAGGGAGGTTTAGGCAGCTCTACTCTGGAATCGACCTTGGAGAAAGATCCCACATCTTAAAGAAGGAAACTAACAAATGGGTTCAGCCATTAGGCTAAGTTTGGGTCCCTTCCTAAGGGTGAAAGGTGAGCGACTCCTTGGGCTGTGATGACAGAACTGTCATCGAGTGGCCTTGATGCAAACACAGTGGTCCTTGTGGTTCCCCTCCCCAGTGAGGCTCTGTGCCTGGGCCATGCTGGGGAGAAGCTGTTTCCTCCTTGCTGCACCCGGGGACGTGCATCCACTCACTTTTAATAATGTTCGAGTCATGGCACGATGCTAGATGGGAAAATGGCACTTCTTTATTAAAACTGCTTTATTAAGTCTGTTTTTCACCAGTGTGTGGTGGTGCTGGGTGAACACGCGTGCCTGTGTGCATGTGTGTGTGCGTGTGTGTGTGTATGAGTATGTGCTCCCTCCACTGCTAAGGACCACACCGGCTGGCAAGTTTTACAGACTCTTCTTTTGAAAGGCAGCTCTGTGGTTTTGCATCACTGGCATGAAATGAATTGTGCTGTACAGACAGGAGCTAAATTTTCCTACCTCTCGTTGGCCATTTATGTGACTCCACGGTTTTCAGATGGTGTGACGCGGGAGCATGCCAAATGTCCTGCCATTTCATAACCAGCAGCAGACAGCTCTTTGCAAAATGCCACGGCTCGGAGCATCTGTTGTTATTAAGTAAGATGATCAAATGTTGTAGAGGACTTCAAATGTGGCCTTCCCGTCACTTATCGAGCAAGAATAATATGCAGTTTGTGGACGAGAGGAGCATGCGAGGGCCATCGTGGCCGTGGCTGCGTTTTTGTGTTCCCGGTTATTACTGATTGTAAAATAAACTTTGGCCTTTTTTAATAAATGTTATAAAAATGCTCTGTGAGTTGGGAGAGCGTCACTCATTAAGTTCATTTAACGTCGTCATAATTAAAAATGCAACACTGTCATGCATTCAGGACCGATGCTCGTAAAAGCCACATTGTCACACTGAGGAGTCTCGCTGCTACCTGACAGCCCACACTCACACAGATGCACACACACTTACACACAGACAGCCCTGCTCCCCAGGCGCTCTGGAAATCCTCGGCTGACTAGATAGCATCTCCAAAGGAATGCTTTTAGCTGCCTCACACTTCTTTAAGAAAATATGAACAATCACAAAACACAGGCAAAGGCAGTCACAGACAAGATATTTCCTTTTGGTGAAAAAGTCACAAGAGAGAGGCCCGCGGTGGCTGGAGCCATCTGGGGAATGTCTGTGGGCTGGAACGCTCTCTCCCTCCATTGCACGTGACCTCCGATGGCTGCTGTCGGTATCTGGAACTGACGCCAACCGGAGGGCATGACCGCGGGACCAGCCGGCAGGACCCACCCTGCGGAGGGGCTGCTGACTCCATTGCAGCCTTGGAGGTTGTTTCCAGAGTCTCTTTCTCAAACCTCTTGCCATACTCTTCTCCTGCGGCCTCTGCTCCGCTGGTGCCTGGGTTGCTTCTGCCTGGGAGATGCGACTTCGGACTAAGTTACCGGGTGCTGGAGTATCCGCTGTGGGGCCCCGGGCAAGTTTCGGACTGAGATTTAGTTGGACAGGGGAGCTGGGAGCCGTTCCAATGGGTGCTCAGTCAAGAGAGCAGGCCTCTGTCTGGCGTTCAGAATCTGTGTGGGCAAAATCCAAAACACTGACCTTTATGGGAAATGAAAGAAATAAGTAGGTTATCACATTTCAAGCTGCATTTTCAAGGAATTTCCCCACCCAATTGCTTTCGATACAGCATCATCTAAGTGTTAAATGTAAATTAATAGTCGTTTGATTAATAAAAACATTTTGAACTGAGGCCACGAGGACAGTCAGTCATGGATTTTCCACCCTGCGTGCGGGCGAGTCGGGCTTCTCGAAGGGCTGCGGCTGCCCACAGCCTGGGGAGATAAGGGGGACCCTCGCTGCAGAGACCACAGTTCCCTTCCGTGGCCCAAGTACGTCATTCGGTACCCATGCAAATGACCAAAGACACCGACCAGCACTCTGTCTAGAAGTTCTCAAGCTGGAGAGGCCCGGTCTCAGGACGACAGGAGCAAAGGTTCTTTCTTGACGATTCTCTGGCTTGAACACAACATCTCTCCTCTGTACTCCGTCCCCTTTCATTTGGTTTGCGTTTGTCAGCCAACCAGAGCGCCAGCAACCGGAGCAGCCTGATCCTGCCCTGTCCCCTCTTCCCAGGCAGCCCCCACAGGCCACCCAGCCCGAGTCCACTCGGGGGGCCAAAGAGATCCCCTCTTCCTGCCTCTAGGAAACTTCACGCCACATCAAAGCAAATATAAATGGCAGCCCTCATACACTGATGCTTTTAAGTCACAATGAAAAGACAAGCTACACATGTGGCATCTCATTGTCCCCATCACCTAAGGGCACACGGTCTAACTCACTGGAGATGTCTCTAAGGGTCTGCCAGTGAATCATGGTCTCGCTGACCCACTGCGGACTCCGGCCTTCTCCGGAGAGTCATTTCCTCTGTAAACTAATTTTTGCACTGCAAACTCTCACTGTCATTAGCATTCCCAACCCAGAGGCGTTTCTGCAGCAGCAGCCGCCACAGAAGCTCACCCCCACCCCCCATGCCATGGGACTCCGCTGCAAAGATTAGCAATGCCGCCCTGGCAGACACCACAGCAGAGGAGGTCCCCGCAGCCGTGCCTTCCCCGGAGGGGCTGGCCCCTTCTCATGGATGGGCCCACTGCTCCTGTGACACACATTTTGTTAAAACCATCTGCAGATGCTGCAGCCTCTACCTTCTCTGTGCACGGAACTCTGCTTCCTGCAGAGAAGTAATCTGCATCACAGGGCATGGGGCTGAGAAGGACCTTCAAGAACATGTCGTCCTTTCAGTTTAAAGGCAAAGAAACTGACTCTCGGAGAAGGGTAATTTTCCCAACATCAGGAAGCCAAGGATGTCCAAGGTCAGTGTAAGTCCAGGCCACGCTCTGTTGCTCAGTCTCTAGTTTGGGGTCAGATGTCTGTCACTGAGGAATCTTATGGGGTGACTTCCTTCTCAAAAGGTCTTCTTGGCTGATGGCATCATCCAACATGGGGCAACTCTGCCTTCAAAAGGCTCTGGTGTAAAAATCTGGTCTTCCTGCCTTCCTGCTGTCTTCCAGGTTTGCCCAGTGCGAATATGTGACCTGCTCACACGTTCCCAGGGTTCCCAAAATCTACAGATTGAGTTGGGTTCTCATACACCCTGGCCCTGGTCTACATCCTGTTACTTGTGTCCATGTCTCAGCCTCCTTGCTCTAGTCACTGAGACTTAGGGACCATCCCTGTCTGCAAAATCCCTCTATAGATTCTGTACGCATGGGATTCACCCTCCAAATTCCTCTCTCACTCCCAGGATTTGGTTCCTCCTTCTCTCCAAGTCCTATCCCCTGAAACCCTGCAGTGCAACTGCCTGTGCACTGGTTGGCCACCCCCACATGCCTGGGACCTTCCCAGGTCAAGACTGCTTCTGCCTTGCACGGCCTGGTCACTTCAGGCACCCACAGGCTGCTGGAGCTTCCTACACATTCGTTCACAAAGAAGTGATGGCCAGAGTCCTTCTCCGGGGAGCTAGTGCCATGACCCAAGGCAGCAATGCTCACCCTGTCCTCTGAGAACTGCTGCAATTCCTCCTGTGTGGCTCTCCTCATCGGCACTCTCCTGCCATGACATTCATGATAGTAGATGGGTAGCTGTGAAGTCACAGTGATGGATTTAGCATCCACGCCTTACAAAGCATCTATCATACACTCTTCCATGAGCTTCAAGGGAACAGTATCAATCCCTCCAAGTGCCCAGCAAGTCACTGCCGACAGGGCGTTACAGCCTCATGGGGAATGTTATTCTGTAATTGGGTGCAGGGAAACGCGGGGGTGGGGAGCAAGAAGCAATGGGGGGCTTCCAAGTGGTGATGTTTGGGCTGAGTTTGAGAAAGGTGAACGAATAATGGGTGAATACACGCAGGAATGAATGAACGAATGAACGAATAAGAAAGCAAGAGAGGGAAGTGAGGAAGAGGCCAGCTGCCGAGCCACTCCTCTCTCCCACCTGGTGGTGTGGTCACCTGGGCCTGTGACAGCACCGTCTGCAGGGGCAGGAGTGGCTTCATCGTTTCCTCCTTTTGCCAGTAATTGAAAATAGTGACTTGTTTTGGGAAAGAATTCCGAATTGCCCAAAGAAAGCAAATTCCATCCAATTCAGGTTCCTTTTTATTTCTGCAGAATAGAAATGAGACTTACATTTCAAATAATACATTTAAGTGATTATTTCAACTGCCCCCGTCCCACCAGCAGAATGTAGATTTTGTTCATTTTCTTTGGGTCCATTTGTCCTACTGCTTTTCCTCCCTGATCCAGGCTGTCGGGGGTGCCTTGCCCACCCGTCTCCAGGCAGAGACCCTCCCCGAGTTCCAGGTCAAATTTTCAATGCCAGCCTGCCAGTTTCCAGCCAGTTTCACACGGCCCAAAGTGGGATTTTTCATGAAACCCTGAGTACCGCCAATAATTTTTTTCTTTTTATCTGAAGTCAAAAATATAGGTGTTTGCCATATTTGTCTTCTGTTTGAGTTTTATGTTTGACTTTGTTACTTAGGGACAGAGGGTTTATAAAAAGTCTGGCTTGAAGCAGCCGGGAAGTAACTGCCTGGGGCCCGGCGAGGTGCAGAGTGCAGCCTGGGTCTTTGTCATTCCGCACTCGGGGTTCCTGAGAGCTCGGGGTTCCTGCTCGGCGCTGCCCCCACCCAGCTCCGGTTGCTCTGTGGCTCCCCTTGAAGGCCAGGTGGGGTCTGCAGCTGCAAAGGCCACTTCCTGGGGGTGGGCAGGTGGGTGGGAAGCAAGGGCTGTGTCAGAATATCAAAGTAGGAATTACCTTCCACTCATCCCAAGACTCCTGTAAATACAGACCTGAGGAGGAGAGGTCAATAGCGCAGGCTGCGACCCCAGCCAGCCCCTCTCTAAGGAAACTGGGTCTTTTTACTCTCTGGGGCCTTTGGGCAAGGCCAGACCCCAGACTCTCCCCGTGGCTAGCAGCGAGGTTCAGCAAAGCCTGGCCCGGGGCTACAGGGCTCCCTGGCGTTTGAAGAAAGCAGCGAGCCCAGGGAAGGGACGTGGGAGTTCCCAGAAGCAGCATTTATCACACAGTGCACAGAATTCGCAGTCTGTGGGAGCCTGTCCCTGAGGAAAGCCTTAGGATTCTGGAACTTTCCTGTGTTACAGGAAGAGGGTCCCTGAAAGGTGGTTTACAGTCAATAAAACAACTAGATCTGAGCGTGGAGGACAGACGAACCCAAGCAGGAAAAGCTCAGGAAGGGAAGTGTGAAAAGGTGAAGACTGAGAAAATGCGCCTTGTTTTGAAGCCCCCCAGAAGGGCCTAAGGGCCTGGCACACTGAGAAGCTAGGCTGCTTCCCGGCCGGCCCTCTTTCATCCGCCGCAGGAGAAGGCCCAGCCCCCGGCCTGCCCAGGCCCTGCGGTGGCTCCCGCCCCCAGGTCAGGTTCACCGTCCCTCGTGGGTGCTCCTGTGGTGGCAGCGACTCAGGTCCCAGGCCCGTCCTCCAACCATTCAACTCGTATTTATCGAGTTTCTACAATGTGCCGCGTACGTGTTAGCTGTGGGCACGGGGTGAGCGCCCACACTTTGCTTTTCCTCTGTTTTCTGAAAAGCAAAGTAGAAGATAAAAGTAAAAGCCACATAGAGTGAGGGATGGGGCGAAACGTGATGATATGGAGCACAGAGCCCGGAACGGGGCACGCGGGAAGGAACACATGAGCTGTGGGTGCTTTAGAGAGCGGCTGACTGCTGGAGACAAAGCTTGAAGGTCAAGAAGCCTTGAGAGCCAGGAGGGGCCGGGCAGTGCTGAAGGTGCCTTGATGGTGCTGCAGTCACAGCCAGGTGCTACCTGGCTCCCAAGCGAAGCCGGAAGCCATTTGAGGGCGGGGGCGATGCCCGCGTCTCCTGAGGGTGCCTCCCGGACCCGGCGCTCGGCGCTCTGCTCCCTCGGCCCGAGGGGCCCCCGTCAGTGTGGAGCGCGGGCTCCTCCTCCTCCTCCTCCTCCTCCTCCTCCGGTGGGAAGATGTGGCGGAACCCAGCAGGGGCCTTGGTGCAATGAGACAGAGGGCACTGTGAAGGCTCGGAGTGTGATGAAGACCGTCATTGTTGCCATCACTGCTATCATGGGCACCGTCATGATTTTCATTGTCTCCTGCTCGCCACCTTATCAAACCTGCCAAAGACCCTGTTTATGAGTGGAGAGAGATGCTCAAAGAGGTGGAGTCTCAGGGATGGGTCCCAAATCCACGACTCCTGAGCCTTCTCTGCTGTCTCAGGGCTCGGCTGGTCCACCCGGTTGTCCCCCCAGGCAGTGGTGGGGCTTCCTGCACCTCCTCTGCCCTGTCTTGCCGTGACCCAGAGGCAGCATATACAAATACACCAGTAAATAACCGAAATAGATAAGATTCATTGTTCTCAGCGTCCACCTGCAGGTACGTGGAATGCCTTTTTTCTTTTTCTTCTCAGAATGTTCTATAACAGTTGACACAGAATAACAGGTCACCTCTATGCCTTTGGCAACTGGAAACTTTCCAAGGTGGGCTAAAAATAAGTGATGGATGAGAACTTGCTCTTCTGATACCAGTGAGAGAACCAGATTGGGTCAAATTCGCTCGCTCTCTTTGCAGGGAAGAGGCCAGCTGGGCAGAGGGGTGGCAGTGGCGGCCAGTGAAACTAGGTCTGGCTCCGTCTCCATCAGTCATGAGTCAGGGCTCGTGGCGTGTGCTCTCCTTGGGACTTTATCCTCACCCGGAGTTTGCAGGGGTTGCCCCGTCGCCTGAGTGCTGAGAGCCCTCCTCTCCTGAAAGTGCCACGCTGCCCTGTAGTTAGGGTGCGGCAGTCTGTGGTCCTGCCTGTTTGGTGGCTCCGGGGCACCTGGTAGCAGAGTCAAAGACCCAGTCATTTGCACCTTAGTAGCACCCAATCCCAAGGGCTAGGACTGGAGTGACTGTCAGCAGCGGAGACGGGGACAGACTGGAGATGGAATGGGAAGAGGGGGTGACACACCTGCCCCACTCCGACTTTGCACTGGAGTAAGGGGACGCCCCCGACAACTCGGGGTGGGGAGTTTTCAGGGCAACTCACTTTTAACAAACTACTCCAAAGCTGCTTTAAATCATTTACCTGCGTCGATATCCCAACTGCCCATGTATTTTTCATCCGTCCCCATCCCTGCAGGCCATCTCCCCCAAATCAGTAAATCCAATTTGTCATCACTCAGATACATTTTCAGGCACTGAACAACCATTTTTTATAGAAGCCAAATGGGATTAACTCCCATCAATTGTTTAACGGCAATCAAGACATGTTCATAAACAATGTAAATATATTTACCGCGCTCCTTCCCGAGACAAGCCCCACCACCAGCCAAGAGAGCGGACGCGCGTGAGCCCTTCCTGGTGCTTTATGGAATATTAATGAACACGGATTGCTATGTCTTTTTAATTTTACCTTGGCTTGAGGGAGCCTTATTTTCCTAGGGATTTAGGTTAGCTCCCAGATGGTAGAAATCAGGATCAATCTTCTTTTCGAGTTAAAAAATCACTCTCACATCCATTCCTGCCATTTCTCCTCTAGGCTCTCATTCCCACCACCTCGCTAAAAATAACTGCCGTGGTTTGTGGAATTTGTTTGCTAATTCCCTCGGCCCCAAAAGGTACTTGCTGGTGACATGCAATAAAGTTGACCAGCTCAAATTTCCTAAGTTATCTAAAGTCTTTACTTGATGTTTCTGGGTGAGTATAACCATTTCTGAGCTCCCTAAAGTTCACGCAAGCCGTTTTTCCTGCAAAACAGACACAGTGCCGTCCTTTAGACAGTTAAGAGCACCGTGCATTTTACTTCTTTCATGCGTTACTTTGGCTTTTCTTTGTTCGTGTTTACAGAATGTTCCCCACGTGTCAGGTACTGCTCTAGGCGCTTGGTCTCCATCAGTGAACAAGAGGGACGATGATTCCTGCCCCCCAGTGCTCACTCTGCTGGGGCAGGGTGGATGAGACAGGTAGATGCGGACAGTTAGTGAGGCACAGGCGTTTTAGGAGGTGGCACGTGTGAGTAGAAACAAGGACCGAAAGAGCAGGTGATGGCCTCTGCACGGGCACCTGGCCAGTTTCCTGAGGTAAGACTGCAAGTCGTCTCGGGCTGTCACTTAGCCTTGGCAAAGCACAGCAGAGCCCAGGGACCTTTCGGCCCAACTCCTGCCCCAGCTTATTCCTCTCCCGCGTCTTGCCTGTGTTTCGCTCCCGTCTTTCTCTCCCTTTGTGCCTTTTCTCCTGCCCCTCGCTGCCCTGACGCCACCTGGTTCTTTTCCCTTTTGTTCTCCGGGCTCAGAATGCCCACTGAGGTCCTCTCTGTGACTGTCCTTTGCTGCTGTGGCCACTCGGATTTCAGTCTCTCTTTTGTCCGACAAGCAGGGAGAATTGCAGGCGTCGTATGCACAAGCCCGAGTGCACTGTGCTGCTTTGCTTTGCGTTTGAGAAAAGTTTATTTCCACAGAACGAGGCAAGTGGAAATTGGAACAAAGCCTCGGAAAAAATCAGAAATCATTGGTGCTAAAACTGTCTGTGCAAGTCAGAAATGTAAACAGTTTTTGTTTAATACCTTACACACGGCGTTGTTGGGTGTCTTCATTTTGGTCGACATAGTCACGTCTCCATTTGTAGATTTTCATGGACAAAGTGTAAAGATTATGGAAACACTTGCCTTTATGCAAAGAAAGGTATATTTTCCTGGAATCCTGTGTGCATTTTGCAATGTGTTGTTAGAGTTTTGTGGATGCTCTACGACCAGATTGGAAAGTGCATTTCGATGCTGAGTCCTTTCCATTTGACCTGTCTTTCTGGGCCACTCTCTGTGACGAATCCCAGTTTTCTCCACGTTTCTGCAGGCTGGTTGCTACCTCCCCACAATCCTTCACTGCCCCTGCCCCCGCCTGCCTGTCTTCATGCCCCATGAATCCCGGGCATTCTGCCATCCCATTACAGCCTCCTTCCGCACGCCCCCCCTTCCAGCTCCACAGCCTCCCCCTCCTCTGACCTCTCAGGCAGTTCCTGGCGCACCTCCAAGACCCCCTACCTTTGGCTGTTAGAGCTGCGGAGCACAGCAGCTGTGACCACTGCTCAGCTGGGCCCTGCCACGGGGCCGAGTGGAAGAGTCCTGCACTCCAGCTTGCAGGGCACAGGGAAGCCCCACGTGCACACCCAGTGGGTTTTCCAGCCAGCCCCAGGGCTCTAGCACCCACACACAGCCCCTGCGAAGTTGTCTTTATGAGGATGTCCTCAAAGGCTGCCTCGGTGCCACCTGGCAAGCACCGACCTCCCCAAAGATCAAGGTCCCCCACAAGTTAAGCTGAAGGTTAAATGTATCTCGGGTTGTTATTGTTCCTTCTGATTAACTTTTGCCAAGTTGTAACCTTCAAGTAAGGCACATGGCAGACTCCCTGCTCTGGGTGGACGCCGTTCAGATCCGGTTTAGATGACCTGTACCCACTTACTGAGGGAAGGAAAAAGGAAGAGATGAAAAAATGATCATTGCTCTGTGGCTCCAGTTTCGTTTTAAAATAAAAGAACCTGAAGCAAACCACTGACCACGTGATAATCAAGTTATTAAGGTAACAGTGTACAGGCATGCAGAAAATCAGGCGAGCTCAAAACCTTTGCACAGAGAAGCTGGGCAGGAATGGGCCCGGGGCACAGAACTTGTGAGTTCTGTGGGGCAGCTGGTGGCTTAGAGATCAGCCCCATCCACTGCCCCGAAATTAAACCCTCCGCCCTGGCCCCCGCCCGCCCCTGAGAGCCTAAATAGTCTTAGGGGGCTTCGAACTTTTTTTTTTTCTGGTTTGAACTCTGTAATTCTTCTTCTATTTTTTTCTTTTCTTTTTTTTTTTTTTTTTAAATAAAGGAAAGGGAGAGCGAGGAGTGAGCAATATGATCTTCCCAGAGATAGGAGGCCTGGATACAAGGGCTCTTTGTTTCTGTCCCTGAAGCCCCAGGACTTATGTCGAAGCCAGAAGGCCGGCTGGAAGCGAGGGGGCATTATTCTGCCTCATTTGCATCTCAGCCCGTCTGCCTCCTGACCTGTGTAGAGGAATGCGTCATTATATAGAAAATGCACGTGCAGAAAAATAGAAATAATAGGTCCTATTAGAGAACAGATACAATTTACGATACCTGATGCCTCTCCTAATTGAATGTTCACGATTTTGAGCGACATTTCAGTAAATTCTGAGCCTCTGCCCCATTGTTTCCTGCAATCTGAGTCACTGCCTCTGTTGTGTTCCTTTCTTTTCCTAATTTAGTAGGTCAACATACACGTTCAAAAAATGCTAACTTCCAGCAAGTGAAGGGAACAGGCCCTGAGCAGTTTCCCCAAGAATATAGTCCTGCTGTCTGGGTGGGGAGCTGCCTGGCTTGGTCCCTCTGGCTGCAAGTCCAGCATGTAGGTAGACCAGGGGCAGATGATTATTCTCCCTTTAAGGTCACAGCATTTGAAAGCCAGACGTTCCTGCAGTGGCCGAGTGGTAGAGATTTTCCAAATAAAGGAGCTGACTTTCCCAGTGCCCTCTAGCCAGTCCACTGCTCACCTAGAGGTTCCGAGTGTTCTGACTTTGCGGCTATTTGTGAACTGCACTTTGTATCTTACATGCTTTTACCAGGGGTATTTTGCATAAAAGTTTGCAAGATATTTTTTCTCTTATTTTGATTGTTTTTGTTATAAAAGTATCCTCTTACTTTAGACATTCTTTTAGCTACATTTTATGTAATTTTCTTATTTGATGACATCATTGTTGTTTTCTTTTTAATGTTCCCCCTCAAGAACATAATATATCCAATTTTGTATGCAAAGCTACAGGGAAATAGACCATGTTCTGCAGAAATCCAAATGACGTAAAATCACAGAAATAAATCAGGGTCTTAACAAGCCAGGTACCTGATCCCGGATATACACATGGTTGGAGATAAACGTTAAAATGGATTTTTTTGAAGTTTTCCAAGAGCCTGTCTGAGGTCTCCGTTGCCGCACACATCCCCAGGAAGAAGAGGCACCTAAGGGGGCTACTGAGCTCTGGGCTGCTCGTGAGCCCAGCTTGGGGACACTGGGCTCCCTAGGACAGGCGTCCACTCCCACAAACCCATGGCAGTGCTTCAACAGGGATGCTGACAAACACCTTGCTGGGAGACATGCACGGTCACTCCATATCAGCTCACTTGCGCGTGACCTAGAAGACATTCAGAGTATCTGGGCTGGAGAAAATGCTGAATCGAATTAAAAACTGGACAACAAAATGACTGGGTTGGCGAATGTGACAGTTCAGGCCCCTCTCCTCCTCCACTTCATGCCCCAGGGGAAGGGTTGGGTCTTGAACTCCTTGTGAAATCTTCACACGCATAGTAAGAATTAATCACCATTAGTGCTCTATTTTAACAGCTGCCTGCTACCTCCACAGCCCTCTGCAGCTGCGGACTTCTCTCCCTTTGCTGACATCATAATCCCATTACAGCTGGAAACTTGCACACATAAAATGCAGATTTAAGCTTATTTCGAAACAACTTATACTTGTTAATTGCTCCAGTCTATAGCACGAGCATTTGGCAGCCCAACTCCTCATGCCAGAGCAGGCGCTCCCTCCTTCTTTATCTGGGTTAACAGTGGACCCAAATGCACAACCAGATCTGGCAGCTTCCAAGTCATTGAAATACTTGTGGCCCGAATTTGTCCAGAAGTGGCATCTGTCCATCTGCTCCTTGCTTGTCTCTGTCCCCAGATGGACCCCTTGGCGGCTGAGAAAAGGCTTTGGAATCAGGTGAGCCGCTGCGGAGGACCAGCTCGCTCCTGTCCCCGTAAGGAAATCTTAGGGACTGTTTTCCTGACTTGCGAGTCAAGTGGGAGAAATTGATTTCCTGGTTTGGTTTGTGCACTTTTTCAGCATGACACTTGCCCCAGTCCACTCCGTCCTTTGAATTTGTGCTTCGTTTTCACACAAGTCTATGCTCGATCTGCAGCACGGGACGTGAATTTCTTCAGACTGGGCTGGTGCAGGTGACTCCATCTAATGAGGAACAATTATCTGAAGAATTTGCGTGCATGATCGCGTGACGTGGGCCTGCATGTGGTGCACGTGGACATGGTCATAGGGCTGTAGCATGTTTTCTCCCAGTTCTGAGACATAGGTGGGTGGGGTTGCTGCTGTGATTAATTTAATTACAGAAAATTATTTGTCTTCTAGCAAAATTGTATTATAACATGCTTAGAGGAATACAGGATGAGAAGTATTTAGAAATCTACCACGTTAAAAGATTAAGTTAATTTTAATGGATGAGCGTATCGGGGATACAATGCCAGTTCTCCAGTGTGAAACAGACCTGCTGGCATCTTGAGCCACAAAGAAGAGCCCTACTTATATTTCGAAATGGTTCTGAATGAATTGGTTTTTAGGTTAAAAGGTTCTTTTCCTCCCCGTGTTTTTAACCTGGTGATTTTTGTAGCCCCATCTGCTGTTCATTAGTGGAAGTGTCTCGTTAAGGATCATGAAAGATCTTCCCCACGGTTTTCTTTCTTTACTCTCGGAGCATTTTGGGGTTTAACTGCAAAGACTCCTGTCTAGAGCGATGAGTCACCATGTTTTCTGACGACTAAACTATCAAATTTATATTCTCTAGTATAAACTATCAAATCTATACTACTAATTTTTTTCTTTTAAAAAAGCTATTATATATAATAGGAGAATGGCTTTTAAGAAGGATGGTTTCCAAGCCTGCCAAGTATGTGGTGTCACTCAACAAGAATTTGAGCCCTCCCCCATTTCAGGCTATGCACCCTGTAGCAGACAATGCTTTCACTCTGAGGCTATAACAGCAGGTTGAATTCCTGAGCCCAGAAGATGTCCTTATTCTAGGTTAATCTTAGAGGTCATTGGGATAGAAATCAGTGCTTGCCCCCCTCCCTCATGCAAAGGTAGGCTTTGGCAAGCTTGGTTTGGTGGCCCTCACCAGAAGGAATCAGACTTTCAGTTCAGTCTTTGGACCCCTCCCCAGAGTGAGGAGTTCTCCAAAGGTGAACCCCACAAAGCCTCCCCAGTTCCCACCCTTTGGCACTCTTCATCACCACCTGCTGTTGTCATTCAGGAGTTTTTCCAAGAGTGTGATGAACTGCCAGACCCATCATGCCTCTGATCAAAGAATATGGCACCCCAATTTGGCCAACAACTGAGTCAGGATTATTCAGCCTGAACTGCCAAGTGTCTCTTCCACTGGCAATATTTAAATGGACTTCAGTTTAGATTGACATGCCTTGGACAGCCTCCTCCTGGCCCTCCTGTTCCCAGTCCATCTTGCCCCATTCTCAGGATAGAGTTGCACTCCACCAAGCAGATGATGTTCCCTGCACATGACAGACCTTGCTAATTTTTTGTTCTTACTGCAGGGCTGTGATCCTGCTTTTTAAAAATCAGCTGGCAGCAATATAGCAATTCCTGAGCTGGAAGACAGTCGATCTGTCCTACAATATATGCATAAATATTTGGTCTCCCTAATGAATGGAACACCCAGCACTAATTTGGCTATTTTTCTCTTCAATATACACCAGTAGTGCAAGTCCTAATGCCTGTTTGGAGAAGAACTTAGAGCCTCATGTCTTACGAGGGATTCTTTAAACTATACTCTTAATGCTAGAAGGGGGAAGGACACATCGTGTGGGGAGTGGGATTCAGGACTAGGAATGCCCACTGCGGAAACACAGCTCTGGGAGGAAGTTTTCCTTCATGCCTGTGTCAATTTATTGCTAAAGAAGGATAGTACACACACACAGTCTATGTTTGTTAATCTATTAATAAACATTAAGTCTTCCTAGATATGCCCTAAATACTATTTGTACAACTTCCACCCATCACTGCACTGTTTGGAAGTTATGGAGCCTAATAATGAATTTGTTTTCTTTTCTCAACTGAATGTCATCTTGCATATCCACACTGAGTTTCCATTTGAAATTTGGGTCTATCCCCAAATTTGGTGCCAAGGGATCCTCCCCCTGACCTTGTCCAGAGTAGACTGGAAAGGGAGGCTGCAGGTGCAGGGCGTGGCAGTGGGCTGCCAGACACTGCCTTGGGCTGGACTCTGGGAAAAGATCCTAGGTGGCCAGTTTGCATCTTTATTCTGTGCCTCTACAGTTTTCTTGGGGCTGCAGAAAAACTTTAGGTAATGGGATCCTTGGAATTCCTATACCCAGCCCATTTGCATCAGTTTGTATTTTACGCGTGTCCCTTGGATTTCCTAGGTCTCTCTTGGTCCTGTGTTCCTAACCCTGCGGCATGTTCTTTCATCCAATCGGTAAACAAGCAGTCCCTCCGGCTCCTGCACAAATGCCAGTGCATGGATTGGCCATTAAGAAAGCCTGTTATGGGAGCTGTTGCCTGTCCTTCTGGGAAGGACGCACATCCCCAGTATGATGTCCTCTGCTCCCTTGTCCCAGGGTTGGGACTTGGGGGTCCCCTAGAACCAGGCCTTTTGATTTTGCTGGTGTGTGCTACAGCTGCATTCATTTGTGTTCAGTGATTTGTCTTTAAGTCTCCATTAATGTCTTTGATTTCATTTCACACTTAAGCAAACTTGAATCCTTTGTGGATCCACAAAAAGAAGAAGGTGCACTTTGGGACTGTCACACCTTGGTAACTGGAGCGGCTTTGGAGGCAAGGCCATGCTGGGAGTGAGCTCATCCTGTCTTCCTGGAGCTGCTTTCTTGATGGGTCTGGGAGCGGGGGACCCCATGGTCCACTGGGCCTGTTACGGTGGGAGATGGGTAACTCAGAGCCCTCTGTGACATGTGGACTGTCCAGCCCTGCAGGGACCCTGGTTGACCACAATTTGACACTAAAGTTTCCAGAAAACAGTAGTCTGGCCACCAGTATCATCCAAGCAGTATGAGAGACCCTGGTTCTCTTTCCATAGGTGGAACTCTATGGTAAATCACTTAATTCAGGAAAGAAATTAAATTTCTATGAAGGGAATTGCCCAAGCTGTATTTTCCAAGAAGAAGAATGAAGTGAGATAGAAAAGAAGACAACCAGCTTCTCATCTGAATTTGAGAATTAGAAAGAAAGGAAAGGAGAGAGGAAGGAGGGAGGGAAGGAAGGAAGGAAGAAAAAAGTGAGGAAGGAAGGTCAAAACCAAGAGAATTCATTGGAACTAAATTAGTAATCTTATATTTTAATTTTTTGTGTATAACTTCTTCAGTAATTGCTATTATTTCTTGGATTTGTAAGCCTGTCTTAATAAAATTTGCAATTAAGGTGATAGAAATAACATGGGCTGAAATTGCCATAACTCCTAACTTCCATTGTCTGAATGACTCCCCATACGGTCCTCATGTGACAATGTCTCAATACTCTTGGCAGGATGGGGGTGTCTGACAATGTTTCCCAACCATAATATCCAAAGGTCTCCGTATCTCGGGACCAGAGGACCCAGAGAGGAAAAACACCAAGCGTGTGATATCATCACTCCTTCAGGTCCCTGAGCACCTGGGCCAGCACCAGCATCCTCACGCAGCCTCCCATGCGGCGTCCTGATAGCAACTGAGTCAACCCCCTTGGCCCCGCCAGCCTCTTGACTTGTGCCAGGTGCTGCATCTTCTGAGCCGCATGCTTTAGATGGGCACAGGCTCAGGTACATCCCTGGGACTATCTGACCCTCAGTTTCCTCATCTGCAAATGATATCCACGGAAAATGTTCAGTAAGTGGAATCTATTTTGCTGGCTCTCATCAAGTCTTGAAGACCTGTTCTTCAATATTACCCTGCCTAATTCACAGGGAATTTTTCCTTAGTTTTAATTGACTTTGTTTTTATATGGATTGTAATTTCATGCAGGGTGTCTGTTTTAATAATGAGTAGTATCCCCAGTAATCTCCAGAAAAGTTTAAATTCAATGGGATTTTATGAAAGTCCAGATTATTAAAATCACTTTTAATGATTTGTGCTATTTGATTTAAGAACATATAAATAAATGCATAAGTTCATTTAGGCATAATTCTTCACGAAACAATAAATATAATTAAAATTCTTACTGGTCAAAAAGTTAACATTTTAGTGTGTCTCTCCAACAGGGTAGAATGAATCCCCAGCCAGGACACATTCTCTAACATAGTAACAGAAAAATAAATCTGTTATACAGTTAGAGAAATCTACGGTATTAGCTATAATTCATGTTTTTAGGTAAATTTATTGCAAATCATCAGAAACATCTCAGCGAGGAAGCACTCAGTGGGCACCATCGGAGATGAAGGCTCAGCTTCCACGGACTGGTTTGGGACTGGAAGACGTCATGTGCAGTTAAGGGATATGAGACTGGTTCCAATCCCACGATCCCTTGGATTTTTTGCAGCTTTATCTGGGCAGTGACTTTTTGGGTATGTTATGTAACAGGCTGAAAAACTGAAGAATGCACTTCCACTTTATGTTAGAAAAGAACAAAGAAAGTAACACCTGTCAAGGTTTTGACTGGATCTGAGGCTGCTCGGAGGCTTCTGGCACAGAGAGGAAACAGAGTATCTGACATCCTTTTGCTCATTCCCATTCATTCTGCGCATGTGCCCTGGGCAGGGCTCTAGACCCTTCAGACCCCTCTGTGAGCAAGAAAAACACCTGCCCTACTTTTGTGGAGCTTCTAGCTGGAAATTTTTTCACCTGAATTTTAAGAAAGTATAAAAATCAGTATTCCTTATACAATCTCCCTCTTTCTTCCCCTTCTAATAGAAAAATGATTGATACTTGATAAAAGTTGTGTAAAATACAGAAAGCACACCCCCACTATTTCCCTAACATAGCGTCTATATCTTCTCTTTAAAGGATTTCAATCAGTATTGAAAATTGGTATACATATCAGTGCATGGGAAGGAATAGATAAATGAGGAAGATTCCCTGCAAATTCAGAATAAATCAGGCTTTGTGTACCTTGTTAGCAGGTGGGGACAGGTTTTATAATCGCTGAGCTAAATTCCACAGAGGTGGACAACTGACTGACCTGTGTTCTAAATGAAAACATAGGTGTTTACCAGTGTTCACCCAAGGCCGTTAGCATTCCCAGTAAACAATGAGCCATGGCTCTGTTTCTTCTTTTGTTTTCCACGCAAATTTAAAAAGAAACTCCTGAGGCTCTAGTAGCTCCGTGGGCAGACGACAGCGCCGGGAGCGTGAGCTCGGTGGTGCTCTCTGGCTGGTCTTTCAGCTGCTGCGTCTGGTCTGCGACCTCCCAGGAATGTCCCTCAGCCACAAACCACATGTGCTCCGGCCTCCCACGGGCTTCCAGGAGTCCTTCCAGAAGAGCTCTGGAACCTGGCTCTGTAGTCCACTCTCCTGTGAGGGACACACTCAGACTTCTTTGGGTTTTGTCATTTATTACACGTCCTGTCACTCTCTTCTTGTTTCCTGATTTGGAAGGGACCATCAGTGGGACTCAGCTATTCAGAGATCCGAGGGGAAGTCCTTGGGTAAACAACGCTGACAGTCAGTGTGTGTTAAGAAATCTACTTCCCACTTATTTGGGGTGACTTAAAATAGTAGAGCCATTCGAAGTGGCTGCTGTCTTTAGGAAACTGTACATTAGAAGATAATAACCAGGTGACAATTGACTTGAGTTTCTTATTCAGTGATGACTTTCAATATTTATGCCTTGATCAAAATTTCAGGTCTTCTTTTGCCTTTCCCCAAATTGAGGTGTTTAAGAATTCCTACCACTAGAGGACAAGTGATTGGAGTTCCTCCCCAGCCATCCTTATCACAAGCGAAAGACTTCCTGAGCTGACACAAGGAGACACCCCACATGCCTGCATCTACGTATCTGTATATCCTTATCTCTCTAGATCTATAGACAGTGGTCCCTCCTTCACCAAGGGAGATACTTCCAAGACCCCTAGTGGTTGCCTGAAATTGTGGCTAGTACCGAACCCTATGTATAGTATGTTTTTTTTTGGTCCGATAACCTAGGTAGCTACTAAATGACTTATAGGTGGGGAGTATAGACAAGGTAGATACAATGGACGAAAGGATGATTCATGTCTAGGATAGGACAGAGTGGACTGCAAGAGATTTCATCACGATACTTAGAACGGTGCACAATTTAAAAATTGTTTCTTTCTGGAATTTTCCACGTCATATTTTCAGATTGCTATTGACTACAGGAAACTGAAATCACGGATAAAGGGGGACTACTGTATCCCTCTATATAGACACATATCTTTATACATGTACATACACATATAGTATTTGAGAGCCCATCTAAAGGGATTTACTTTCTTTTTAATATTTTTGAAGGCTGCTTTATGATCCTGTTGACCTGCTATTAGTGGAAGCTTAGCTTTCAGCAAAGGTAATTAAATTATAAAATCACTGCTGCAATCATCAAACTACTCATAAAATAAGAAATCAAAAAAAAAACCTGAAATAAAAATCTTGCAGGCTTCTCTTGTAATATTGCTCCCTGATGTTAATTACATTTAAATGGGCGAGTACTATTTTGGTATCATTCATCCGCCTCCAAAAGTACTTTCCAGTTTATCATACCTGTCAACCTCAGTGCATCACAGGCTAATACTTTATTAAGAAAAAAATCATTAGGGAGCCGCTGATCCCATTTAAGTACATTGGGCAGAATGTAAGACTAATTAAAAAGCATATTTTTACATTATTAATTTCTGAGTTTCACACTTAATGAATGTGAAATGACAGGGCTACTATTTTTACATTCCGGCACTCTGGGCTTTCCAGTCGGGGGAATTAAATTCTGGGGATTTTTGCAAAGATGATGCTTGGGAGATTTGTTTTCAAGGAAAGCTAAGCTTTTTAGCTGTGCTTTTTCCTGGGAAATTATACTAAAGCACATAACAGCCACTTAAAAAGAGTAGTTAAATAGATGTTATTTTTTTCATCATACTGCTATAAAAGTATTTTAGATGAGGTATAAAATATGGTTTTTAAATGATATTATGATTTGCAAACACTAAAAAATAATTGCAGTGCAGTTGAGAGAGAGAAAACATCTAATCTTTATTGTGTAAGACAATGTGATAAAATATTTTACAGCCAAAAGCTCATTTTGCATCTGGAAAATTGTGTAAACTGATGGGGAAAATCTCATTAAAACTAAAGGTTATTTTTTTTAATATTCTCAGAACAAAGCAACACATTACAACTGCATTTTTCTTTTTTCATATTTATTAAATCAGGCAGTCATACAAGTGCCTAACATTCAATATAAATACAGGCATACAATGACAAGACCGTGCGGACGGACAAAGATGAATTACGCAGGGTGTGGAAGATCCACATTGAGAACGGCTGTGGGTGTTCCGTGGGCTCCTCAGGTGTACTCAGTTGCAGGGACACGCTATTAAGTATTAGGTGTTACGTTACTTAAACTTGGCGGGCTGAAGGCTGGCTTCCCTTCCCAAGAGTCTGCACACACAGCCCGTTTTTATAGGGCCATACAAGGAGAAGCAAAGAAAAAAAAATCCTTTCTTTTCTCCTTTCTTTTTCCAATGTGCTTACAATTACCTCTCTGTGTTTTTATTGTCTTTTTACAAACCACAAACTCACACTGGAGGCAAAGCTTAACTGCTGAGGCTTTCCTCGTGTAAATATTAGGAAATTACATTTGTACAAACTGCGAGGCTTTGTACATGGAGGCTGGAGAGCCTCCAACACAAATTAATCAGGATAAAGTTGCTCTATGTTGAACATGACCATAGTTTATTTTCTTAAAGTATTAATTTGTCAACAGCTTTCCTGCCTCGGCGTGGCTCATTTGGAGGGCAGGAAAGGAAGACACAGATGTGGCTGGCGCTCGCCGGGTTTTCACCTTGTGGTTTCAGGAACTGATTGCAGTTAATCAAAACAAAAGCGTGCTTAATTTTTCAATAGGAATGTTCACATAAACATTAAATATCACAGGACAGAAATATGAACATACGTGTAGGTGCTTCGAAAAGGCTTGTTTTCAGGAAAAAGAAAAGAAACCAATTTAGTCTGATGCTGAATAATTGATGTTATGTTGTGTTTTTAAGGATTTCCAAAAGAAATGCTTTGAGAGTCTGCACAGCTAATTTTTTGTTTCTTTTAAAATCCAGTCCATGGGCCTCCGAGTGCTGAGGCCTGAGAGTTCCACTCGCCACCCCATACCTTCTTGGTCCCTAACACATCCGGGTATCTTTAATTATAATCTCAATTTTCATAAAATATTTGTTTCTTGTTGTGTTTCTGGTGTTTGCAACAACCTCTATTTTTCAGATTTGCCAAAACAAATTAAGGAAAATGCTCAGCTCTCCCTTTGCCAAATGCTTTAACGCTTTTCCATGAAAGCAAATCTTATTTCTAATGTATATTAAACCTGAAGTAAATAAAGCATCCTGTCAGAGGCAGACGCTATTGTGCAAGTACGAACAGTTCACCAATTTTGCTTTTGATAAAAATAGATCATTGGAGGGATTCCGTCACTCAAAGGACACGCGCATCTGCGTGGTTCTAAACAGTCTGCGTGTGAATCCAACATGCCTACCGGAGCAAAACACCCAAGCACAGTGAACTAATGTCTTATTGAACCACACCACTCACCAGCTATTTCTTGAAAAAACCTCAAGCATTATGTTGACCAGGTCGCAAAGCTAATGCAAATGAACTCTGTAAAATCGCAGTTTAATTTTCCCCACCTAGGATTAAGGTATTATAACGATGAACTGATTTCATGGTGGTCCTCTGCTTAAGTACAAGGAGCAACAGGCAGGCGTTTGGAGCCGGCCCAGGCAGGGTGAGGAGCAGAGGTCCTGGCAGGACGTGGCCAGACCAAATCACGTCTTGTCCCTGAGTCACTGCACCTATTTTGAGTGAAGATCTGCTTTAAGACTTTTAATAAGAGGCAATTCCGTACATCCAGATTAACTGCCTTGCACAACCTCTCAGGTCTTCCTAGGTTGTTTATATTAACATACATCTTCAAATATTATTGACACTCTCCTTGTTTTATTAGTTTGCATTTACGTCGTTCACCATTTTATTATTCAAGATTTCCGCCGTTGCCAAGTATTAATCAATGTATTATGCGGCACGGCTGGGCAGGCTGTACAGAAGAGCTTGCCCCTAGGGTTACTACAGTCAAGAACGAGAAAAGTGTTTTAGACATGTACACAACATGTGGTTTACTATTATCATTAAATGAGGTGAACTGGGACTCTATACATATGGATTTTGAATTGCATAAATTTTGATTGATATCATTTGAAGACTGAGGCTCTGAAAGGCTAGATTTTGTGAAAGACGATACACAGACCAGCTATTACCACATACAATCATACCAGGAAAAGTCTCTGAAATGAGCAAGGCAGCTGGCTTTTAAATAGCTAAAACATAACATCAATACTTATTTTGAATAATGGAAAAAAGAGGTAAAAGATGTTGACCCCTGCAAGACAGGAACATGTTCCAAAAGTAGAACTGGCCCCCTGGGACGGGCCCTGCTCCACGGTAGCCAAGCCTCGCTCCTTCTCCTCCATTCGGCCTCTCTCAGCCCCCCACCTCCATTCTCCCCCCTTTTCTCTGTCTCAAAGAAAAAAAGGAAATATTTTTTTGAGCATTAAGCCACTATGGACAAGCGGCTAGAAAAAGAATTTTCACAAATTCAGGAAACACTTGAGAGGTAAAACCAACATCCCGAGACAGAAGACAGGCCAGCTTTTGACACCATGTTGGACCTGTGAGGCCTGAAACCTCCAGCCAGGAAGCGCTTGCCCCTGGTCAGGGCTCCAGAGGCCCCGGCTAAGGCAGGAGAGCGCACAACTTTCCATGCACCACCGAAACCAACAGGCCTCTTCATGGGAAATTGGCTGAAAATGTGCTGACCGGCATAAAACTTTTATTAGAATCCGAGAGCGGGAGGCTGAACTTCCAGGGACTGACGGGTCTGGGCGGGCTGGGGAGGGCGCAGCCAGGACCAGGACCCGGCACCCGCGGCCCAACTGGCCCCGTCCCAGGTGCAGGCGGCCACACCTTCAGGCTCCGCTCCCTGGGCCCCCAGCCCGCCCCGCCCGCAAGAAGTCCGCACCGGGACCCCGCGCACCCCCCGTGCAGGGCGCCCCGCCGGGATGGGGGCTGGGGCGCTGCCCCCGAACCCCGACATCATCATCCGGGAGGGCCTGGGGGCAGGGGCGCGGGAACCCTCCCTCCTTGCAGAGCTCCCGAGCGAGCGGGGCCAGACTTTCTGGAAGGGGAAAGGTACATAAATCAGGAAATTAAAAAAAAAATAGTTTCTGCACATTTTCAAAACCCACGTTGCGCTCTCTGAGGTCCTTTTCATTTTAACCAAATCAGGGGGAACTTGTCCTCACAGCGGCGAGGCAGATGGAACAATAAATCACAGGCGCCGTTGACTGCCTGCAGTGCGCTCTCCACAGCTGTCACTTTTTTGTCTCTTTGGTTTTAGCTGACATGGTTTGAGGTCCACTGTGAACCAATCTGGACTTTTTTTTTTTACGGTCATATCCATCAAAACGACCAGTGGCCATCGGCCCGCCACGGCCATCGACCGGGTGGCCCCTGCCCCGCACAGGCCACGAGCCCCGGCTCCTAGGTGAGGCTGGGGAGAAAAACCTCGTTTTAGCGGATTTTTTCCTTTTTTTTTTTTTGCCTCCAGCTACAGCTGTGATTTTCCGAGCAGCCCGGGCTCACATTATTAAAGTTGCATCATGATAGATACAGAGCAACGCGGGTAACAGGCTGGGTGCTGGAGCTGGAAACACCGCAGCCTTGCGATCCTGTTGTTTTTTAAGTGGCGAGGCGCAGGCAAAGCCAGGAGTTTCCAACTCGTTGCTTATTTTGCAAAGTAAACAAGCAAATGTTATGTGCATAACCTTAGCTGTCTTGCTAAAGGTCAGCGCGCCCTGCTCATTTCCCGGGCTGCCTTTTGGGGGCACTCTGATGCCGGGGATTTCCTAGGGTGTTGGGGAAACAAGACGTGCTCGCCTAACAAAGACTCAATCTACAAAGGCTGCAAAACAAAAACATTGATTACATTTGAACTGGAGTACGGAAGTTTGCTTGGGTGTATAAAATATCAGCCCTGAGCGCTAAGTAGCCAGAGGGCTGGGCTGGGGCCAGGGTGCGGGTGTGCCCAGATGCATGCCATTGACTTTTCTTGGAAGGGAAGAGTCCTCCTGACTGGCTCCCACAATAGTTGCACGAGACCGGCTGGCAGGCAGTGAGAATTCAGGAGCTAGGAGTTAGGCTAAAATACCCGCTTTAAAGTTTCCCTTAGAATTGCATTTTCTTCCAAAGTGGCATCCTGTTTTCATATCATTGAAAGCACTTTCATTTAGGCAGAGATAATTTCACATATGTACACAAGTTTGAACTCAAGAAAGAACCAGGCAAGAAAAAACATTTATATGTGGGAATAGGGAGCTCATAGATACACAATTAAAAAAAAAATTGGCTGCTTAAAAATCCCCAGTTAGGTCAGGTTAAATTTATTATATTCTTTTATAGCTGAACTCTATGGTTTTGACTTGAGGTGACAGTTGAAATGCACCAGAAACCTTTGGAATTTCAGTACTATATATTACTATGAGGAAGAAAATAAAGTTCTACCATTAGAAGGGCTTGCCTTAAATGTTTAAGGGGAAAAAAATCTTAATTTTTCCCTGCAATTCTTTTTTTTTTTTTTTAAGTATGGAGTGAGTTACTTGGGCAGAACAGCCAGCTAAGCATAATATAAACATAGCTGGGAAGCATCTGTCCTTGCTCTGCATTAGAAATTTTCGGATTGCTATAGTGCAACGGGGAAAGACTTCTCATACTTTTCAGTGAAACCACCTACTTTGGGTAATGTGCATCGTTGTCCTCCTGAAGAGTATTTTCCCGGCAGGACTCTGAGCCAGGTGTATTTTTGCTACGAGCACTACTGACCATTGATAACATCCACCAGGACAGAACATGAATCTTTTTATTCAAGGCTGCCAAGGGCTGTCCAAAGTTCAATTTCAAGTGAAATGCAAGGGGGAGGATTTTTGTTTTCCCCTAGAAAAATCCCTCTATTTTGAGAGGAGTCCATTCATATAGTTCCTTTTTTAGTTTTCCTATTAAAATCACCTCTGACGTTAGGAAACAGATTTAACATGGAATCCATCCTGGAAGCAGTATCTGTGTTGAGTGGCAAATGCCTTGTACTGTGTCAGCCGTCTGCAGTGGATTTTGCAAGCCTCCGTACCTTCCCTGCCATCAGAGGAAAGGGAGCCCTGTAGAGTACCACGCAGGCCATCAGCAAATGCCCGGAATTACCTCTGACTGGGCCCGGGGCTGAGCAGTGCTCTCTGCTGTCTTATCACTGCTGTAACGACATTGAAATATGCAATGTCGCCGCAGTCACTCTGCAGGTCAGAGGTACTATTCTCTGCATCATTTCTGGAGTTTTGCCTTCTGAGGATACTGCCAGCATCTGCCCAAACTGGCTGTGTGGTTGCAGGGTAAAGCAGCTTTATTTGGGCACCAACAGAGAACAGGCAACGCAAAAACGAAAAAAAAAAAAAAAAAAACAACAAACAAAATTCCTGCTAGTCCTCATACACTAAGGCCATGTTTCTGCATGCTCCCTGATTTCTACTCGATGGAAATCTGGCAGAAATGGCTGGTTGTCAAAATCCAGAGGTAGGGTTTCGAAGGGCAGGTGTCCGGAGCTGCAAATGGGTGTATATAAATGCAAGGAATTAATTTCCCATTCCTGGGAAAGGCATGATAACAGGTTCTGTGTCTTTTCACTGTCAGAGTGCACTGGGCACAAGGAGTTGAAGAAAAGGAGAGAATGTCTCCAATTCTTCCCTAACCACAGAACCACGGAGCCTTCCAGCTGCATTCGTAGCAGACAGGCGGGTACGTGATGGCAATTAAGGAATCTGCTCTTGGGTTTGCGTGACATATTTTTCAAATCATACAAACTGTTAAAAAATAAGCAAAACACTGTTGCAAGTCAGTGTCGCCTGTTGTTCCGACGTGGCTTTCTTTCTTACATCTGCATTCTAGGAGCTAAATGACTGGTCTTGTCAGCTCAAGATGAGATTGTGTTTTTCACTGTGACCTGAAAACACTCCCCGATGATATCGTTGAGGGATAAATCCTCCCTGTGGTTGTGCTATTGTTTTATTTCTATTTTTCACTTGACTCCAACCCCTAGTGCAAAAGTAGCAGGGCAAACAGAGAGTCACTGGGGCTTGATTTTTCTTGCATTTGTCATCCTGAGGATAGGGTTCATACTTGCTCTTTTAACCGAACAGTTTGGAGCTTCTGCAGGGCTGAGGAAAATCTCCTTGAAGGAGATTCTATTCATCAACAACACCATTTTTAGATATGCAACTGAATTTTTCAGATCCCTTCCTTAGATTCCTTACATTTTGCTTTGATTTTGTGTGCTAAATTTACAACAACAAAAAAAAGACATTATTTAAATGTCTTCACTTCTGTCTCTCAAGATATAAGACTTAAAGAGGGACAGATTTTTCCTATTTTAGGTCTTCAAAGGAGCAAAGGGAAAAAATATAACATGGATACTATATTTCTTCAAGCTTTCTTCTAATGTCATTTAAATCATTCACTATTTATTAAGTATAAATCCTGTGGGGTGCTTCTAAGAGTAACCCAGAAATTGAAAGAAAATAGAAATTTATGCATAAGTGTTATCCAGGATGGGAGATTAAGGTTAACTGCAGTACAACGGCCGGATTACATGGACATGTTGTGGGTGACACGCACAGGTAACCAGCTAACTTGAGCAATCTGTCCCCTTTCATGAACCGCATCTCGGCTCAGCCAATGCTATGGGAGGCTGGTAGTGGTCTTTTTAATGTTATTTACATTACGTTCTTTATTTCTTTTAAAACAGCACGGCCAGCTGTGGTCAGCAATTGCGTATCTTTGTTCTAGGGGTTTTCTAAAGAGCACATCAACAGGGTAAACGTGTGTGCAGAGTGTTTCTCATCCAGCCGAAACAAGGGAGTCATACCATTGGGTGAGCCCTCTTGGTCTGCAAGCACCGCTGCTTGTCCAGGTCTGTGAGTGCAAAGAGGACCAGCCAGAGCACAGAGCCAGCCTTTCTCTCAGCAACATTTGAATATCTTAAGTAGAGAGTTGCTGTGAGCAAAATAAAAACATGTCATGTGCCCAGGTGACATTTTGTAGCAAACAAGGAAATCACAATCCAGGAAGTGTTGTATTTTATGCCAACAACAACCTGACAGTTTTCTCTGTAAAGAAAACATGACACTTTTCCAAATATCAGAGGAGGCGTCCACTGCTCCAGGGATTCCTGTCCTGTCACTGAACTGGAAGGTCGCAGCCTGGCTTCATGATTTCTATGGTTTCAAAATGTGGTGGTAGAGGGTTTGCTCGCTAAGTGCTGTAGGCTAAGGGAAATCTTTCCCTTCATCTCTGAAAACAGTGACAGCAGGAAAAAGGTCCTACATTGACAGCAGTAACCTCTAGGTTTAAAGAGTCTGCCCTAAGCAACTGGAAGTAAAATCGCCCATGTTAATGGGTTTCCAAGGTTGTTCCAAATAGGCAGGGGCAGTGGGGGCAAATCACACCCCACCCCAACCTGGGTTCCACTGTGGACTGTGGCAGAAGGGATTCTTATCATGTACCAAAAAATCATGTTTCAATAACAGCCTCACACCCACGTATTTCCACCTCTACTTTGCGCTAGAGATGATCAAATGCACTCTCTCTCCGCTGTGTCCTCCAGAGGGGGGCCAGCCCGCCCGGGCCACACACTGGTGTTCAAGGGAATGTGCTATTTGGAAACCTTCTCTATAGAACGGCTTTGAGGTGTCTCAAAGTGCTTATGGTCATTCTGTCATTTCCCACAAGTGCACACCAGGAGAGAACCTCCGTCGGCACCTGTACGGCGTGCGTGCCTCCGGATTGGGGCCGGTGTGCGTGTCGCGGTGTGAACCAGCCAGCGTCCTGGGAGGATGGGGAGAACAAGGGAGGCGGTGTTAATAAGGACAGCAGACTGACGACGAAGACACAGTTTGCTTCCCTTTCACAGTGAGGCGACTCGACTTTGAACCCTGATAAATGTTGATGCCCTGTTTTTATCTGGTCTCAGCTGTGCTGCTGAAATAAAAAAAGAATTCTTTCAACCAATTTCTTTTAAGAGTGGGGTTCCATTTTAATTAGCAGAAAGGCAAAATGTCCCTTGCCATGTCAACACATAATTCTTTGAGCTAAAGTAAAACAGGCTGCTGCCTGCAACTAGGAAGAAAAATAAAATATAATAAAAACCCAGGCTTGAAAGCAGAGAGCAGAATTGAAGTCAACTTGCTCCCCTCACACCCCTGCACACCCCTGCTCGGTCTCCCTGGTCCTCTGAAGCCCACCCCACACCTTAGGCTGTAGGTGATATACTTCCTGTTGCCCCTTTTATAAGCAATAAGAATTTAATAACTGAGGGCAACTCTATAGCAATATTTATATGGGTCAAGTGGCTTAAAAGTATGCAATAAATGTAAAGTTATGAACCACATTGCCCCTTTTTAAATAATGCAATGAGCACGGAGATATTATGTTTCATATTCTGGAAAAAGGTGTTTCAGGCTAAGCTCTTGGCATACAGCAGACATGAAAAGTTATACTGAGCCCATAACAAAGTCACTGCCTGCTTAATATGGTGTGTTATGTGGAGCTCCTCATCCTAATCTCAGCCCACAGCAAGAGGGTCCCAGATGGTATCAACAAAACCTTCGCTTTCTCATTAGCAATCAGCAAATTCTCCTGGTGTCTGCTAGTTTCAAATCAAGGCAAGTGCCTCTACCCCTAGTGCGAAGCCCAGTAGGATAATAGAAATAATGTTGCCTAATCAGTGGCGAGCACTTGAGATCCCACATTCATAACGGGCTGGAGAGAAGTTGGTGAATTTGCTGTTCAGCAGTTTAACAAGTTCCCGGAGCCCTGGGGACCCATGGGGCACCACAGTGGCGGGAGGCAAAAGCTGAGGACACACAGCCCCCGGCATGGGCCCCGGACAGCCCCGACTCGCCCTGAAACCCTCTCAGGCCATCATGGCAGCATGGTCTCTTGATCATTTGGAAGTTTGTGGGAAGTCAGATTCCCTTAGACTCTCTCCGCAAGTCTGAGCAAAGTGCCTGAAGTTGGGTTCTGTTGTAAGTTCACCGTGGCTGTGGCAGTGGTGACTTTATGTTGTTGTTAGCTCTGAGCAGAGCTGGGACTGCGTCCTGGGGCAGCTGGCCTGGACGGTGCCACCCAAGCTACGGGAGGCACCTGGCAGAATTCAGAGGAGCAGGTGCAGGCCGGCCCTTCTCCATTCGGGGAACTGGACTCGACTGGTCCCCTCCACATCTCGGATTCGAGCCGAGGCTCCGCCTGCCTCTGCCTCCTGGCTCAGGGCCTGTCCCAGGAACAACGAGTCCACCTGGCGTCTTCAGAAGTTCTCTCCGCATCCACCCGCCCGCAAGCGTGGGAAGCTCACCCACACCCACCGCACACTCCTGAGCACAAGGCCAGCCAGTGTGGACGCCGGGGGACGCTGGCTCTGAGTCACACCCACTTACCAAGAACTGGGTTTGGATCCCACCCTTCCAGCGCCTGTACTTCACCTGCTGCTCCTGTGCTGGCCCCACCTGGGCTCCCCGAGGCCCACACCTGTGACTCCTCCCCGGGGTCTGCGCCAGCTCACCTGGTGTCAACGGCCGCCCGCAGGGTGGGGAGCGCGATGCCTGCAAGGGGGAGACTTTTCCTTTCATTGAAAGAAAAGAAGAAGAATCACAGCCAGGCTTCCCCCAGGCAGGCCTCCCATGGCAGACACAGCAGGGGCGGACGGACGTCTCCACAGCCGGCCAGGCCAGGCCAGCCACCGGGCTGCACTCAGAGGAGGCCTCTCCAGCGCCTCTCCCATCTCACCGCAGAGGATGGCTGGGAAGCAGGAAGCGGTCAGGAAAGTGGTTCAGGAGGTGGCAGGGCTCCCCCGTCTCCCCCCACCAAGGCCACCAGGGTCAGTGCAAAGCGCCTGTGACTACACCTCACAGGGGCTGGGGCCGAGCTTGTTTGCCAGCCGGCCTGTCCTTGCTGCGATGTGACAGCCCAGAGCGTCTGGCATGGGTTTTGAGAATGGGCCTGTGTGTTTGCACCTTGGCTGCCTTCTTCATGGCCAACGTAAGGACTGTGTAGGCCCAGGTTAGACACCTAGTAGACTACTAAAGACAGCACCACCAGTTCCCTAGCTGGCTGCCTCTGCTGTCCAGCCTGCAGTTGGCCACCAGGCTCTGTGCTGAGGGACAGAGAGCTGACTGGAGAAACCATCTGAGCCTGGCATCGCTAGGAAGGTGCCCCTGCTGACAAAACAGTCACGTGTTCCGTGCCCAAGTCTGCCACACGTGCCGTTTTGCCATTTGTTGTTTCTCTATTACCTTCTTGATGCACATCATACACATTTTCCTTCTGCTAACCCTTCATGGAAGGCAGGGAGGAGGGAGGGAGGAAAGAAGGAAGAAGGGAGAGGGGAATAGCACAAGCTAAATTCCACTGGGTGCTTTAATGACAGGACTCCTTGTCAAAGTTTTCTTTTTCGAGTAGTTTGGATTGCTTTCTATTTGTTCTGAAGCAACATCTCTGTCCCAGATAGTTTTTTTTTTTTAAATAAGAGTTTGCAATGCAGAGTAAAAGTCAGGTGTTTAACAAAAAAAGTTCCACATTTTCTCTTAGTAGGCAAAAGCAGGAAGTGACTTATCTGAGCTCAGCATACTTCTTTAGTCAGAAACAGCTTATGAGCTGCACATGGATTTGAAGGATCTGAAAGTGCTGGAACTAGGAGATTATCTATCCTTAGTCCTCCCCTCCCTTTCTATTATCTCCCTGGCTAATTAAGATCACTGAGCTTCTAAGAGCATCTGCAATGGCATGGAGCCTGCACTACTAGAAATGCCCGTCCTTCAAAGAGAAAAGCCAGCCCAAGGGCAGCCTGTGCCCCACCACCTTGACCATGTTGTGAAGCCTTTTTAGACCTCTCCTGTCCCTTTGTGGCTTGTGTCCACTGTATACTGTCCTATTAGACATGTAACAAATGCCTTGCCACTTAACTGTGAGCTCCTTCAGGGCAGGGACCAAGGTACTCAGCAAATATGTGTTAAGGGAATGATGCATAGATCAGCTGAAGCGCGAGATGTAATTATTACACTATAGGCATAGATTTCAGGGCATTGGGAGTGAAACTTTCAGCCTTGCTTTTTTTTCATGGAAACCCTCAGAGCATCTTTTGTCCTTGCAGTTATTTGACTGCAACGCCTGGGAATCATATTTGACTCTGAAGTGTAGCTTGGTGGAGGGGGCTGGAAACAACAGAGGAGCTTCCACCCTGCAGCTGCAGTGGAGTCGGCAGCTGACCTGGGTCAAGGCTGTGAACAGGGCTGGAGATACACTTGGCCTGGGTCCCATCCCAGCTCTGCTGCCCACTGGCCCCTGGAACCTGGGCAAGTCACGTCCTTCCTCAGAACTTCGGTTTCCGCATGTGTGAGATGTGGACAATAGTAGCTCCTACCTTAGGAGTTATTAAAAACATGAGTTGAGCTAAGGAATGCAAAACCCTGTGCTTGGGCAGGCCTTTTAAATGCCAGTTATCAGTTTACCCATGTAGCACCAGGCTCGGCAAACTTGTCCTGTACAGGGCCAGATGGCCAATATTTACAGCTATGCAGGCCATATGGTCTCCGTTGCGGTCCTGTGAAAGCAGCCATAGATGATATGTAAATGAAGGGGTGTGGCTGTGTTCCAATAAAACTTTATTTACAATAGCAGGCAGAGGGCCAGCTTTGGCCTGCACGCTGTCATTTGCTGACTCCTGATTTAGTGTGTTAATGCCACCACCCCCACCTCCTAGATAGAAATCTGTCAGCTCTTGGTCAACATAAACCCTTCTGTCAGGGGGATTCTGATTGTCCCCAGAGGTTAGGGTCCCATTAATCTTACAACACTTTCATTCTGTATCTAACCTAATTCAGCTTTACGAGCACCATTGTGAAAGGAAAGAGTTTGTCACTGCTAATGATATTGCCAGTGATATAATCGTGTTGCTACGGCGTAAGGTGCCAGGCCAGCCTCTCTGCCTGAGTGACCTCCAGCAAGTTCTTTCTGAGCCCTCACTTGTCACACACAACAAAAGGGAAAGCCGTGTGCAGAATATAATCTGCCTAATAAAGCTAGTGCATATTTTGTTTATAACACTCTTAATAATCTGCGTGTCTTCAAAACTTGACCTGATAGGCACTGGGTGAATCTTGCTTCTTCAGCTGAATTGAAAGGTCGTTGTACAGATTTATTTTGTAGAGTTTTTCAGTGAACTAATTTGTGGTGGTTTTATTTTTCAGAAAACACAACGACATGCCACAACCCCAGTGCTAGACGGCTGGTGCAAGGCAGAGGCTCCATGTTCAGGTCTGCACTAAGTCATCGAGGCACAGAGTGTAAAAGGTGACACAAATGCTGTCCTTTCCACCAGGAAGGGCCATGCAGTGAGACAGGGCTGCCCCGGAGGCTGGGAACACTCTGGGCCCCAGGGAGGGCAATCTGGTTTGAAGAGGAGCAGCGGCTCTCTTGGTGGAATATCGCCATGCAGGGCAAGCAGGCTCCACGGGCCCCACCTGTGTTTTTGGGTGGCCGTAGTGAGGGAGGGGCTGTTGGAGGTGATGGGAACACCAAGGCACCTGGTCTGGCCTCCGCAGCAGCCCCATCCGTCACTTCCAGCATCTGGACGATGGCGTGAGCAAAGCCACAGAGATCTGGCTCAGAAAAATCCACATTTGGAGGACACAACGGCAGGGGGCAGTGGATGGGAGACAGTTAGACAAATGTGACCAGCAAAGGAATCGGGCTCTCTGCCAGGAGCAGGGGTCATCTGGGTAGGGAATGGCAGCCGGCAGGGCAGGGGGAGCTGGCCACAGCCCAGGGCCTGGACCAAGCCCATGCCACGGGGAAGGGGGGAAGGGGGGAAGGGGTGGCCCAGGACACCAGCATGCTCTCATGATGGCACCCGACACCTGCATGTGATGGCTGTCCTCATTCATTCATTCTTCCCATAATCTTTCACTCTGTCAGTTATTACGAGCTGGGCATGTGCTCACTCTCTCTGGAGGATACAGAATTGGAATATGGCCCCCGGCCTCAAGGGATTCCCAGCCTAGTGAGAAAGAAAGATGTGCAGTTATTTGTTTAGTCAACAACTCATTTTTATGGAGCACCTACTATGTGCCGGTGCTTGGTAGGTACTGGGAATCCAGCCTTAAACCCGCAAGCATCAGACCCGCTGTCCCCGCACGTGCCAGCTGCGGGAGGCGTCCATCTTGCACAGCCACTCAGTGGTCCCCAGTTCTCTGGCACCTGCAGCCTTCAAGATCCAGGCTTTGATGCAGCTGTGGGCTCCCATCCTCCAGAGAGCTGGGCGGTGCCCAGTCGCTGCGCTGGGTGGGGCTCTCCGTCCCTGTGGTTTGGGTGGAGTGCCCCGTCTCCACTCCTGCCGTCACTCTGGGCTCTGGGCTCCCCGGGGCTGCCCTCAGTTGCTGAGTGCACTTGCCACCCCTTGCTCCAGGACCCTGGAGAGTCCTTCATTTTCCCAAAGTGCTGCTCACAGGAGGCCCTTGTGCATATATTTATTATTATTTTTTTAAATTAACATAATAATTGTGCATATTTATGGGGCACAGTATGGTATTTCCATACATGTATACAATGGGTGATGATCGCATCAGGGTAAATGGAATATCCATCAGCTCAAACGTTTATCATTTCTTTATGTTGGGAGCATCCAAAATCCTCTCTTCTGGCTATTTGAAAATATACAATAAATATTAAGTATAGTCACCCTACAGTGCCGTGGAACCTGTTCCTCCTCTCTAGCTGTAACTTTGCATCCCTTAGCCAACCTCTCCCTATCCCTTCCTCCCCCCAGCCTTCCAGGACATTCCTGAAGGTTTCCTGGCCCTGGATGGCGAAGGTGGGACAGGCTCACTGTCCTCCGCATTCTTCTGCACCCCTTCCCGGAGTGTCCCAGACAGCTCCCCACGCAGCCACTCCCTCAGGTTGGGTGGAACCCACTTGCTTTCTCCCGGTTCCCCTCGCAGAGGAACCACAGTCAGTAGGACTAAAATTACCCCAGACTAAGGGCAGGGAAGCCGGGGCTCTGGCTTGCTGTGAGTCCCATAGGCCCCTCCTCCTGGGCCAAGGCGTTGGCATCACGAAGCAAACTCATTCAGCAAATGAGGACTGGGCAGCTGCCCTGCTCCAGTTAGCACCCAGTCCTCCTCTTCCTGCAGGGACAGTGACCACATGCCACTTGACCAAAGACGGATGGTGATTCCCCTGTGTGTGGGCTCAGACTGATGGAGTCTGGCGTGGAAGGTGGGGAGGCTGCCTTCCCTGCCCGCTGGCCTGAGGACCCTGCTTCCTTGGGGCATCTGTGAGGCTGAGGAGGGCTTTGTGGCCGTCCAGGTGCCATAGGCTCACCTCTCCGCCGGGGTGAGCTCCGTCTTTGCACCTGCTGTGGCAGGTAGAGGCCCAGGAGGGCAGGGGAGACACGGCTGCATCTCTTTGTTCAGCCAGTGTGCACTGAGCTCCCTTGTGAGCCAGAGAACGGGCGCAGAGCGAGGAGTCCCGCACACCAGGTGCCTCCAGAGCTGACCACAAGAAACCCGCATCTTCTGGAGGGCCTGTGACTAGGAGGCTGTGGAGACAGTGACGTAGTTATCCCTCTGTATGGGGCGATTGGTTTTTTATATTAATACGAAGTCTGACCCTCATAGCCAGACCTGACTCCATGCAGCATTACCCCTTGTTTTAAGATACGGAAACTGAGGCAGCAGAAGGGAAGGTTAAACCCCCAGCCTTGGATTATATGTGGCTGACCCTGGGCTCACACGCAGCATGCTTACTCCAGAGCTCACCCCCATAGCTGCTGCGCTGAGCATTTTGCAGAAGCATCACAGAATGTCACTACTGACTCAGCTCCCGGTACTGCCCCTGCTACGGGAGACTTAACTTCTCCCAAACGCTTCTTTCTAGCAGGTTCGGCGTGGAGGGTTTTGGAGCCGTGGCCAGACTTGCACACTCAGGAGTGTGTGGGCCCGTCCCAGAGAGTCTCCCACCCCCTGATTTTCTACCCAGGCCAGAAATGGTGCTGAAGAGGGGGATTTGCGGCTCTGCGTTCAGGACTGGGCGTGGCTACGCAGGCACTGAGGACGTGGGATGGGGAAGACTTCAGCTGCTGCTGCCGCTCCGAGACGGCACCTGTACGCTGCGCCCGTTTAATCCGCTGCCGCTTCTGTAGCTGCAACCCCGAATGACCACGGGGAGGCTTTCCTTGTGGCCGGAGGTGCACAGGGCTTGTGTGGATACGTGGGTGGTGCTCAGTGGAGCCCTGGAGCCCCAGGCTGAGCACCTTCTGAGTTGTGCCTTTATTCATTTATTTTTTCATCAAGCCTACGATGTGATCATTAGTAGCACACCAATGTCCCTAAATCTGTTCTCGTCACAAGATTCCTTCCCAACTAATTTGGAACAAAATTTGTCCAACATTTGCTCTTTTCTTGATTTCACGAAATATCACTTTTGTCCAAAGGAGCCTGCAAAACCCTGAAATAAGAGAGTGAAACAAATTCAGTTTACCGAAATGTCTTTTGACTTGAAGGACAGCTACCCTCCCTCGCAGGGGTGATGGGATGGTGGTCGAGCCCAAGACCCAAGAACAGCTCATGAAGCCAAGGGAACGGGGCTGTCTTAAATCAGGAGGAACTGCTCTGATACACTGCAGGGTTGCCAGGAGCCTTCTCTTGTCCTTGTCCTCTGCGTGGACGGACCCTCCACCGAAGCAGACCCTGGTGACATCCTGGAAGCTCAGGAGAAAGCATCTGGCCAAAGCTGCTGTGGGTGACCAGATCAGAGTGCTCTGAATCCGGGCAACATTGGAATAGCTGCAGTAGAGACAGAAAAAGTCCCACGAATGAAACAACCATTGCTGAGAACGCTGATCAGTCGGTTCTGACGGGGGATTGTGGCGAGCCTTTGTGGAAGGCAGAAAGGAAGGCCTGGGTACAGTGTGATCTGTCTGTCCCAGTAACTTCTGGCAGCAGCACCGCACCAGAGGTCTTTGAAGCCCACAGAATCTAACACTTTAATCCTTAGCAACCCTTGACACCTGGAGCCAGGGTCGAGAAGACCACAGTCCCGCAGGAATTACAGAGGCAACAGTGGGAGGTCAGGGAGCCTCCTGTCTTGCAATTTGGGCAATTAGGTGGTCACCTGACGCATCCCCCTGCTCCATAAGCACAATCGGACACACAGAGCAACATCCCAGAAGAAGGAAGCCTCGTCAGGCAAGGGGTGACTTAAGGGAGGGGTGGACCTCTTTCAGCCCAACTTCTTTTGCTTTTGCTTTTGAAGTAAGAGCATTTGAACTAATTAGTGACGTTTGCGTTTTGTTAGGCAGACAGAACAGTCTTGGGCGCAACGATATGGTGATGAAGGTCCCCAAATAAAAATGCACAGGCACCTCACGACATGGGTCCCTAAGTGCCAGCTGTCATTCTCCACCCGCCTGCTGTCTTAAAACTAACCTTTCTGTCACCTCTGTGTGTCTCCTCCCTTGTCCTATTATGCAGAACCAAGCTGAGTCATTGTTTCAAGCAAGGGTGACATGTTAATAGCTTAATAATAGTATAATCTCACAAATAATAATATGCTGTCACCCTGTCTGAAGCACAATGTTTACAGGAGACGTGGTAATGTATGATGACAGTAATTTGAATAAAAATGAATTTACTGCTCTTGTCTCATTTGCAGTAAATTTTCACATCTTTCATGCACAACTGGTGCTCTATGACCTCTCTCATCACTGCGTTGGCGGCGGCGGCTGGCTTTAAAGTGAAAGGCGGGCGAAAGAAACAGAAGCCTGAAGCTAAAAACTGATCTCCAGAAAGGAGTTCACGCTGTAGCTTCTGGAAAAATCTTTCTTTGCTTGTTTACCAAGATGAGGCGAGCTGGGATGGGCTGTTTAATTAATACAAGCTGGAGGTGTCAATTGTGGATTGACAACTACAGAACAATTGTCATTAAGCATGTCAGGGGTTTGGGGGGTTGCTTGGAATATGGAGGGACCCTTGGTGACCTGGTGGACCAATCAGATCACTCAGTGCACTTTGGTTCTTGTTCCTCCCAGGGGACCTCTACTTCCCTGGCTGCTGCAGCTTCATCACATGCACCCCCTCGGAACGCTCCCTCCACCCGTGAAAGCAGACAGTGTGCTCTGAAAAGGCATGCCCCAGCCTGAGGTCACCCGGGGTCTGGGCTCCTGGACACCATTTGCAAAGACTTGGCGCGGGAGGCCCCTGGGCTGCCTGAGATCACTGCATCCTTCGTGGCAAAAAATTAATATGTGAATAATTGGTCTCAAATGAAGCTGTTAGTAAATTATGTTGAGTGTGGAGAGAAGAAAGTTATGACATCCTGCTGACACGCTTGTACTGGATATAATTTGATGGAATGAGGACAACAAATTGGGATTTGCTGGGACTCTAACAGTGACAGAGAGGTGTTTCTAAAAATGTTCCAAGCTCTGGGCATGCTCAGTGGAAAGGCTGGAAGAGAAGAGGAGATACTGCTGGTCTTGATGGGCCTGGGGGTCAGCTAGCTGGCTGTGGCACACCGGGGGGGCACAGCCACACCGCTCCCCAGCAGGGACACATAGGCACCTCCGGTGAGGCCAGATGAGAAAGCGAATGAAAGCAGGTGGAACACCCGCAAAGGACAGCAAGGGAAGGGAGCAGGGTCTAGGGGTAGACTTCAAAGTTAATTTGCTAGTTCTGGGATCACATTTTGACGTAAGCACCGGTGTCACTTAAGACCTTTAGAATGTGTTAGCAGAAAATGCTAAGAACCAATTTGTAAATAAGTCAAAAGAAGTAAATTTCTTACGCTTAAACCTGGGTGAATGGAGAGACAATTTATTATCAAATTAACCTTAAAGGAGCTTGGAAGCTTCTCAGAAGCTGCTCAGACATTGAACAAGGCCACGTCCCGTTGCTGGGATTACTGCAACGTCATGTGACCCATTCAGCGTGGATTTTTCCTAGAATGGTCTCAAAGTCACCTTCTCATCCCTGCCCCCAAAATTGTGCTACTTCTTTAAGAAGAGACAATGTAATTGACAACCAGATATATAGGAAGTAATTTGTAGCATAAACAGTATACTTTGTGCTGGCCATATTTCTTACGTAATAATGGTGCTGTGCTCGAATCCACAGGACGTATCTGCAACAACGTGTCACTGTAGGTGTCGCTGAACATGGGACAGTAAAATCACATTGAGTGGAGTGTCCTGGACTCTGGAATTATTAGTGGTTTCCAGTTCTTTATTTTCAGTAACCCATTTCTAGTGGAACACTTCATAGACACGAGTGATGTTTTACTCCCTGTAATGAATCAGTCGATCATAATTTAAGGACCCATTTTTAAAAACCAGAGAAAGGTAAGATATGAAGTATTAGGTTAAGAGCTCTGTCTGCAGTACTGAGGCTTAGGTGCCTATCATGTAATCGTGTTAACCTCGTGCTAAAATAAACTTTGCCATCTGACTTCTAAAATGATACCTTTAAAGACTAAATGCCTTAGAAAAATTTCAAATCCGTGGACCCCTCATCCTCTCTCGGGTTTGCCGTTGCTCCAGATTTCTCGGAGCGCGGTTGGTTCTTGCTGGGTCTGGGCTGCTGTCCTCCTCCATCCTCTGCTCATGGGATCTCTTCCTCTGGCATGTCTGGCTCCACTTGTCCCCAGGGCACTAGTTCCCGAAGGTCCTCCTCCGTCCTCTGCTCCCGGGATCTCTTCCTCTGGCGTATCTGGCTCCACTTGTCCCTAGGGCACTCGTTCCCGGAGGATCTCTCCCTGGTGCTGTTGCCAACACCCTGCTGGTCCCAGGTTCCTCCGGCTCAGCAGCCTCGGGGTGGGGGGTCCTTCTCTGTCAGCCCCCAGGCCCTCATCCCTGCCGTGCCAGCTCCAGAGCTGCAGCCCCTCCCCAGCACCCATGCTGAGGGTGCCGCTCAGGTCCACCCCCTCGATAATTTCTTCAGTCTTCTCTCATGTGCCAGGTGAGTGGGAGATTTTGGAAGCTTTTGGAACAGCCTGATCGTGGGAGACCTCACAGGCAGGTGAGGACGTTCCTGGCTTCTCCAGGGCGCGACCCAGGCCTCCCACCCCCCTTGAAATGGCGCTGTTCCTGCTTCCACGCTGCCTCCTGCCTGCTCCCGTCCCCCACAGACTCCCTCGGGCTTAGTCCCAAACTTTGAAACCCTCAGCACATCAGGAGTAGATGAACTCTTACATTTCAGCGTGAACCTTTAGGTTTAAACAGCACTGAAGGGACGGATGACTCACAAATGAGCTTGTTGTAACCACACACTCTTGTGACGGGACCTCTGGTCACCGCAGGAGTCTGCTGGGGGAGCATGGGCAGGAATCAGGGTGGGGACGCGCAGGGTTGCTTTGGGGGGTGGTGGCAGAGAAGGCTGCTGTCCCTCCCGGAAGCTGCTTCAGTGTGATTTTTTGCTTTTTGTATTTCCTAGCATTTAACACATTCAATAGTTCAAAACTTTTTTACACAAATAAAATATGTCTTGTTTTCCCATTATATAATTAAAACATGTTACCATTTTTTTAAAAAAAAAGTACAGAAAACAGGCAGAAGAGAAAAAAAGTCAGGACTATTTTCACCCACAGATGAGCACCCTGTTACTTTTTTTCCAAGTCTTTGAAGGTTAGATCTTTAAAAGAACAGAATATAAATTTTTATATACAGAATGAATTTAATCTTTTTGTTTGTTTGTTTTATTGTTATTTTTATTTATTTATTTATTTTTTGAGACAGAGTCTCACTCTCTTGCCGGGCTAGAGTGCCGTGGCATCAGCCTAGCTCACAGCAACCTCAAACTCCTGGGCTCAAGCAATCCTCCTGCCTCAGCCTACCAGGTAGCTGGGACTACAGGCACATGCCACCATGCCCGGCTAATTTTTTCTATTTTTAGTTGTTTGGCTAATTTCTTTGTATTTTTAGTAGAGATGGGGTCTCGAACTCCTGAGCTCAAGCAATCCTCCCGCCTCGGCCTCCCAGAGTGCTAGGATTACAGGCGTGAGCCACTGCGCCTGGCTGAATTTAATCATTTTTATCAAAGGTTGTGTGTCTTTTCTTTTTAAATGACTATCAGAATTTTCTCACATCATGAACTTTGTTTGTATAAACATTGTTTGCAGTGGCCTCATGTCCTTCCACTGGGCAGACATAAAAATTTATGGATCCATTCCCCTGTGGTGGAACAGTTAGGCTGATTCCAAACTTCTGCTTTTATTAATAACTCTGCAGTGAATATATTTGGACATAAACATTTTTCTGAATTTCAGATTATTTCCATAGGATGGTTTCCCAGAAATGAAATTGTAAGGTCAAAGGGAAAAAATAGTGATTTAAGTCTAAAGATATATTCAGCCCAGATGCTTTTGAAAAGGATATACATATATATGTATATATACATATACACACACATACACACACATACGTGTATATATATAGTCCCGTGAGCCTTGTAGGAAAGACTATGACTTAATTTCCTATTGTATCTGAAAAGTTTTTCCCTAACCCTCTGTGCCCTGGTGGTTAGGCCTGTTTCTTTCTCATTGCCACACCTTTTTGAGAGGTTAGCTAATGGTTTATTTTCACCACCTAGATGCCATATAACCTCATTTTACGGGAATTTTTTTCACTTTTTAAAGTAATTTCAAACACAAAGTTTGCAAGAATAGCCAAAGAACCCTCCCATGTCGTGTTCCTAAAGCCCCTGTTTGAGTTTCCCCTGTGCAGGACTGTGGGGCCCCACCAAGCTTGTACAGTTCCGTGCTCCTTGGCCTTCATGATCTTGACGATTCCAAAGATTACAGGCCATTCTGTAGTGTATTCTTCATTGTGTGTTTCTCTGTTGTTTTGTAGACCCTGTTTTATATTTTTGCAGGCTACCACAGGAGTGGAGCTGTGTTCTTGTCACTGTGGTGTAGGGTGGTAATTTGTGTCCTTTCTGGTGGTGGTCCCTTGGGGTCATCGGGTTGACCTGCGAGATCTCTCCTCTGTAAAGTTACCCCACCTTTTCATGAATGAGCATGGTGAGAGGAGATATTTTGCGACTGTGTGAGACACCATCCTTGGCCCACTTTTACCCACTAGTTTTAGCATCCATTGATGTTCCTTGCCCACGGAATTATTACTATGGTGTTTGCCAAATGGTGACTTTCTACCTGCATGATTTCTTCTACATCCATCAGATAGTATTCCACTGCAAGGAACAATTTTCTCCTTATTTATTTAGTTGTTTGTTTATGTCAGTGTGTCCCTATTTTATTCCATGAGTTAGAATCCTATGTCTCTATTTTATTCCATAGGTTATAATCTATTACAATGAATATTTATTTTGCTGCTCAGATTCCCAGATTTAGCCCTTATGAGCCCTTTAAGTTGCTCCTTTGGCCTTTAGACATGCCCTCTTCATTCTGTGAGCTCTTCTTTATTTGCTGGCACTAACGGATGTTCCAGAATAACCGTGTTCTATTCTTGATTTAACCCCCATTTCTCTAAGAAGGCCAGGTTCCTTTTAGCAAAGAATGGTATCCAGAAACCCAGACCTGGCGCTAGGTGTGCTCACTGCTCCTGTGTGTTGCTACTCCCAGCCCTCTCCGTGGGCAGGACTAGGGAACGTGAGTGTGTGCACGCAGGTGCACACGGTCACATCAGTGTTTGTGTCTGTACCTGTCTATGAGATCCAATGCCTCCAATTTCAGCCAACCTCAAGATTTACTATAACTTCCTCCTTTGTATAAGGACTTCTCTCTTTTTAGACCGTGAAAACCCGGCTCCCATCCTCCTTAATGTATTTTCTTATTTGCGCAGTCCTCTGTATTGCAGCTAAATTCTTGACCTTGCCTGCCTGCTGCCCCTACTAGATTAACCCCAGCTGGCACTGGCTGCCTTACCACCGGGAAAGAAGGAAGAGAGAAGAAAGAAGGTGGGAGGGAGAGAGGAAGAGGGAGGAAGGAACGAGGAAGAAGAAAGGGAAAGAAAGAGGGAGGGTGGGGAGGAAAGCAGACTATAATGATTTTTATTTTATTTTATTTTGAGACAGGGTCTTGCTCTGTAACCCACAAGTACAATGGCACAATCATAGCTCATTGTAGCCTCCAACTCCTGGGCTCAAGTGATCCTCCTGCCTCAGCCTCCCAAGTAACTGGGACTATAGGCATCCTCCACCACAACCAGCTAATTTTTTAATTTTTATTTTTATTTTGTAGAGACAGGGACTCGCTATGTTGCCCAGACTGGTCTCAAACGCCTGTCCTCAAGTGATCTTCCCAACTTGGCCTCCCAAAGTGCTGGGATTACAGGCGTGGGCTACCAAGTAGTGAATTTTAAATGTGCCAGCCAAGTGCATGCACCAGTGCCTTTGATTCAAATGTTAGGTTGCTGTTGTTTCTGTAAGCTGCTTTAGTGTCTTCATGTGTCTGATTTGCAAATATATTAGCAATGTCAAAGATATTTGATATTAAGATAAATGTGTCTTTAAGAACATGTGGCTGAGAATTTATTAATCTCCTGTCCTTATTGCAACAGAAAGGTGGCAAGCATAGTGGTGGACAGTGTATGCTTTGGAGCCTGGTCATCTAGTTTCAAACCCCTGAACGGCTGCTTACAAGCTGTGTGACTCTGGGCAAGTTATGTCACTTCTCTGTGCCACCATTCTTTCAGTTGTCAAATGAGAATAATAATTGTACCTATCTCACTAGCTTATCATGAATATTAAATTAGTTACTACAGATAAAGCACTTAGAATAATGCCTAGCACATAGTAAGCACGTAATAAATGTTAGCTTCAGACAGTGATTTTTGCTGATATTGGAAGATGGATAAATTACCACTCTCAGTCAGCATCAAACCCGGCTGAGTCTGGACAAGAGCTCAGGAGCAGCAGGGTTAAGGGTAAGTGAAATCGGCTTCTCCTGCCTCTGAGGCCGCCCCCCCATAACTTTGTTATGGCAGCTGTACCAAACTCATATACCACCCTCCTCCTATGTGATCTTGGACAACTCACTCAACATCTCTGAGCCCCGGAGACCTTATCTGTGCAATGAAGAGCGTGGGTTCTTCTGGGTCTCATATCTTATGCCTCTGAGGACCTACCTCATGTAGCACATACCTACTTGTGTAACAGTTATCCCAGAAAAATAAGATAGTCACTGTCATAAGGATGAAGGCACCAAGAAATCACAGAGTGCCTTGACTAGCCATCTGCTATCTGATTGGCTAAGCTGAGTGGCACAGAGACACTGGTGTAGCCAAAGAATTTAGCAACACGGTACACGAATGCATGTTAGTAATTTGTTTTCTAAGTTCTAGTTCATAAAACCGTGATATCCTCATACTCATCATCGATACCCATTCTTTTGTTTTTAGCTAGTGATTGCTTAGATTTATACGATGCACATGTTTAGCAACCAGTTTTTACAGGATAGATATGTTAAGCACAGAAACGTCATGATGGGGGTGCTGTTTCAGGGGCTCAGGGTGATTGGGTGTTTTGGGTGCTAGTTAGTGCTCATTCTAATCTCCCTGTTCTCTAAAGGAAATAGACACTAAACAGGAGCCATCTGGTAATGCATGCTGTACCTCTTAATTACAACGTTTTGAGTGGCACCTAAATAAATTTCATTTACAAGCACATGACTGCTTGTCAAAACTCTGTTGATAATTTTATTATTGTAATATACTTTCTTCCTTAATTATTTAGTTCCAGTAAAGTCAGGAATATTAATTTTTATGGAAATCACCTGCACCAACAAACCTAAGCCACAAACCTGCTTTTATTTACATACACGGATTTAGAAATGCATGTTAATCTATCCACCCAGAAACCCATCATAACGGATTCTATGGGCCATTCAAAACTTCTGCTCATAACTCCTGCTCATCTTGACTTAAATTTAAAGTAAAATGGAGTCCAGCACTTCCTAGTCATTTGTGAGTTTGGCAGAAAGTCCCTGGAGGTAGGACCTTGCTCTTCTGCCCGTCCTTGCGGGGACTCCTGGAGTCAGCTCCTGGGCGTGGTCCCGGCCCACACGCCTCCGTGAGCTGGAGGCTTCCGGGAACCTCTCTGCGGACGGGACGACTGCGTCGTGGAGACGCACATCCGCGAGTGTTCACACGGTTTCAGTGAGGAAGCAGCACCGACTACGGCTTCTCAGATGGGCTGTACCTTTCAGGGAAGCGGCTTGATGGTGCAGATGCCGCATCAGTTCCCGGCCTCTGACCGCTCCTGCTTATTCACGGTATTTGATTATAAACAAGTGCGAGTACTGTGGTTGGAGCCTGGCCTTGGGGGAATATTTATCCAGGCAATAAAATGCCACAAAATTAATACTGCTGCTCTCCCCAGTGAGGTCTCCTGTCGGGGACGCCCCGGGCAGCCTCTAATAGCCTCTGCCTCTCCCACACCTGTGGCATCAGAGTCCAGGAAACTGCAAAGTGAATCCGGGCTCTGTCACCCTGGAGAGGTTTCTCACACTCTGCACAGCGTTGTGCTGCAGAAGCTCAATGGAGTGGGGCTCATCTGTGTGCAAACTAGAGCGTGTCTTAAGGGCCCCACTAGAAACCAAGGCTGGAAACACGTGTGGGCACACACAACGCACGCGTGCACGCTCATGGAGTTCTCCGCGGCAGCACCCACTGGGAAAGGGCTTGGAGCTGCCTCCCCCCCCAACCCCCGCTTCACCCTGTGGGGTTCCGAGTCCCTCCGGTGTTGAGGCTGGTGGGGGAAGCAAAGGAAAATGAGGGGCATGAAGTGAGGAGCGTGGGAGGGACGCCAGTGCAGCAGGTGGGGCCTTGCCCATCACCCCATGTGCTGTGCCACCACCCCCGGCCGTGGGGGTGAAAGCGCCCGCCATGCCCCTGCCCTGGGGCTCCTCCCTGGGGAGGAGCAGAGTGAGCTCGGGGGAGGCTCGGCCCAGTGGGCGCATGCACGGGATCGTGCTGTCTTGCTGGGAGGCTTCTGGAGGCCGCGAGACCCCTGGTCCATCCCAGGGGCTCCCAGTGGGCAGGGTGCCCAGGGGCCGCTGGCCAGAGGTGGCAGAGCAATCACAGCCGCTGCCCGCCCCCCCCATAGCCAACTCACCCAGGGCAGGGCTTTGCCTCCAAGATTAAAGGCAAATTCCTACTTTCAAAATAAAGCCAAGCTGTGTTTTGCACCTTTTGACACTTATTAACTTAGGTCATTAAAAAGGAGGCTAATTAAAAATGAAGTGAAACAAAGGAGTCATTTGTCTAGTGTGAAGCCAGCTCTTCCTGCGCTCAGCCCTGGGGATGGAGCACCCAGCCCCCGCCTGCCTGCTCAGAGCCTGCCCTGCTCCCACTGAGGCCGAGGCCACCTCTTTAGGCCGCTCATAGAGGAGAGAAATCACTGTCCCCAAAATTAACTAAAGCTGGAATTTACAGCCCTGGAAATTTTGGTTTCCTCATTGTCCTTGGAGACTTTTACCGGCTGCAGTTAGAGTAAGTAAAGTTCCATAAATGCTTAGTACTTCATGAAGACATGTCTGAGCAAACCCGTTCCCACTAAGTGACACTTCACAGCCCCTGGTGAAGGTCGCATTGTCTTGCTTTGCAAGCGCAGCTCTGTCCTGCAGAGGGGCCAGAGGGGCAGACTTGCCTTTTGGGATAAGAAAAACAAAACTTAAAACAATTGTGTTGTGATGAAGCAATTCCTCTCTTCCAGGGAAAGGGTGATTTTGCCAAGGCACTCTGAGCACGGTGCTTTCTGACTGGCCTTGGCAGTTTGGTTGTTTTCAGGAGACAGGGAGAGATGGCATTTCAGGGGACTCTTGGAATTCCTGAAATCCCCCCAGTTTGCCATCCCCAGGGGTCACACATCCTGCGATACCTGCATTGCTGGTAGTCACAATGCAGGGGTAGCCCCTGGCCCTGCCTCACTCCCCCAGGCCCTGAGATGACAAGGGCTTCAGTCTGGCCTCTCCTTTGCATTGCTGGCACTTTTGTAGCAAGCACCGCCTGGGTTTGGGAGGGTTCCAGGGCCTGGCTAGTCTCACCCTGCTCCCCAGTTTGGAGGTGTGTTTGATAGCAGTTTTGAGGCTCTGGGAAAGCCACCTATTGGTCCAGAGAGAAGAGCCACACTTGGCCCCTTTCTAATTGTCCCTGGATCTAGCAGGGGAGGAAAGGCTACGGGCGGTTACTGATAGAGACTCCCTGGGAAATGCAATATTCGGATGCCATTAAGAAACCCATTCAAAGCACGTGCCATTACATTAAAAATAAACCAGTGGGAACCTAGCAGTGCCAGGGAGCAACGCGGCAGGAGGGGGACGGGCCAGAAAGGACCCAGACCTGGCCAGAGAAGGAGCAGCAGCCCTTGGCCTGGGTCCGGAGGGCTGCGTACCAGTGTCCCTAGCTCTGGGTTCCCAGACAGCTTGGGAGGGGCAAGAGAGAGCAGCAGAGCCATCCCCCAGCCCGCAGCTCGGCACCTACACCGTGAGAGCACCGTGTGCTTGGAGGAAAGAGTTAATGTTGGCTTCAAACAAAGCAACTGTTGCTGGTGACTTTCACTTTGTGCTGGAATCTGGCGACCACCACAGTATCCTGCAGGAAGCAACCATGTCCAACAAATCAGTTTTGGGTTCCGGAATGTAATTAACACATCAGGTCAGGCTCCGTCCTGCCAGGGGCATGTTTACGACATTATCGCTTCCCAGACAGTTTGGGCCCATCCAGGAGAAGCACTTCGATGACTTCCTTGCCAAAGTAGCCTCTTTAAGCAGCGGCACTTTATACCTGTTCGTGAATATTCATGTCAATGGCAAATAGTAACAGTATTATTGTTGTTGAAATCTTTAGGGACCGGCGCTGCCAGCCAGCTATGATTTAAGGAAGACTCACCCGCCGCCCTTCCTCCATGACAGCATTCTGGAAAGCCTCGCAGATGTAGAGTTCACGTTTTGTTTTCTCTGCATGTGTGTTTTCTCTAAAGCCATAAACGCGCAACAATGAAATCTTACTTGCAGAGATCCCCATTATGCCTTGGTCCCCTGAAGCTGCCGAGATGACACCACCTCTTACAGGTGGCAGAGAGAATGCGGCAAACCCCTGAAGTCTCAAGTCACAGCAATCATCTTCAACTCCCAAATTGTCCTGGAAGGAGAATGGCATCGGATTTGTCTTAGGCTGTTTGGCCAAACTGGGGCACAGATGGGATAATGACTTTTACAAACAGCATTTTGATGAGAGGAGGGGAGAAGGAATCATATGTAAAATGCACAAAGGCTGCATAAACACACTGATGCCTGCAGCTGGAACAAACTAAAAAGATGTTTAATAATTTAGAACCAAGCAGGCAGGGCCTGTGCAGCTGTTGTGTGCAGGGGACCATGAAAGTCTTCCATTTGACAGCTGGCCCCATCTTTCCCCAGTTGCTACGTGAAGAAGAGAATGCAGATCTGGGATTAGCCAATCCCTGTTACCCTTGCCCATCTGCCACCAAGACCCCCAGCTCAGCCTCCCTCGCAGAGAGGCGCTCACATAAAGAAGGCCGGCCTTCCCAAGCATATGCGTGCGTCGCTATGAGCCGTCAGGGCCGCCCGCTCCCAGGATCTGTTGACATGCCGCCAGTACATGGCTGCTGTCGTTTTTGCTGGAGGGCACATTTTGCATTTCACACATTTGCAGAAATACAAAATGCTGTTGGATGCAAACAATTCAGGGCCTAATTGGCTGAATTACTTCAATGTTACCTTGTGTCCCCCACCTGATTAACATAGCTCAGCTGGGAGGGCTGGGGAGGGGGAGGAGAGAGGGATTCGGAGGGCAGGTGAAGCTGTGTTTGCCCAGGAAAGCGAGATCCTTAGCGAAGTCCCAGCTGAGCGTGGCCTGTGCCAAGCAGATAGCTGAGCGTGGGAGGGGCCGTGCCGGCTGCATTCTTCCACAGGAAGCCGGGAGGAGGGGGCTCTGCAGAGGAACAAAAATATTTCGGGGCACAGAGGAGGCAGGCTGTCGGGGAGGAGTGGGGGGCAGTTGTCCCTTTTGTGAGATGTCCAGGGTTGTGCCACCTCGCTGTCCCCCAGGTAGGCAAGGCACGAGGCAGCCAGCGGGCCTGCTGGAGCCGGTGCCAGGAGCGTGTTGCAGGCACAAAGGCAGCCTGACAAAGCCGCCCGCCTGGCTCTGCTGCCGCCTTCCCCTGCCCGTCCCCGCTGCCCTGCAATGTCGAATATGCTTGCTCGGATTAAAAAAAAAATGCCCACATTTGTTTGGCTTTTTTAAAAGTTGAAAACCCTGCTAATTCCAATCCCACGTTAATATCAGAGTGACAAAAACCACAGAGGAGTTAATGATCATTATTAGAGAATAGTCTGCAATTGCATCCTGTTATTATTAATGAGGCAGATTAGCATTTTTTCGTATGTAAAAGAATTTGGGGAGCTTGGGTAGGATCTGAAAATGAAGAAGCCAATGTAGATTTCTTTCCCAAAGACAAACATTCTAAAGTGAATAACGGTGTTTGCATTTTTTCAATAAATTATCTTATATCTTGGAATTTTCCCATCCAAACAAAGGCAGAGAAATAGTGTTGCTGATCAAACTGCCCATTAAGAGTGTTCTTTCGGAGAGAGGGCGGCTTCGGTAGAGCGATACTATTTTCCATCCGTTTTTAAGTCCCCTTTTCATTTAATATGAGCGTCTCAGACACACTTTGCCCACGTTCGTTCTCACCTGACGCTGCCCCGGGAGCCCTCCGAGTTTCTCCTGGAGACAATCCTGCGGTGGCTGCTGCCGTGGCCACTGGCCCTGGCCTTGGAGGGGGCCGGCCGAGCTGCACAGGCCACCCGGCGCCCGCCAGGAGCGTCTTCAAGCCGCTGACAGTTTTTCCTGCTGCCGATTTGGGTGCCAATAGCCAGAGGTCCAGAAAAACCCCATGAATTTGTCACCTGCTGAAGAACCAGAACCAACCCATACTCCAAATGGTTTTGGTTTTTGTTTGTTTGTTTGGTCTTTATGAAGGAATTCCTTTTTCACAGCTTCTAGATTTGTACCTTCTGGAGGTGAATGTCCCAAAGCAGAACAGAGCTGCAGGCTCAAGCCTGTGGGGTCAGGAGGACACGTGGGAGCCTCGTAAAGAAGAGTCTGTGTCCTGGTGACAGTTGTGCCGTCTGGTCTAGACGCTGCCACTGCAGAGTGTGGGGAGGGGAGAGGCCCAGTCAGCGTTCTCCCTGAGCCTCCGCTGAGCAAGGAGTTTGCTAAGCCACGTGCCGTGTGGACAGGCACAGGGCTGGGAGATGGGGGCACACAAGGGATGAGGGAAGGACAGTCCTCCTCCTATATCTGGTGCCTACCGTGCCCGGAAAAGCACAGAGCACGCGAGACATTATCCATGAAGGGATGGATGGCAGATAGAAACTCTAGAAGTGTCACACGCTTACAAGCAGAGTCTCAGAGCTGGGATTGCACCCTCTGGGGTGAGCAACAGAGAATGATCCTGGCGGCTGGCTCTGGGCTCGGCTCTTCTGTGGGCACAGCAACATGGGCTACATTTCTTCTAGATGGTTCTGATTCAGATTTTTCCCCTTATTCTGATCTCTGTCACCTTCTCTCCTCCTGGCCACATCCACAAAGGACTAGGTTGGTCTCAGTCTCATTGCCACACTTTTAGATTTCTTTTGAGAAGTCCCAAATATCTCACCCCTGACTATGAAGGTTCACTCCACTCTTCTAATTGCCCCAAAGTCACAGTCTGTGTTTCTCTCTGGGGTGCCAGGAGGTTCTTGGGAAGGCCCAGGGACAGAGCGGTGGGCACACACTTTGGGGTTTGGCCTTGATGACCAAGGTCCCCTCAGTGACTGCTCACACTGCCTCGGAAGGGCTGGCAGCCTCCCTGGGTGGGTCAGGTCCTGCTGTGCAGACCCATAAATTGGTGAAGGCTTCACTGGTGCCTGTCCCTTCAAAGGGGAGGTATCCTGGTGTCACTTTAGGATGGGGTTAGTGTGGTGACACCATGCATGGGAGATGGGGTGGGCCAGCAGGGCCCAAGAACGGGTCCAGCTCAGGACAGGAGGAACTGCCTCTTCTTCCTCATTGCCAGTTGGGAGGCAATACTGTTCTGTCCCCTGCACAGGCCTGGTGAGGGTCCCAGGACCCGCCACACCCTTCCAGCTTCGGTGTCTGAGCTGCTTGACTCTGGGAGGGGCAGCGTACACATTTGAGCGTTGTGGAATCGGTTTCCAGGGAGACGGCCACTGGCCAAGGGGGGAATGATAGCTTCCCCCGGCCCCAGTTCCTGCACCTGCCCCCAGCCACTCCTGCACCTCCTGGGCCTCCAGGTCCTTCTGACTGTTGTCACAGCATCTAGACAAAGAGCCAGGCTGGCACTGGTGCAGCCTTGACCATTAGGGAGCTTTCCTTGAGGATGTCACTGGGTCACCATCTGCTCTCGACAGGGCAAGAAGTGGGGGCTTGGAGGGGCTGCTCACGGTCAAGCCGGTACCGGGACTGCTTGCCTCCCACAGCCCCCTGGGCTGTGCTGTGGCCCCTGCTGGCTCTCCCCTGGGACTTGCCCTCCCTCCCTCTCACCTGCCCCTGTCGGCAGGAGTGAGCCCAGGTGAGTGCAGGGGCGTGGGGGTGCCCGGGCTCCCACCTGCCGGTAAGGCAGCTGCTCCTGGGCTCTGGGCCTCCCTCTTCTGGGGTCTGGCTTCCTGCTGGTCCTCCCAGGACTGCACACTTGCTGAGAGAGACGGGGATTTTGGGCCAGGGTGCAAGAGAGACTGAGGAGGAGAGAGGCATTTTGCAAGGAAGTATGAAATGAGATGGGGAATTAATGACGTGGGGACACAGGAAGGTGGTTCCAGATGGCTGGGGAGGCGTCTGTGCCTTGGAGGTGAGAGGCAGAGGGGCCGGGCAGCGGCGGGGACAGTGGCCTGGCAGGGCTCTGCTGCGGCTGGAGAAGTAGCGTCCAAGTCCCCCCGGAGAAAGGGCTGCAGCTCAGGAAGCCCAGAAAGCCACTGGCTGCTGCAGGAGGCCTTGTTTACCGCGTTTCAGCCCAGAGGGAAAAGCCCGCAGCCAGGCGCGGCAAACACCGCGACTCCGCCCGGCATGGCGCCTGGCACTCCTGCAGCCGGTGCACTTGAAGTTTCAGCGAACGGCTGCAAGTCTAATAAAAATCTGACGCTGACCCTGGCTTCCTGCCGCACGATATTTACTGCAGGGCACAGAAGACCCAGCCGTATGGACTGAAGCAGCGTTCGGAGATGCCTCCAGACCCCGTGATGAAGGGGACAATGTCTCTGGCTGGCTGGGCCATTTTCTCCCTGTCTGGGTTCACTGGGAGAAAACTTAATGCAAACTGTAGCCTGGGCTGGGTCCCTGTGAGCCCACCTGCAAGGGGGCAGGGGCAGGGGGACCTCCCAAGGCCCCTCTGTGTACCCGGTGGGGAGCACCCAGCCTTCCCTCAGCCCTGCTGCTGCGGCGCTTGACCCCTTCTGGGAAGTGTTTTCTAAATGGTTGGGAAATGGGCACCGAGGACAGACCACAAGGCTGACTCTGTGCGGAGTGCTCCTCTCTCTGCCTTTTCATTTGAAGATCACAGAAGTATGGAAACAGCCCCGGAAGTAGGCCGGCTTCTGTCAAACTCACATCCGTCACTACTGTTTTAATTGTTTACTGATGCTAATCATTTTCCCAACAATAGGAATCCCCCTGGTCTTCATGAATCTACATAAAACGCGTAAAGGGAAGCCAGTGAGAGAGAAGCGGCTCATGTTTTAGTTATCCCAGTGAGTTGAATGATGAATTTTTTCTTATGCTATAGAAGATTAAAAAAAGAAGAAAGAGAAGCGACAGTCCTCTAAATTTTCCAAACGAGTTTCTTCCCCCTGTGCAATTATGTTTACTTATAAATGAAATAATACGATTCTGAGTATATGTGTATTTATAAACTGTATGTAAATGTGTTTTATATGCATGTGCATAAACATACACAAAGAGCAGGCCAACGAGCAAGTGCTGGAGAGTATTAAAAAAATTCCCAAATGCTTCCTGCATGTCATATATAACAGTTACATTTTTTCCCAGGGTTTGGAGGAAGAAAAAAAGCGAAAAAGAAAATGAAATCCAGATTTGTAATTCCTAACAGGAGAAACGTGATCCTTTTCAATGTTTAAGTAATATTTCCTGTAAAACATACAAGGCCATCTGTGAAGCCGTTTCCAGACACATTTCGAAGTGGCAGGGCGACGGGGAGAGACAGCGGCGGCCGGGCAGCCCGGCTCGGGGAGGCCGATGGCAGAGGCCGCTGAGCGCTGGCACTGCGATTTGGCAGTGTCCCCACTCCTGCCCAGGTCATCATTTGTTTCATTTACCTCCATTTTTTAGAGTGGGAGGGGGCCTGAAAGAGCCATCCTGGAAACCGAGGAAGCTGTGACTAGGTGCACACGGTCCCCCCACCCACAACGCCGCCGTGCAGGAGCAGGGCGCACCCCCGGGAGTTCCCTGGACTGCGCCGCCAGGGGGAATCTGCTCTGCTGGGCGACACGTCGCCGAACCTTTCTGGCTGTTTAAGCCCGTTATAAAATTTTGTTTTATTGTTGCTCTCCGGGGTCACCTTATAGATTCGTGTTGGTAAAATGTTATGGCCCCGGTATAATAATCACTTTGTGAATGGTCCTATTTTTCCAAAATCTCATTGTGTCTGAATAGTCAGGGAATATGCATCTCTTCTCTAAGAATTTCTGTTTAGTTTCGATTATTTTTTAGAGTTTGAATGGATACATCCTACATCCTATTCCATTTTTAATACCAACATTGATTAATTTCTTTCCTAGAGAGTTAAATTTTTGTGTTCTACAAGATAGTTTTAAGGGAACATTATATATTTTACAGAGTCATAACAATGCATAAGTAATTGTTTTTTATTTCCAAAGTCTCATGCAAAGTTTTGCCAGACCTGATACGGGTACCAATCAACAGCTGGCTGTGATTTCGTCTTTAATGAACCGCAGGGTGTTATTTGGATTGCACATTTGAATTTTTAAAATAGAACTTTAGACACGGTGCTATTGAAAACATTCTCCCAAGTAGACGCAGCTACAAAAAAATCTTTGATACCTATATTGGACTCTTCTTTTGAAAATGATGTTTGTATAAATAACATTTCTTGTATCTTAAAAAGCTTTTCTTCAGTACAGCATAGAGTTCTTTTCCTGGGGCAGCCCACTTCCCTTGTTTAAGTATTTTTTAAATTTCTTTCTCCCTCTTCCTTTTGGCATTTTCTCTGAATTTTGATTATGTTTTCTCCTCTACTCGCATAGTTAGCATGAGGGTGAGTCACTAAGTTGAATATAAGCACAGCTTTGGGATAATGTATTCCAGAATCACGAATGCACAGTCCTTTCCAACAGCATCTCTTCTGAACTCACCACACTGATGAACACAGAGAGCTTTATCAGCTGCTGATATTACATTTTTGAGTATCCATATCATATCTTAACTTCTGCCCCAGAGCACATCTTTAATAGCTGCGAAGTGTGAAAATCAGAAGGCTCAGAGCTGATAGAAACCACGTGCAAGTTTACCGGAGGGCTCACGCTCACTGCAGAGACAGTTGTTTAACACTTTCTGGCGATAAAAATGGTGACACTTCATTGCTCAGAGAAGTGTCCTCTGACATTTTTCCAAGTGGACTCCCCGATTTTAGACACGTAGGGGAAAAGTCTTCTCATAAAGTGTCCATGCAGTGCAGCGTGAGGTCAGAGGAAGCCTGCCTGGCAGTCCCCCGCCTGCTCTCTCTTAGCGACTTAGAGGACACACAGAAGGAAAGGGGTCAAGCCCAAGAAGGCCTAGGGAAGGCCTGGACACGCTCATCAATCCCGCATCTTCAAGACCCATTAGCCAGCGGGTCCTTGCTCTCACATGTCATCCGCTACTTTTGTACTTTCAGAAAGGGAGGGTGTCCATCAACATTTCTACAATAGGAAAACTGCAGCCCAGGGATGGTCTGAACATTATGTCATTTATTCACACAGCTATTATCCACATTGACAGTAGACGGTCACTTTCAATGAAAGGCATGTTATGATTATGAAAAGGGAAAGTTCACCCAGCAAGGGGGATACAAACTGTGATTGGTGGAAGCCCTTCAGGCCTGTCCTCCGACTGCCCCGCCAGCAGCTGTAGAGCACCCTGTTTCTTCCCTTCAGAACAAGATTCGAGGCATAACCCACACGATGTGGATGCAGCATGGACCTGAAATGATTCAAAAATGTTTCCTGTTAGGCCCAGAACCACGACGTACGTATTTGTTTCACCATTCCAGGAAGGCTTCACGCAAGACACAGGGAAGTTTTGTGGATGCTGATGGGTGGTGGGTTTTACCTCAGCTGGCAGGGAGCCTGCTCGGGAGCTGGTCCCACGACCTGGCTTCAGAGGCAAGCAGGGGGTTTCACCCTGCAGGTGGATCAGGAACAAAGCCAATCAAAGCCAACGGCTTCATCACTGCTCCCCGGCCCCTCCCTCCTAACCCAGTCCTCCTGCACTTCCTCATGCAAGGATTGTCTTCAGAAAAACACCCAGGAGAATTAAAGCTCACAGGGCTTTTTTCCCTTCCTTTTCAAAAACATACATGGGAAAACTTAGAATGCTTATTCTTATTTGCTTTTCTCAAATTTCTTGCTTTGGTTACTCCTGGAAAAATAAAGCCGTGTCTGGCTTAGGTTCCTTGGACTTCACCCTATTTGTCCTTGGGAGAAGCTTTGAAGGTGGCATTTGTTTAGATGTTCACTAGAGTGGCCGTTCCTGCCTCTCAAATCAGACTGGGGTGGGGGTCGTCAAGGGTGGGGGTGGGGGCCACTGGTGGTCACCCGGGCGTCCTGAGCCAAGGCCATCTCAACACGTGTCAGACAAGGTCAAGCAACAGTTTTAAGTCAGGTGCAGAGTAAACAAATGTAATTGTTGAATATGGTGATTTATGGCTGGCTTTCATTAAGTTCTTCCTTAGGAGGTGAGCATTTTATGGAACACTGGGGACCCTTACAGTGGGTCAGCTGTAGTTCTCAAACAAGACATATTATAGCTCTTTTCTCACACATCCAGCCTTAAGATACGCAGCCCAACAAAAAGGTCTACTTTGCTGGGAAAGTGTCACCTAATTACTCGGGCGGCACTTCCCAGGCAGGAAGGGGTCAGGTGCTTTTAAAACTGGTAGAGGTCGTGCAGGTGCCAGCTAGACATGCACCCAGGTGGCCATTGGTGCTTGCCCGCCTGGATTCTAAATGTGAACTTACTGGAAATTAATTCATTTATTCCATATTTATTTGGAAACTTTCCTCATTTGCTTTCAGAACCTCCTAGTCTCCTAAGCGAATTAAACTGAATCTCCATGACACCAACTGAAAGACTCCGCCCATAGAACTGTTGCCAGAGAGCCAGAAATATGTTCCTCAGCCAGGAGCTGAAGTCTGGTCTTTGTAAGACCCCGCTGGGGGCAGTCTCTTACGGTGTCACCATGTCCACATTTCACCGTTCCACCTGCCAGGTGACTACAGTCGGATGGCTTGGGCGGGATGCTTGCATGGTGCATCACTGAAAGTTTCTACTTCTATTAACTGAGGAAGATAAGAATCTCTGAGCCTTGCCTCTTCCGCCAGCCTCTCTGCGGCCCTTAGCCATGCTTTCCCCAGTTTGGCTTTCAAGGTTGAACAGCTTCGTCCATCTTTTTGCCCTATGTTGCCCCGGGTAGCCCCTTCCTCCTGCAGCCTCAGGAGCTCCTAGAACTGGGCATCCTTCCATCCACCCTCCTTCCTCCCCTCTGCAATGTAAGTGCACCCTCTAAACTGCCTTCCCTCCCTCTCCCTGAAAATCAAACTCTGGAAGAGGAAACTGGAGGCATCAAAAGAACATGTCCGGAATTCATAGACTGGAGGTCACCCAGAAGTCGGGGACAGGGAAGAGCAGAGTTATTGCTTAATGGTTTCAGCTCCTGTTTTGGGCAACAGGAAAGTGTTGGAAATAAGGTGATGGCTGCACAACACTGACTATAATTTATGTGCACTTAAAAAAGGAACATTTATGTTATATGCTATATATATTTAGCAATTTTTTTAACAATTAAGAAAAAATGTGGCCAGGTCATAGTCTACGATGCCCCTGAATTTGTGAAAATGCCCCAAGCCTGTGATCTCTCTTCCTAGGGGAAGCTCCTCCTGGGATTGTCACCACTCAAGACCTCGAGTCAGCCAGTCAGTCCACCCGAGATCTTTGTCAGCCCCTAGGCCAGCCAGATGGGGCAGTCCTGCTGGGGCCTGTGCGACCATCTTGAAAAGACATCGTGGAGTCCCCTCTAGGCGCTGGCTGGGCAGGGCAGGCGGGCCTGGGCTGCTGGGGCTCTGGTCCATGAAGGTGCAGTGAATGCCATCCTCACAAACAAGACCAGATGAGTATGTCCTGGCCCAAATCAGGAGTGTGTTGCTTTTGCAAGAATGAGTTCAGCAATAATAAGAGCTGAAAAGCACATTTGTGTTGTCACTGGGTTTACTTAAAGTTTGACCTCATTATTCCTAGTAGGTAAAATCATGAGAATTAAGGTGGCCCTGGAAAGGCTTTATCTGAGTAGCCTCATCTGGAGTCCGAGGGAGATGTTCCTTTGCAATGTGAGGGGCCATGCAGTGATTAGGATGTGTCCCCATGTGGTGGGGGCTCTGGTCCCCAAGCTTTGTTCCCTCCTTTCTTCTGGCCGTGGCTTCCTTCCAGCTCACCCTGCTGTGAACTTATTAAAGGCTGCCATGGTGGGGCTCCGGGCTGAATCTGTCCCAAGTAGGCTTATCAGTGGCAGATTGCAAAATCCTAAGAAATGCAAATTTTTACTTCCATTTTCCACCTTGGAGTAAAGTAGGAAATAAAAAAAAAAAAAAAGAGGAAGTTGTAGTATATTTGAATAAAGAAATCTGAACTTAACCAGTAACCAAGCAGAATCAGAAAATATGGCATGAGATTAGGTCTCCCTAATTAAAATGATTAATAGGTATTGAAATGACTTAAAATTTAGTGATACCTTTAAAAAATGTTTTAAAAAATAGTTTGCCTTCTGGATTCCTGGTGCAGAAGCTTGTTTTAGGAATTGTTTTTGGTCCCACAAGTCAGCTAACCTTTCAAATGAGATTAAAATCTTTGGGTTTGGTAAAGTTTGCATAAATATTTTACATGGATCCATCTTTAATTAGGTTATAACATTAGAAAGTGCCGTGCGGCATTCCCTTTCCACAAATTAGACCTGAGCCCCACAAACAAATTAATTTGTGTCTCAGGGTTTTGACTGGGCCTCTCGGCTCCGCTCCTGCCTCACAAGTACGCCTGACCCTCCAGATTTCGAATGCCTGAGGGTGAAAAGCAATTATAAAAACATGTCTCTCGCAGATCAGCTTTCCCCTCCGCCTTGTCTCTGTTTTATTGATGGGAGATTGAAGGAAGATTCAAATCAGCCATCCTTCAATTCCTCACCAGCAGCAAAATGCAGAAATCATTAGCTTTTCCTGTGTAAAAGACTTTGTCCTGCCTTATTATTCAAAACCGCTTGCTCGTATGACTCAAAAAGGGCATGTTGAATATTTATTTCTAATTTTCAGCACTGGTAAATATTATATCACTTTGTTCCCAATGTTCTCTTTATTTTGCAAATTTTATAGCAATTAATTAATGCAGCACTGTTATTAGCAACCTCTCCCCAGTTTTCACTGCTGCATTTAAGATGACATAGCTCGTAAGGACTTTGTTGGAGAGATTTCACAGCCAGGCTGTGTTTGAATTATAAGATCAGTTCCAGGTGAATAGGAGCTTGTTCTCAGTGGAGAAAGCTTTTATTGCAGCTAGCAGGCTATATTGCAAACCTTGCCTTGTACCACCACGGCTAATTTTATTTAATTATAACCACTATCATCTCCCCCATCCCCTGCAAAAACCAAAAACAAAAAAACAACAAAAAAGAACTTGGTATAAAAAATAGCTAGTCATCCAATTTTAAGCAAAGTGAGAAATAAGGATTTGCAGCCTGGCAAGTGAAAAAGAAAGCTGCTGTAATTCACTGTTACCAGGGTCCATCCCAAAGGGGTGCAGAATTGTAAGAATAATTTTCATTATTTGGCAACATGTTTCTATTTATTCACAGGGCTAATTTTAAATGCTGCTATTCCGATTTTATTGGTGATATAATTTTCTATCTCGTAGAAACCTGAATTCTGTTGATCAATAAAAAATAATGAATATGTTATTGCAAGTAGGAAAAATATAATGTTCATTTGGCCTATGAATTTGATCAATATCTATCTAAAGCTAAACTCTACACTCGAGGCAAAAGCGTGTCTTTTCTAAAAAACTGAATCTTAAAATGGTCTTCTTTTCCTTGACTCATTCTGCAGGAAAGAAGACATTGGGAAGGCACTCGTTTGAGTCTTCCGAGAGAGCAGGGCCCAGGGTGATTTTCCGGGCTTCTAGAAGTGGTGGGTTGTGGGGAGGCAAGAGGCCCCGTCGAGGAGTTTGGTGCTGCGGCAGCGTCAGAGCCAGGACAGTAGCCTGAGGTTTACTTGGGCCCTGGGAACAGGTTTGAGGCTCGAGGAGACCCCTGAGTATTTACAGGAAGAGAGAAAGGAGAGAGAGCTGACTCCTGATGGAGCGAGGGAAGTCGTAGCCCTTCAGAAAAGATTGCAGGCCGCTGGGGGAGAAAAGGCTCCAGGACTCTTCCTGAGTAACATGGCTTTTTGTGCACCAGCCCCTAAAGCAGCAGGACCTAAAGCAGCTCCCAATAACGGCGCTTGACATTTGGGCTTCCCTGGTTCCCCGCCAAGCCGGGGTGCCCCACGACGAATCCTCACAGCAGCCCTGTGAGGTCTGCACTGCCCCAGTGGCTACCTACTGCTGGGGGTGGAAGGCTCTGGAAGGGACAGCAGCCACCTTCGGACCCCCAGCTGGCAAGGCTGGACCCTGAGTTCCAGCTGCCTCTGGAAACCATATGAACCTATCCCCAGGGTGGGCCGCCCAACTGCCCGTCTTCAGGAGGCAGTATGGGCTGTGGTGGGTGGCAGCTGATGCTGGGAGGTCACATGGGCTATGCTCAAGGACATCCCAATTACTCATTTGTAGGTCGGGGACCAGGGCACAGCCCTGTGGGTGAGCTTGGGGGTCCCAGAGAAGGTCAGGGGAGCCAACTGGCCCCACCTGGAATGAACCTGCGCAGCCTTTGCTGTTGACATCAGTTTCCCCAGGGTGAGGCGGGGAAGGAGGGACCTCTCCAGTCCACCCCTGCACAGCGGGGCCAGGGAACGGCCCTGCACGCACTGCCCACCCCTGTCTCCAGGGTTGGATCTGGAGCAATTTCGTCAAGCTGCAATTTTAAATAGCCAGTGCTTTATTTTTGGAATCCCAGAATGTGAGCCGGGTTTAATGAACCTAAAGCTATAACATTTTACTTCTCCTTTGATAAAAATTTGTATTTCATATTTTAAAAATTGCACTCATTCTGCCAGTTGGCGTTACCAGCCAAGCATGACCCATTCGAGCAACATTCACAAACTGCACTTTTTCTTGGTCACAACGTCATTGTAATAGTTTAGTCATATGCTGGACAGAGTGGAGTTGGACTCGCGTCCAGGTGGCATGCCATGAATTAGAGGGGCAGGTCACTCTGGGTTTCCCTGCTCATTGCAAATTCATATGCTCAAAACCCATATGTTCAGATTGTTGAATCCCAGAGTAGGCAAGCAGTGACAAGAATTCCTGAACTCCACCTCTGTGTTATTTAGGAAAACTGAGTGACGCTTTCTTTATATTGCAAAGCTATTTTCTTTAACATATTGTTGAGGGTTAGACATTTGTAACCGTTTTAAGAAAATATTTGGTGCTCACTGAAACAAGATAATCATACTGTATTTTTCTATGAAAATGTACCTTTTGATTTTACAAAGATGAGATATTTCACATAGCTGCCTTATAACATTGGTCCCATAATAAATTTGAATCTCTCTTAATGTCATTATCATTAAAGCAACCCTATGCTGTTGATCATCTAGGCTTTTTCTTAACCAGTACATTTTTGTTCTTATACATAGCCCTTTGAGGAACATCACTTTACAAAATCTATATGCCTGTGTCCATGATTATTTGCTTGTGGTACGTTGCCAGAAGTGAAATTGCATTTGATCTTTCTTGCCACAATGCCTTCTAGAAACATTGTATCAATTTGCCCTGCCAATGGCAGTGAGCAAGAATGTTCTTCCCCTGCACGCTTACTCTCACCAGGAGCTATCTGTGTATCTACTGATGGGGCTCAGAAAACAGCACCCCAAAATGAAGGCCTCAGAAGCAAAAGTTTTTCTCTGACCTTCTCCTGCCCTCCTGCCTGGGATTTCCATTCCTCCCTGAGACCAGCCATAGAAACCAGAACCCTCTTGCCCATGGCAGGTCATAAAAGCCAGAACCCCTTTCCAGAAAGCCAGCTGTAAACCCTAGAATTATTCTGTGTAAAATCTGACCATAAAGAAATTGTCTGACCTGCCTTGTTTGACTGTAGGACACAAGACCCCATTCCAGCGGGTCCCGCCCCACACGCAGAAGGAAGGGTGTGCTCAGAGTGGCCAAGGAGAGCCAGACAGCCGGGCCTTGCTGGGTTCCCCACTCAGCCTGTCAGCATCACATCACGCCGTTTCTGTCCAATGACACGTCTACACGGCTGTCCATACTTTGTTGAACCTAAGCATAAAAATGGGCAATTTCCCATGTATTTTGGGGTTTTCATTCTGAAGGCTCCCAGGTATATACATTAAATAAATTTGTATGTCTTTTTTTCTATTAATCAATCTGCCTCTTGTTAGTGATTTTCAGTGAAACTTTAGGGGAGCAAGAGCCTTTGTTCCTACACTTTACCTCTCTGCCTACCTACCCAGCATCTTCTCTTCATTTATCTTCCTGTCTAGAATCCATCCATCCATGTACCTACCCCTTACCTACCAACCTTCCACATACCTGTCAGTCTACCTACCTACTCCCCAGCCATTCATTCACCTGGTTGTCTCTACCTACCTGAGAACCATCCATCCACCCCTCTAATGATCTTGAATGTTTGCCCGTCTAACAGATGACAGTGGTGAGTGTCCTACTATGTTTAAATTTGCATCTTCGAGTATTATGGGTTTATTAACAGTTTGTGCTCCCTCTTGGTGAATGTCCTAGTTGAATCCCTCACCCATGTTTCCATCAAGGCTTTTATTTATTTACAATCAATTTGTAAAATCTCTGCTTTTACATTTTAACGCCCATATTTTCTCACTTTATCATTTGCATTTTTACTTGTTTATATTGTTTTCGACCACCAGTGGAGGAACATCTTTACGCAGTTAAGTGTGCCTGTCTTTCCTTTGTGGTCTTGCTTTTGGTGTCATCCTCAATAGGTCTCCTCATCCTCAGATTGCGCAGATATTGTTATAGTGCATTTTCCTCTGTTCCTGGTTTTATCATAAATTTGAATCCCTCTGGAACTTATCTGAGACATGGATTTTTTTTTTCCAAAATGAGTAGTAATTCCTTCCAATACCATTTATTTCATCTTGATTTGAATTATATTCCTGGACCTGTTTCAAGGAGTTCTATTCTGTCCTGCGTGTCCATCTCTGGACCAGTAAGACATTGTTTCTCAATATGTCCTCATTTTCACTTAGACAGGTCTCCGTCATTCTTGTTCTTTACCTTAATATTATTATTTTTTTCAAATGAACTCCAGTATTATTTTATCATTTAAAAATACACCTGTCAAAAATTTTATGATAATTATCTTGAATTTGTAGATTAATTTGGATGAAGGATTGACTTCTTTAGTATTCTGGGTCTTGGGACATAGTTTGCACAGGTTTGACAGATTTCTTACTGATTCTTAGTTATTTTATATCTTTGTTAGCAGTGCCTATTGACACTTCTCTTCAATCCCGAAGATGAAAAAAAATTTACCACACTTCCATTTTTTCCTTTTTTATACCCACTTTTCAGTTTTGAACTTTTGTATTCAGATAATTATTCTTATTATTGTTATTATGCTATCTTACATTGTTTTGCATCTTTAAGATTTTCTTTGCATTTGTAATCAGTTACATTATCCTGTTTAAACTATTTACACATTAACTCTTGAATTTTATGATAGTTTCTACCATTCATTTTGTACTGTTAATCCCCTTTTCCTTAAATAATTATTCTGATTTATTTTCAGCTTACTTAAGTTCATCTTTGAGCGATTTTCCTTTAGAATGGATGCAGGGAGTTACAATTTCTAAATCAGAAAAATGATAGCTTTGGTGCCAATATAATTTCCCTCAAAACTTTGTAGATGGTGTGCTGTTATGTTCTAGCATTTAGTATATGTGAGGACAAATTAATTCATTCTGAGCAGCAGTAGTGTAAGTGATTTTCTTTTTCCTCCCATCCTAGAGGACAGGAGGGCTGGAATGTGCACAGCAGTGTGTCCACGTGGATTGTGTGCCATTGTTATAATTGTTTGGGGCTGGGGAGCTCATGCTCTATAAACATGTACATTTAAGGGGAAGAAAAATTCTTTGGCTAAAAGATGTTATTTTACCGATACTCTTCCTCTGCATGCTTGTGGGTTCCTATTAAACATAAGTTGAATTTCCTGAAACTTCATCCATGTGTCATTTGTGTCAACTTTCTTTTTATCACATTTGTCTCTTTATTCTTTAGCTTTAAAAATCTGGGACAATAAAAATAACGAGAAAATCATATACTGTTTTCTGAGTTTTCCGACATGCTCCACGATAGTTCCTTCAGTAAAACACAGCACACACACGGCTGCCGGCCTTCTCCCTCCCTTTTCATGATGAACGTGGCATCGGGACCCGGAGTCAGCTACGCTCTCTGGTGACCCCAGGGTGGCCCCGCGGTCACGCCTGTTGAATCCCCTCCCCGAGAGTGGGGACAGGAACTATGGGACGCCACACCCTGATTCCGGTCCCTTGTACTGTGAAGGTGAGGGGATGGCATTCCCCGTCCGCCAGGAAACCACATCTGCCAACCTTCTGAGAGCCCAAGCAGAGGAGGTGCTAGCTAGGCTGTGCCAAGCCCCCGACCAACCGAAACTGTGAGTGACAAAGTGTGTGTGTGCCTTTTAAGCCACTAAGTTTGTCGCAATTTGTTACACAGTAATAGAAAACTATTAATAATATACTCACTAAACTTCTCTGCTATGACTTGAGTTACCTAGTTGAACACTTATTCTGATATATGTTTTAAAATATGTAATTGGTCATTTCTTTTGAAATATGTAGTCTTTTCATATACCTGGTGACAGTTCTCTGCATACTATTCCATGGGGTATTCTGGGAGGAATGAGCCCTGTGAAAATATTCTAGGCCCCAATAAACGATAATGAGAATTTCTTAGATTTATCATAGTTCAATCTTGCTGCATTGAAGGACCGGATCTTGGTTGGAAGCTTTCATTCCCCTCTCTCTTGCCATTTCCAAAGACCTCTCTTTACACTGGGACGCCTTAAGTAAGACAAGGACAGCACAGCCAACAGGCACCGCTTCTCTCAGCAGGGACTTGGTAGCGGTGCCCTGCGCTGGGTTAGAGCCTCCACCGATCCTGATTTTACGGGCTGCGTCACCCCACCTGGCCCCCGGCAGGAGCTGTGCTAGCCTCAGGGCTACTCTTATCTCAGGAGTCCAGGGCACTGGCCCCTAAGCTAGCCAGAGCACGTGGGAGGTTCAGGCAGGAGGGGTGGCACCCTCTGCTCCCTCCCCAGATGCCTGAACGACATTTCACAGAAAGTCTTCAAAGTCTCTAGTGTTTACGGAGCACCCTTTCCTGTGTTCTACCGTGGGCAGATTTTCTACTCCTTTGAATATCTGAACATTAAATGCATGGGGTTGGTTCAACCACTGGGCAGATATTCTTTATACACCAAGATATAAGAGAAATGTAGATAGCCATCTTCATTTTAATTCTCTAAAATCTTTGACAGAGTATAGCAAATGGAAACGGCTTTGGTGATTCAAAATGAATGAGTGAGTATGAAATGTTCTGAAACTTGCAGTGCAAGTATTAGTGTATTAATTATTAATTTTTTCTAAGGCTAAATATTGAATCCTGTCTAAATCCCATCCGTGAATATCAGTGGATCACCTAGTCATGTTTTAGTCACCCCTTTGACCACGGGTTGTTAGAACAGTCCAAGGAAAGCCGAGAGAAGACCCTCATTCAGCTGGTTAGTCTTCCTGTCCTCACCACTGCCTGTCCTCTCCGCTGCCTGTCCTCCTGGGAGCCCACAGCATTCTTGAATTTGGGGCCTTTCCCAGCTACTGTGCTCTGTTGTTCCCAGGGCAGCAGCACTGGCCTTGTGAAGGTCTTCCTGACAGCACGGCCCCGCCCCTCCCTCCTGCCCCATTCCTTCCCCTTGCCTCTTCTGAGCTTTTCATCTCCTGGCGGATGAAAGGGACCATCTCTCCCAATCTCTAATGTCTGTGAAAATTTCCAGACACCGTTCTCCTCTTTGCAGCCCTAGGAATGCCAGTTTAGGATGCGGTCTCTCTGACACATCTGCTTACAAAGGAATGCCGCCCATCTTTTCCCTGGAAGGCTGTGTTTGGTTCTTTCCCCAATGACTTAGCCTTCCAGATAAAGCCAGGACCGTGGCCATCTTCCATGTGGTCCTGAAATCCAGAGAGACTGTTGGCTGAACTTGGCTGAAGGGAGGTCAGGCCTCAGGAACAGTGTTCCAGGAGGGGTCGGGATGCAGCTAGTGAGATCCCTGTCTCCGGTCCACAAAGGGGTGGGTGCACAGACTGAGCAGCAGTGTTTGGGAACCTTCGCATTTGACTGAGTAAAGATGTGTCTATTGAATTTAACAATTAAAGCTAGTTTTATGTATTTTATATCTCTTTTTAATGTCTTTATGAATTCATGTGTGTTGTATTCTACGAGTTCCTTCACCACAGAGAGGCTGAGGACGGTGTGCAGAGCAGAAAAGCCGCCTGCTCTCCCTGGACGCTGGGGAGCAAACCCCACTCCAATCAGCTCTTTCTGAGTCTACAGCAGAAAAAAGTAACCAAGACTCGAAAACACCAGTTTATATAAATAAAGCATCTTACTGGGCAATCGACCACTGGTTGAGTCAAGAAGGCAGGATCGCTGGGAAACCCTCCAGGAACAAATTATCTCCACACAGTGACTTTCCACCCATGCAGGGGAACGGCCGGTGCCTCAACAGGTGCTTTGCTTCGCTAAAGCACACGATACTCTTTCCAACTTGGTGATTTTTTCTCAAATATTTCCTCATCCCAAAAATGTGAGTCACGTTTCTATAACACATTTCTTTGAACATTGCATGATATGAAAAAGAGTTAGTCTCCAAAACCTAAGACCATCCTCTCTTAGGTGATAAGTTACAAAAAAAAATCAGCTTCTTAAATTGTTAACCAGGAAAAATTTACTAAAAATTCAGTCCTTATTATTACTGCTTAGATTCCTAGTATTATTGGCAATTTTCAAGAGATCCACGTAAACTATTTTTATTTAAACCCTAACTATTCATATTTTTAAAATTGTGCCTTTGGTATTCCATCTTGGGGGCATAAGAATTATTAGAATAATTTAATATACCTTAATTTTTTTTAAATAATAAAAGCATGAAAACCAGTTGATATACATGCCATGTAGTGTATAAGGGAGGGGTATCAATGGTTGGTTAAAGACACTGAAGTATTTAGGTAGGGCTTAGATGTTTTCATTTTTGGCAACTAATAGTTGATGCTTTGAAAATGATTTATGCTCTAATATTAGAAAATGGGAAAATCCCACTTTGTACTTCTTTCTACTCACATTGCCCTCCTTGAGGCATTTATTTGAGCTGGCACCAAAGGGATGCTGTGACTTCAGGTGACATCATGGCAGCCACTTGCATTTTCCAACTTGGAGGAGGGTGTGATCAGCTTCTTGAAGAGTGGTGTTGCCCCACCTCAGCCTGAGCCACGACGGGGGGGGGGGTGTTGCTAGGAGGCTCTTCTGTCTCCCCAGCACCATGACAGTTTAATGAATGTGACTTCCCTCCAGAGGATGCGCCACGTCTTCAAACCCCACCCTGGAATCCCTGTCGCATCTGAGATCTGCTGGAGTCTCCTTTAGGCTACGCTCAATCAGGAATAAATCAGCAAGAGTCTCTGGGCAGAACATGTTCACAATGCTTTGGAGAGAACAAAGAAATCAGACTGACACCATGCTTCCCTTAAACATTTGAAACCAGTTCAAATCTACTGTTTCAATCTTGAGCTCCATCTGGGAGGGACACAGGTTAGCTTGTCATCCCAAGGCAGAGTAGATAATTCTCAAGTGATTGCTAAATTTCTAAGGTCATCAGGAGCCCATGGATCTGCTTCCCTCTTTCCTGTTCGTCACAAACAGTTTTCTGCATTCTTAATTAGCCTCGTCATTGCGTTCCAAGGAGAAAGATACAGGGGATGCCCTGGTTGCTAGAGGGGGTGTAGGGCATGGTGGTACATGCTGGTGATACCCTCCCACCTGAATGAGGAATATATAAGCATATGCAGGTATTTATTAAATCTGGGAAGTTTCCTTTTTGTGTCTGAATACATCCAGTTAATTCCATCCATTCTAGATGTGCTTATATTTCGTACAGACAGATGCATGGACACTGGCCTGTTGCGGGTCTTAGGTAGATAGGCTGCCAGACCTCGGACCCAACACCGGATAAATCCTCCATAGGTTTCAGCTTTAAGGTCACATTGTGGGGGTTAATAGTGGGTGGTAACGGAAAGAATCTCTGTGCTAATGTATCCGTCAGGATAAAGGACTTAACCTTTGTCCAGATAAGATGACATTTTTATAGCATGGAAACTCTGACACATTTACAAAGTCCTGGTGATTTCAAATGGACTGAAATTTGTTTTTCCTTTCGTATCTGCTCAAGCAGGAGAACCACAGGTAGAAAGAAATCTCATCTGACTGCAAGTTAGTTACTTTCAGTTCCAATAATTGAAGATTTCAGAGTATCAATTTCTGGTGCTCTAAAGCATGTCCACCTTTTTGCTTCTACAAATTGATTAAGCTTTTTATTTGATATCACAGGAGCCTCCAGAGAGTTCTAACCTATATTTCAACCTTTGAAGAAATTCATACTCACAAGATATTTCTGCTGGACAATCTTCAAGGTCATTAATAGAATGCTTAGACATTTTCAGCTGAAAGTGGATTTAATCAGAGCCTTTCTCTATGTTGTTTCCTCATAGCATGATTCAAAAAAGTGGTTTGCTTTCTAAGTTTCCCAGGAAGTCAGCCGTTATTATTTTTGCGCCTTTAAATGCTGACAGCCAAGCAGATTTTATGACAAAGAATGATAAAACCGATACCATAAAATAATACCGTAAACTAACCAAGAAGTGTTTGAAGTGTTGATGGAAAAAAGTTGAAAAAACAGTTTTAAAGTCCTTTATTTGGTTTTATCTACAAATATATCTCAGAAATTTTGAAGGGAATTAAAAAATGGATGTAAAGGTGATGTAGAAGCCACATAAAGCAGGAAGATGTTGAAGGGAAAGACGTTCCGCCAGGTTTCCACTGTGAAATGGCGTGTGACACAGCAGAGCTGAGGTGGGACCGGCGAAGATACGCAGATGAACGTGGCATACTCTTCCATGGCATGGGATACAGCCATAAAATACAGTCGCCCACATTCTTGGGATCAGTTCATCAGTTAAAAACAATGTGAGAAACAAAAGAGATAAGGAGTTAAATGTGAGTCTGGAAAGCTAGAGACCATATTCTAGTTTTTATGACCATTCATATTTCAGAGATTAGAACTTTCTAGACGATCCCAATCACTAACTGCTGGGTTTGGGTTGTGGGAGGAGAGCATGCTTGCAGAAAAGTTGCAGTTTGTGGCTGCCTCAAGAAATGCTCAGTTATGACGTTACAGGAAACAATTCTGGGCACTTCAATCACCATGTGAATGTCCCACCTGACTCCTGTTCAGACACTTCCGGATGATAACAGGCAAGGCTTAGAGAAAAATTACACACCAAAGACTGCATTGTTAATAAGCCAATTTAGATTTTAACCTCATGCAACCTGCTGAAAAATAGTGCCTTCATGTGCCTTATACGAGGTATCTTTTGTGTCCAGAAATGTTTATGATGAAGAAATTTGTCACCTGAGTCCACAAATCAAACTCCATCTCAAGTTCCATGGACCCACCTGAAGACATTTCTTGAGAAAATACCCCAGCAAAATGAGCTACAAAGAAAGTTAGGATTAGAGAAAATAAATAAAGTGACTCCTTAAAACTTAAAAAAAACCAAGTAGTTAAAGATAATTCATGACTTTAATACTTGGTTTTCTTTGAATAATAGGAACTTAGTGCTACATGATCTCTCATTATGGATGAGATTAGTCAATTTTTCCCTTTCGTTCTGTCAGTTTTATTCATAAATATCCTGTTGTTAGATGTAACATATTTAGATTATTGTGTCTTCAGATAAAGAACAGGACATCTTTCTTTCATTGTATAATGTTCCTCTGTATCCCTTTTAGCAATCTTTGCCTTGAAATTTACTTTGATTTTAAGATAGTAATACTAACTGTATCATGCTCAATCTTAATATTAAATACCTTTTTCTTTCAACTGTCCTATGTGTTTATATTTAAAATAGGTCTCTTATAAAGACTACATAATTGAGTCATTCTTTTTTATCCAGTCTGATAATCTCTGCCTTTTAATTAGGGGTGTTTGGTTCATTTAATTTTAGTGTAATTTATTGATGTGGTTGGGTTTAAGTCAACCATCTTAACTGCACGTCTCCCGTGTATATTCCTGCATGTCCCATTGCTGTCATGTCAGCACAACTTCAAATATCTGGAGGAAACTCCACAAGTAAGATAAGCACTCATTTTTACTGTGGGATGTCAAACATTTAGATTTCAGGAAATATAAAAATTATTAACTGAATTCATCACTTTTCAACTGGAAGACACGGAGTGTGAATACCTAATTGCACCTCCTCAGTTCTGTTTCTTTTCTCCGGCACATCACTTGATTTCTTGCTCTTCCTGGAGTCTCTGAAATAATAATAAAAAAGGAATGAAGAATCAATTAAAAATGCCTTTTACCGTGTGTCTGTCCTTGGCAGGGCAACACTCACTATGTGCGTAAACCGAGACTTCAGCAAGGCTGTTCCAGTTTAGAGGCTCAATTAAATGTTTTCAACGGTTTATTCTCCGGCAACACGTGAGGCAGATTCGTCTTTAAAATGACATCGAGTGTTTATGGTTTGAAGCTAGAGTTGGAAGTATAGGTTGTCATTGAAATAAAATAGGAAACTTCCCAGGCTTTATTAGGGAGGGCTTTAGGGTTTGCCATTCCTTTCACCTTGACATTTACGCTAAAATTTAGAGTGCTTGATCTTTCCTACTCCAGTTCCTTTTTTACTAAATGGGGAAAACCATAAAATCCTTGCAATAGTTGTGAAGAGGAAAAAAGGCAGCTTCAGAGCTGCTTTGGAAAAGCTCATTGCAGTGAATTGCACTTTTTTGGCAACTGCAGAATCCTTTGGGGTTAGATAGGAATAACACTGGAGAATCCAGCTCCCAGGATTTTGATAATGAAATTAAAAACAAAATTGTCTGCACATATTCCAAACTAAGCCCAGATCTGCTTTTGCCTTTACTATAACAAAGATACAAAAACTCCGTTGCTTTCTCTGGAAAAAGATAATTATGTATTATATTAGTCAGTCACAAATCCATCAACCATTTCACTTTCTAGAGAGAGAGCTTTATTTGAGCTCCAGTGCCCTTAACTGTGCTGTTCCTTCAACCTCATCAATGAATGGTACTATTGGGTAAGTGACCCCTGGGTCATTTTTATGTTCATTGCCACAGGTGGGGGCCAGCAGGTAAAACAAGACAAACTGCTGTAGAAGCAGCACAGCATCACTTTCAGAAGCATCAAACTGAAAATGGACTTTTAGAGTGTGCTTTTTAAAAATATTTTATAACAAACAGAAGCATCCATGACCAATTGGTCTTTATAGAAAACAACCTCTTCTACGTGTGGCCAGGCCTGAATTTAAACCTCCAGTGCTCAATTTTGAAAAGATAAGAATATGAAATTTAAGGTAAAAACAATATCAATCCATAAAACACGAAACTCATATGTATGTCAAAATAAATTTAGCTTCTTTCTAGATTTTCTAACTGCAGAGTTCTTGGGTGAATTCATTGAAGCTTTCTCTCTGTTGTTCTCTCTGTCTCTCTCTCAACACACACTTGCCTGAGTTTTGGGTAAGCTAACATCAATGGTGGGTTAATGTCAATAAACCGAAGGCAGAAATGGTAAGGTGATAGGAGACATTTCCCAGAAACGGCCGTATCTGGAAGTACTGATAAGCATCCGAAGGCCTGAAGAGGATATTCCGCAGCTGAGTGTCCTGGCCGAGGCGTCCTGGCCTCGCAGTTTTGCCTTCTGTGGACAGGATCCGTGTCACAAGGGACCAGGAAATGGAGCATAATCTATTGCAGAGTCCTCAGAAGGAAGTATGCAGAATGTCCACTTCAAGGTCCAGACAGATAAAGAAAGACATTTGAAAGTAAGAATCAGAGCTCAACAGGAAACGGTAAATGGTTAGGAACAAAAGTATGCTTTTCATTAGAGAAATGGCATCCTCAAGATAATTTTTTTCAAGGCTTTAATAAATCCATCTTTTTTTATTCTAAGTCTTCTAGTTTTAGAATTGCTGCATTACTAACTTATATTGTAAAAGTAATATGTGGACATGGTTAAAGTCAACTCGAATCCTCCTCCCCAAAAATTAAAATAATGACTTCTTCTGTCATGATATTTCCAATTTCACTCTACACATTTAATCACTATTTATAGTTTTGTTTCTTGTGTAAACTCCCAGAAATTTTATTTTCTTACATGCAGAACTACACACACATGCACACATACCTGCAGATTTTTTGGCCCTTTTGAAAAAATAAAAGCATGTGCGCAAACCATATCAGTTGAAACTTGAATTTTTATCTAACATCATACCCTGCGGATTTTGGGGTTCCGATTTACACAGGCTCCCCTCTTTCTTAATGGCTTTATAGAAGAGAATGTACACAATTACCACAATACATTCAGCAGTCAGGCTTCTTCTAGTTTTTTGCTATTTTAAACAATACTGCTGTGAACATCCATATGAAGTATATGCTTTTGTGAATTTTTTCTGTAGAATAAATTCCTTGAAGTGGAACTGATGCATTAATTTAATTTTTGAATAATCCTATTTTTATAATCCTTATAATCCTATCAGGGTTGCCCATTCAAGAGTGCCTATAGGTAACAATTGCTTTCTAAATACTATTCAACTCGCTTATCTTTAATTAGACATTAAGTTTAAAGTCTTAGATTTTATTCCCCATGTCTATTTACTTTTCTATTTGTAGCCAATGTCTGTTTTTAATGGTTATCTTCTTTTTTTATACTTTACCACATTACAAAAATTTTCTTATTGAATCTTTTCCTCAGGTTTTTTATTCTTTTTATGATACAATATTGCAAATTTTATATCATAAAATTTGTGGTTAAATTGATCTAGCTGTCCTTTTTGCTTCTAGATTTTGTGTTTTACTAAGAAGGCTTTCCCATTTCACAATAATATTAAAAATAAAAATTCTGTCAATGTTTTCTAATAATTTTATATTTTCATCTTTACATTTAAATCTTTGATTTACCTGAAAATAATTGTGGTTAAAAAAAGATATGAATTCCAAATGTCTGATCTTTCATCTTTTCTTATGGATTTGAACTGCCACCTTTATCACATTTAAAGTCACCAGATGTATTTTGTTTATGTTTGAACTTTTAATATCTGTGCCCCTAATTTCACTGCCTATTTCTGGGTCAGTATTTAACTACTTTAAGTTTTACAGTTTTCAAATGCATGTTAATATCTGCTAAGCCTGCTATATGGAAGTTTATTTTTTGAGAATTTTTCTGGCTTTTCTTGTACGTTGATTTTTCTCTATGAATTTTAAAACAGCTCATCACCTTTCCCTGGTGTTTCGATTAGGGGTGAAGTTGGAGAGAAACTATATCTTTGCAATATCAAATCTTTCTAGTCAAGCATAAATATGTGTTTAAATTAATTCGAGACTTCTTTTATGTCTCCCACTAGAAGTTTCAGTTTTCTTTTGTTGTTGCTTTCTTGCTAATATGAAAAAGTATTAATAACTTCCTTATAATTTTACTTCCTAACTGGCTAATTGTCATATGCAGTATAGGAAAGCTACTGATTTTACATATCAAAGATTTCCTAGCCACTGCACTACATTTTTGGTTTCTATTGGTTTTTAACAGTTGCTTTTCTTGACTTTTTCAGGTCTCTAATCATTATCAGCAAATAACAGTAACTTTGCCTCTTCCATTCTCATTTTTTCTGTTGTCTGTCTATTGAATTAGTTTTAAATATTTTCAGAACAATACGATATAATTTATTTTTAGGAGCAAGTAGGATTATGAAAAACTAAAGTGCCCCAATGTACCAAGTGCATTGTGGCGCTTTGGAGGCATGGTCATTGGGGCAAACACAGACTCACAAAATCGAGTAAAAAAGTTAAGACGGAAGTGACGCTGTGCGGAAGCGACCACGTAAACAACAGGACCAGCTGCGTGTGACAATGCTGGGCTGCTGGCTGCTTCCACCATGCGAGTTTATTTTTATGTGCATAAGGAACTAGATCCCGAATTATTAATGTAATTATTTCACGATAACTTATCCTTATGGGGAGCCCTGGGAGCCCGTTGGTAAGTACGAAAGGCTGTAAGTGGGGTCGTGCACAACCCAGGGACTGCCTGTGTAGTGTAAGCATAACTTTCATATGCACCAAAAACCGAAAAAAAAAAACCAAAAAAGAAAAAACACAAATTTGTGTAACTAGCTTCATTGTGATATTGGCTTTATTCTGGTGATCTGAAAGAAAACCTGCAGGATCTGTGAGGTCCACCTGTAAATCGTGGTTTGTTAATGTGGTTCATTCACGTGGTTCCTACAGAGGCATACCATACACCAAAGATAATGAACTAGATTCACATGCGTCTTCATGGACGAAAAAACATAACACAATATTGAGTTAAGAAAAAAACAAGTTACAAAACAAATAACCTTTATGTCAATTTTTTAAAAACTCATTCAAGAGTACATATCATTTGTGGGAAATGAATATTTGGTAAAAGCAGAAAAACACACGTGGGAATGACTCTCACTTTATAGTAATGTTTGTGTTCCGGTGTGGCTACAGCTGTAGTTGAAACAATTTATTTCAAAAAATGTCCAATACAGAAATGTTAAGTATGATTAAATGTGTTAATATACCATAAGCCTGGGAAGTGAGTATGTGGGCATCTTTATGTGATTTTTTTTTGTTCTCCTTTATGTGTTTGAACTATTTTATAATAAAAAATAAACAAGTGTTCAAAATCAAAAGCAATACATGCCTTGGAAAAATAAAATAATCTTCAGAAATAATACATGATCCTCATAAAACTTTGAGAAATACAGAAAATTGTGATGAAGAAGAAAAAAGCTATGCTACTCATTGTTTTACGTGTATGTACTGACATATGCACACATAAACACAAGCCTTGTTGTCTGTTATCTATATAACAAAATCAGGATTACACTGCACAAACAGTAAGTGCAGTTTTAAACTTACTGTTATATTGTAAACATAATTATAAAAATGTTTTTGAAAACATAGGCATTAATGGCTATATAATATTCCATTTAATAGAAATAACAAAAGCCCCCCTGGTTGTTGGACATAAGTTATTTCTAACTTTTCACTGTTATAAATGATGCAGTGATAAACACCCTTGTGCAACCTCATCCCTGGGCAAGATTCGTCGACATTAAATCACTGGATCAATAAATAAGAATGTTTCAGAGTTCCTCATACATGTTGGTTAATTGCTTTCCAGAAAGACTTTCTCTACCTGAACCACTTCAACATTAATGAATTTTTTTTTTTATTTCAAAATTTCCTTCGTGCCTGGTCAAATTAAGAGCTGGCTCACCATGACATAGATGTACCCCTGCATATCTGCATGGGTGACCACCAGATCGAGCGTGGGAGCAGTGTCCTGGCCTCCTCCCAGGCTGGTGGCTGCCTTGCTGTCGCCATGCCCTGCGTCTCCATGTGGTCTGCGTTTTGGTGCAGTGCCCGTGGCCACAGACAGCTGAGCAGGACCCAGGTCGGATGTTTCCATCGCCAAAGGCAAGGAGGAGAAAAGCAGAGGCATCAATGTTATGTAAAGTAATCTATCTATAACTTCTATACATTTTCAATCAGGCCTCTTGACCCCTGCTTCCTCTCCTTCAGGGGAACCCACCAGTCAACTCTGTTTCCGGCTTCCAAGCCTCTCACCTCATCTGTCGCCCACCTAGACGCGCCGGGAGGTCACCAACACCTCTCCAAAAGAGGCGTCCCTGCCTGAGAGCTGTCCGGAGCAATCGCGCCTGCCAGCCCCCACAGGAAATTGGTGAAACAGAAGCCAGTTTCCTTGTGCTTTTCTCATTGCTCCGCTTTCACTCGGTGTTTGCGCCTCACTCAATGGGAGAGCGCCAGATCAGCCGCTGCGGAGAGGCCACCCGTCTACAATCAATTTCGTGTAAATTGCTGTGAGCTGCAGATGCCGCAAGCCCACCTCAGGGTGGCTTCCCTCTGCACCCATTCACACAGATGTGGGCTTCCACCAACAGCTGCTCGCAGAGTTGGAGCGTTTGCTGTTTAGGGATGGTTCCTGGCTTCCCAGAGGACCTGGTGGGAGCCTCGTGGTTGCATCTACACCCTAAGTTCCCCAAACACCCCTTCGTCTCATCTGTATGAGGCAAGTACGGCGTCTTACTAAGTGCACAATTTCATGATTAAGAGCGTGACGTCTGGGGGCAAGGATGTAGCCCGTGCTCCCCCAGTCTTGGTCTTAGGTAATTTCCCACTTTTTCTGTGCATTCCAAATTCTCTTTGAAGCTTCTAATAGGCCGATGTTCAAAGGGCATTTCGATAATTTATGTCTTGCTTTCAGGACGTAGTGACAAGAGTGGAATCAAAATGCTGGCTCACGGTTTATTGAGACATTGTTTGGTAAAGGTGCTCCATGACATCAGTTCAATATTGGAAGGCGTTCTCCAGTGGGGAGGCCCTTCTCCTACTGCCCACTCAGTAGGGGACCCGCCTCTGGAGAAGCAGAAACATGAAAGCCACATTTTCATTTATTTCCCCTCACTTTGACTCTTAGTGGTAATTTTGCTCAGAAAGAAAACTTTCCTTGAAAATTCGAGCTCTGGTACTATTAAATTGTCCATGATAATCTTCCATTTGATTTTTGTCATTTAAACTCACACCTCAAATGTAGATTTTTTTACCGTAGTTGACCCTTTGATGCTCCTAGTTGGTGGCACATTTAACAAAATGCAGCGCACGGATCCTTTTCTTGTGATTATTGGGTTTATGTGTTCCTTCCCCTCCCTTTTAGGACCTCGCTGGTAAGGTTTTCGCTCTCCTGGGTTTCCAGGAGGTGAGCGTTAAACGCCATTCTGTGTTGAGCTGTTGGTTAAGACAATGTCCTCAGGGCTACGGGGTGTGTTAAATGTCTTCTGGAACCTTCTTTGTGTTTGCTCAGGCACAGGTGCAACTTTCACCCTGTCCGGTCCTGTTTGGAGGTGCGTGTTGCAGTCCAGTGTGGGCTGGGCCGAGGAGTTCGACCCGGCCACTCCCCGGGCTTCTGGTCCCTCCTGTGCCTCTTCTGGAGGCTGCTGGGTCCCCGGGACACAGACAAGGGGCTGGCTTCTGTCCTTGGTGAGCAGGGCCTGAAATAGCACCTGGCCCGAACCCACAACCAGGTGTCGGATGCCCATGTCAGCCCCTTATCTTACCCTAGCTTTAAGGCTGTAGTTTGGAGGCCGAGAGTGAGATACATTTAAGGGTAGAGAATGTTCCTAAGGCGAAGCAAGGAGCACACTCCTGTCAGTGTAAATTGTGGGAAGGGGCCGGCTCCACGCACCACTCATGGGCTCTGCTCCCTCCCAGGGCACCCTGCACTCCCCTTTGTCTGTCTAGGGATGTAGCAGAAGCTGCCCCCCACCCCCGAGATTCATTTTCTTCCTCCTCACCTGCCCCTGCCTGTACTGGGGGAAGGACGGGGATGGTTGAGTTCATTGCTGGGTGGGGCCAGCTCTTCCCCTACCTTTGTGTTTTGGAAAACAATTATATTTCTGATGAGACCTTTCCAGATACCAAGTCTGTAGCGGGCTCAAGACTGGTACATAGAGTCAGGTTCTCCCCTCCCCCCAAATAAGTCTGAGGCAGGCTCCGAGCCGGGTTTGGGCTGGAATAAAGGTTGCCTCCCACTTCCTGCCCACGACGAGCCGGAAGTTTCCCGTGGAACGCCCCATTTGATCCTCCCAAGCCCTGGGAGGTTTCTCCCCTCTGCCTCTCAAACAACAAAACTGCGTCTCAGGGGAGGTAAGTGGCTCAGGACTGGTGCACAGAGCTGGGCACCCATGAGCAGCTGCACAGTGGGGACTTGAACCCAGTGGCCGTGGTGCCCATACCTTTATCACCTGCACGGAGGTATGATGGTGCACCCCTGCCTTGCTCACGGCCCAGCCTCTGTGCTGCCTCCACACAGAGCCTTGTAGGGCCACCTGTCCCTGTCCCTGTGGGCAGAGCTCCTTCTGCGTCTCCCCTCACCCCGCAGCCTAGAGTCCTCAAGGAACCTGTCTTGGTAGTTGTTCTGCCTGAGCCCTGCGTGTGGGCGCAGGGAGGACAGTGCCAGTGGAATGCTAGGGCCGTGTGCATCCTAATGGGCTAGTCCTTGGGCAGGGTGAGGGACTTCTACCAGGTTCTCTTTTCTTTTCCTGCCAGTGGTTGCGTTTCTTAACAGTACAGTGACCTTAGATGTCACTGACCAAGCTGGCAACAAGCAGTGGACAGACCTCTGCAGAAGCACTTGGTCGATGTGGCCTTGCCGAAGTCCCAGGGGAACAGGACCCCACACACCTGAGCCTTTACAGACCCTCTTACAGGGCTAACCGTGGCTGTGCTCAGATCCAAGCGCTTGGCTGCAGCTGCAGAGACCCAGGCCTTGCTCAGGGCACGTCCCTGTGGTTCCGCCCTGGAGCCACATCCTAGCGTGGACGCCCCACTTTACACATGGACAACCTGAGGCCCAGACAGGGGAAGACTTTGCTGCAAACCACTGTCGAGGGGCCTGCGCTGGTCCCCTCCGCAGCCTCCACGGTGTCTGCTGCCGAGGCCCCAGCCGCCCTCCCCGTCTGCACTGACAGCACCTCCGTCGCTGGGATCAATTTGTCCTCCAGTTACGGAAAACCCGTCTGTGCTGCTTTAACATCCAAATGGTGGCTCCAAACGAGATTTCCCAGTGTAATAAAATAATTCTTCGTGCTGACAGCCCCCGAGTAGGCCATTTGGCAAACATCAAAGGATGAATACTAAATGTTCATTCCTGCTGCCCGGTGTGCAGAGCGTGCCCCGGGATAATCGGTCTGGCCTCGTGCAAAACTTGCCGGCAGCGACGCAGAGGAATTGATAACGGAGCAAATGAGCTCGCACCCGGCCTGCGTGGCAGGAGGTTCCTGCACATCCAGAGCAAACGGCCGGGAAGAGTCGCAGCTCTGTTTCCGTAGGTGGGTTGCTGCAGGCTCTGACCTGAGGCACATGTCCCCCAGGTAGTGTCCAGGTGGGCTGCAGGTGTGACCTTCCTGTCCTGAAAGTTGGCATCTTCCAAGACGGGGAAATGCCGGTCGTTACTTCTGCTTGTTTCCCAGGCACTCGGGTGTGGCTGTCCTTTCCTGCCTCTTGACCCAGTTTTGGCGTAAGAATTAGTAACTTTTGTGGCCGTGATTTTGTATGAACTGGGGTAGACTTGAGACAAAACAGGTGCATATTATTTTCCATGCCATGACCACTCTCTCCCCCCGACCTCCCCTGGAATCCCTCCTCTTTGCTTGTCTCCGCTCCTCTCTCTCGGGGTCTGGGTGTGTATTGTGGGCCTGGGCTTCCCATCCGGACAACAGCATTACCAGGGAACCGATGCAGGACACCATCCCACCTCACCCTCCAGCGGGTCCCAGGGTCGGCCGGCAGACCTACATTGCTGGCTGAGCCTAAGACAGAGAGATGCCAGCAAGTAGATTTGCGTTCATCATAAAGGCAATGATGAGAGAGAGCATTATTAAGGTGAACACCACAAAACAGTTAAGAGGCCTGGAGGGAAAAAAGGAAACACAATGGAATATAGAAATAATGGGTCATCACAGGTGATTTGGCCGAGTTGCTCTGAGCAGAGGGTAACAATGTGCTCGCTGGGTGCTCTGGGGGGACCAGAGCTCTGTTCTCCCCTCCCCCATGCCTCTGCGTCTGCTCTGCGGTAGAAATGCTGCCATGTGGACAGAGGTGGCCCGGCTGGCCATTCCTGTGTGTGGATCCCGCCAAGGGGCACCCACCCACGTTTTACCCCCAACAGGACTCGGATGCGATGCAATCCATCAACTCGCCATTCTGTTCTGCCCTCTTGGTGGGGAGCAGGTCTTCTCTGAAAGTGTGAACAGACAGCTGTTGGAGAGACTGTTAAGCCCTGGTTGGGGGGAGGCCTTCCCTCCCCAGGGATCCCTTTTGGAAAGTAAGAAAGATTGAATTGCCGGTGGGACCCAGAAGCCCAGCCTGGGCCTGCGTGTTGGACGTTTCTGGGGCTGAGAGCTGCCTCCCTCCTTGCGGTTCCATTTCCCAGTCCAGGGATGGGGGGGTGGGCACGTGCGCAGCAGCAGGCAAGGAGCCCCCCTTGGCCCCTGTCACTGTGGCCTCTGCACCTCTGACATTGACGCTCCTGCGCCCCCTCTCTTATCAGGACCCCTGTGCTGACATTGGGCCACTTGGCTCCCCCCATCTCCAGATCCTTAATTTAATCACATCTGCAAAGTCCCTCTGCCATGTAAGGTAACAGGTTTCAGGGACAGGATGCCCACACCTTTGGGGGTTGAACATCATTCCACTGACCAAAAAGGCACAGAAAATGAGAAGGCCAAGCCTGGGGGGCATTACCAAAGGAAGTGAAGAGGGACCCTTCCTCGGGCACCCAGTGGCCAAAGGGAGTGGTGAAGATGTCGGCGTCTGGGGACAGCGGGGGTGCCCTCACCTGCTTTCTGCTTCTCCGCTCTGTTAATTCCTGCTGTTTTTCATTCCGAAGTTTGCATTCTCTGCCACACACAGGCACGCACACAGACACAGAGGAGCGTGCCATTTCTTTCTTCTTTTTTTCCCCTTTCTTTTTAATTTGGCATTTATTGAAGCTGATGGAGTGAACTGGATAAGAACACCCCAGAGTAACTGATGTGCCACTTAAAATATTGAACATCCATTTAGAAAAAAAATGCACTGAACGTTCGGTCCCATCTCAGCCCACGTGGTTCTGCGCCTGCACTCTGGGGCCTTGGCCAGAGAGCAAATCCCCCCAACTCCAACCTTGGAGAGCTGGGCCTGCTTCTCTGCTGGAGAAATGGGAAGTCCCAGAGAACAAGGTCATTAAGCAAACTTAGTGACAATAAAAGCAAAAGGAAAGTGACAGCAACCAGCGGGTCCCAGGGAGAGGCTGCAGCCGCGTGGGCCTGCCGCAGCTCCCGAAGCGGGGCCTTGGGTGAGCCTGGTGTCGGGCTGCCCCGACTGAGGGAAGTTCTCCAACTGTTGTTCCAGTTCTCCATGAAAATCCTGTGATATTGGAAGCGTGCTGTGTTCGCTTTGAGGTGGCAGAGAAGATTGAAGAAATCTTTTGTTTTTTAATGTTAGCGATTCAGCATTTCAAGAGAAACTGAAACCAGCTTCCTCGCTCACCTCTGAAGTTCCTGCTTTCCTAAGATGGAGTTTTACACCTTTATTTTTGACATTTAGAATAAAGCCAGTACCTGTGACTTTGTGCAAATGCCTGGTGAATACAGATGTTTGGGGGAGAGACGGGGCCCCCAGATTTCAGGACTGACCCGGGGACGTTTACCAAGTGCCTGTGACTCGGGTGCCGCCAGGGGAGACGTCTAAATCCTCTGGAAGTCCGACCTTGGACTTGAATTTCATAGTGCATGAAAACACGTTTCTGGTGAAGAATCAAATATTTCCTCCTCTGGTCAGGCTGGAAGTGTTTCAAAGGCAGACTTCCAGCTGCTGGCATGTCGCTCACGTTCCCAGCTAGAACCTAGGAATGAAGACCTTTGCCAGTGCATGGGGCCAGCGGGACAGGAAGATGTGGTCAGGCCTCGGAAAGCCCAGGCTGAGGCAGGATTGCTTTGCAGGCGGAGAATCAGGCTGGGGGCTCTGACTGCCTTAGAATGAGTGTCCCCGTTGCAGTGGCAGAAGAAAGGCAGGCAAGGGGGTGGCGGAGCGTTTCCTCTCAGGAATCGGTTTCGAGGGATGGCTGGAGGGTGGTGCTGCGGCAGGTGTCTGGGAAGCGTGGGAGAGCCAGGGACAGCTGGTCCTGCCCAGGGGCCTTGGGCTCTTGGGAACCCTGCCCGGCGGAGCACAGGAGAGCCAGCCTGGCTGCACCAGACAGAGGCCCTTGGGCCACCTGCTTCCGAAAGGAAGTCAGAGCTCAGGATCCACAGCCGCTGCTTGGAGACATCTTAGGATCATCAGGTTATTGGACACTGCACTTCAGTATTCAGTTGGAGCTCAATAATTTCTCATCGTTTTTTGCCTCATATACGGCTATATCCAGTATAATCAGGTTGTTTTAGCTGATTTTAATCATTGCTAATAAAATATTCATGCACTGATTTATTTGGAAATTCAATCAATGACACCTTTCATCTTAGACATCAAGCTTAAAGAATGCAGCAATTAAACTCTCCAGGGAGTAACAGGGGCAACCAGAGAAAATTCCAGAAGGTTTATGCCCATTGTGCCAAGACAGTCCTGATGCCTGCTTGAGGTCACGGAGAAGACCCCCCAGAGACAGGCATCTTCTTTATACCATCCAAGTGACGTTTCCATCTGGGTTCCGTGGCTTCCCCAGACCTCCCCTGTGTTTGCAGTGCGCACGCCCAGTGAAACGCTAGTTTCCACCTGTGCTGTTCTGCACAGGTTGCACCTTGTGGATCATTTCAATTCAATATTTTAGAATGGTTCGCCGACAGCATTTCACTCACCCAGGTTTTCCTTTCTTTCCTCAAAGTCCTCTGCTTGTTTCCTGCCCTGAGTGCACGTAGCCCCAGGGGCTGTGGTTCCCACCCGGCTGCCGGGAGCCACGGTGATGCCGATGTGTAGCCTCAGCTCCGTGTCTCTCTGCAGGTTTTCCTTGTTACCTTTCTTAAAACTGGATTAAGCAAATCACCACTTAAAAATGCATAAAACGTTTTGATTAGGTCAACAAACGTGTGAAAAAGCAGACAGACAACTGTCACCGTCATAACTTACCTATCGTCGGATGTGACGGGGCTGGTCTTCCCACTGTCCCTGGGTGTTGCACATCATGGCTAGAGGGATCGGATCCTATATTAATACAAAACACATCCAAGTAGCCCCCCCGGAAAGTCACCAGTATCTCCAAGACTTTTATTTCTAATTTTTTTAATGATCTTTACCCTGTATGGGCCCTTGAGAATGTTCCCCAGTGATCAGAGGGGATCCATTTGCAAACGTTATTTGTGCATAATGAGAAGCAGCTGAGGGGCTTCCTCAGTGCCGGGGGGTCTCACCAGAGCTGAACTTCTCTCTGTGGCTGGCTCTGCCCCCGCCCTTCACACTCCACAGCCCAGGGAAGGATAAAGGCAAACTCCCAACCACATCAGCTGGGAATTGGCGCCAACTCCGGAGGACGTCAGCCCAGCGTAACGAAGCTGCACAGCGACACCGCGACTCTCATTTCCTGATTACCGGGGAAGTGGCACAACACAGTGAATGGAATAGACACCTGGGCAGTGGGGCTCTCAGCCAGTGATGTCACCTCTGCTCCTCTGCTCTGACGGGGAGGAATGACAACAGCCTTTTAGGTTTGTTGTGAGGATAAAACGTAACGCAGGACAAACAGCTGGGGCAATGCGCAGTCTCCTTTGTTAACATTAGTGACCTGAAGTAATTCCACCACTGTTAGGACTCAGACCAACAGATCCAGGCTGTAGCTTGTCCACACTGAGCGGATAACTTCTGAGCCCTGTCTTTCCCCAAACTTCCTGTCCGCTGCTCGGGTGGCACTGCGCTAAGCACAGTTGTCTGAATCTGCTCAGCAGCCCTCGGGCAGGTACCAGAATGAGCATGGCACAGGTGAGGACGCTGTGGCTGGGGCCTGGGGTCACTCTGCTTCCACGTCGGGCCCAGGAACCCCAGCTCTTTCAGCGGCTGAAGTGCTCAGGGTCCTACTTTCCTGTGGCTGCATAACGAATTCTTGGTGGCTTCAACCAAGAACAATTTATTCACTCCCAGTTTTGGAGGCCAGAAATCCAAACTCAAGACACCAGTGAGGCTGGCTCTTGCTAGAAGTTTAGAGGAATAATCTATTCTGTGCTCTGCTTCTGGCTTCTGGGGGCTTCCGGCAATCCTCGATGCTGCTTGGCTCTAAGCTCCTCTCTCAGGAGGATGCTTGTCATTGAATTAGGGTCCAACCTAAATCCAGAACGATTTCTTCTCAAGATCCTTAACCGCATCACATTGCAGAGAGCCTGCTCCCAAACAGTTGCACTCACAGGCACTGGGCAGTCAAGTCCCTCTTTCTTCTCGGCTGCTTGTGTGCCAGGAAGCAAAACCCACCCTCCAGAAGAGCCCCCTAGGGGAGTGAACAAGCAGCGGCAGATGGCGCTTCCCCTGTGGTCCCCCCACCTGTGGAGCCACCAGGCAGGTGAAAGGAGACCCAGCTGCACCTGCTCTGTCAGGGCCCCCTCTGCTCTCTGAGCACACCACACACATCGGTTTCTGCCTAAGCTTCTCCTGTGACTGTGCCCCATGAGCCGACGATGGCTCCTGGTTGTAGTCTTTGCAGAGAGCTGCACCAAAGGATGCCTTTCCAGATAAATGTTCTTCCAGAGTGCTCGTGGGGAAGAGCCACTCTATGCAGCGAGCATAAGTGATGCCATTTAGGAGGGTAGCTTCCCCACCCGCTTTGATTTTCATTATGAGTGCGAATTAGGGAAGGCCGTATATCAAAGACCGCATTGCTTTACTACGATAGGTGTAATATTTCACCACGGCAACATCTCCCACCATGGGAGAAAAATTCAGGGGACACATGTTCAAGTCATTTTCCCTTCCAGATTTTTAAATGGCCAGGTAGACTTTTAAACTGTATTTTCTGTTTTAAAAGCAGTTTTGGATTGCAGCTAATACTTGACAGGCAGTTCTTTAAAGCTGTTAGGACCTATTCACTGTGGAGCACATGGGCTTTTTTTCCCTTGCATTTCCCTCCAGAAATGAGACTGGACTTGGGGTTTGAATCTTTGCCCATCTTGGCTGGTCCCTGCAAAGGTGAAATAAAAAGGACTTTTTAGGGGAAGATAGACTCTGTACCATTTTAGCAAAAAATACAAGGTGGAGTTATTTTTAAGAGCACTTTATTTAAATGATCAGCTCAAATCCTTAAGAAACAATGAATAAGAAAACGGGGCAATTGCCCACTCAGCCAGCTAATTAATAAATAGAGAAGAGGAGCCCACCGGAGCTCACGCCCCCAAGAGAACTTCCGTGCAATAATAAGCTCTTGGGGGAGACGCAGGACTACATCAATGATGGGGCAGGGTGGCTTTCCTGCGTGTATGTGCCGTGTGCCAGAATACAGAGCCTGGGAGCTGTATGTGTTTGTAGCAAAAAATGAAAGTTAGGTTTTGCTACCAGAGCTTGAAACCAATTTTAAAAAAGAAAATCAATGGCAAATACTGTGCACGGCACAATTGCAGAGCTGAAACATCGCAAGGGCCCAGCACGACTTGCTGCCTGGTGCTACATCCTCAAAGTGCCTCTGGGAGACCCAGGGCCCTTCAGCACCCACCTGCCCCACAGCCCAGGAAGTCCAGGAGCAGCATCTCTGGGCACAGAGTCACGGGGCTCAGCCTAGGTCCCCCAGCTGCCATGTCTCCTGACTCGCCGTCCCCTGGTCCTCCTTGCCACACACTGCCCCGTGGAATTGGCCAGGATTCTATCAGAATGAACCTGTTCACTTTAGATGACTCAACAGCAAATAGTCACAAATCACAAAGTAGTCACAAAGTCAACCATATACAGAATCGAAGCAAATGATGCCAAGACTGAAATGAGACAATAAAAAAGAGCAAACTATTGATATATGACAATCCATGGATGAGTTTCGAAAATACCACGTTGAGGCAAGGAAGCTAGACATGGAAGAGTATACACGGTGCGATTTCATTTGGATTAAAGCTTAAACTCAGGCAAAGCTAGTTGTGGGCAGAAGATTGGATCCCTGGGGTGTAGGCATTGACTGGGGGGCAGGAGACTCTCTCATGGTGCTGGAATTTTCTATATCTTGATCTGCGCTGTGCTGATACAGGTGCGTGCATAGATGAAAATCCATTGTGCTCCACACTTAAAATTTGCTTACTTTTCTCTTTGTAAATTATACCCAAGTAAAGTAAAAATGACTCTGTAATATCATTAGACCAATCAAAGTAGGATAAATTCACATAACCTAAACTATCATTTCTCACACGTTAACAAAATACCCTCATGTGAGAGTTGAAGTGACACCTCTGTGTCCACTAGGATGAAGACAAAAAGAAAGTATGGGTTTTTTTTTAAAGCATAAAGTAACGAGATTTTGAGCTGTTAGTTCTGAGCTACACATTCTAAGAAAAATACAGCTATATTTTTTAATGGAGTCAGTGAAGTTTCAAATAGAATGGATATTCACTGTAAATAAATCATTCTTCAATTCCTTCATTGAAATTAATTTCACATTTCTATTATCACCTGCAGTTTGATAACTGCTAATGCTCGTCCAGCAAATATCATTTTGCTAATGAATACGATCATTAGTGTTGTTTTCATTTTACAGTAGGCCGTTATTACCACCGTCATTCATCCAGTCGCATATAAAGTTGCAATAACTTGGTTTCTCTCCCTGTGGAATCCAGCCGTCACCGTCCGCTTGTGACATCCAGCCCACCCAACCCAGATGTGGTCACCCCCAGAGAGAAACATCTGAGCAAAGTTCTTCACAGAAGTCATTTGTCCTTTCCAAGTTGGTGCCCTAACAGAAAACTCTGGGAGCAATAATACGTCAACAACCTATTGCATCAAAATGTATGATTAAGTGATTTCCAAATGTCCAACAAATGGCTTGCCACCTCTGTCTGTGTGATTCTGGAGGTAACCTTTACCTGTCTCCAACACTTTAGGCGAAGAGAAAAGGCTGCATTTTCATTTTGTTGAAAACAGACGACAACTGGCTCTTGTTGTGGTGATGGGGCTGCCACTGACCTCCGTCTGGTGTTTTGTAGGGGCGAGAATTGAGGGCATTTCCATCTCCTGCCCCACACCTGCCACAGCCATTGGAACGTGTGTCCACGGAGCACATGTAAACAAGCCGGGCATGGCTTGTGTGGGCCCTTTCAGCGGAGCTGGCACTGCCTGGCCTTGCTGGGCAAAGGCTTCTTATTCAAAACCTTCCCTGAGATGGGCGGAGTGCCATGAGCCTGCTCGGGGACATTCTCCCCATGCCGTCCCTGCGCTGTTGCCTTCAGCTTTGCCTGTGCAGCAGGCCCCTGATGTCCTGGGAGCCCAGGCCTGGCCAGGACCCTTCTGGCTCCTAGCCAGCCCAGGGGACCCTCCGTTTCACCATCCCAGCCTGAGCAGAGGCAGGGACCTCATCACTCCCCCAGGGACGCCCCAACAGTGGCAAAGTGGCCAAGTAACCTAGCAGTGGGCTGTGACCTCAGAAGTGTTTCTAAGGAACACGAGGATGACGGCCTGTAGGTCAGAGCTGTCCTCATCAGAGCTGAGCAGAGCGCTCAGCCGCGGAGGCAGAGGCCCCGTTTCTGAGGGAGTATGCGTGGCCGCAGGAGCACTGCAGCCAGCAGGAGCCTGAGCAGTGCGGCCCAGAGCCCTCTGCAAAGCTTCCTGTCGTCCGGTGACTGGTACCGGATCATGTGGCCTCTGATTTTCACAGTCACAGACAGTCACATGAGAAGAAAACACACAGACCAGGGCTAAAGCAAGGGGTTTGCTTTTTGCCACTAATTGGTAGCCTAATTAATTAGGCTTCCTGGGCAGAAACAGCTCTGATGCCGGCGGAGGCCCTGCACCACGCAGAGATCTCAGGATGAGAGGAAGGGGAGGGGCTGGCCAACACAGCAACACTGAGAGGCCACGTGGGGACAAAAAGGTTCTTGAGGGCCTGTGATATGAGATGGACATGTGACTTTCCAGCCAGAGCAATGAGGTTCAACGGTGCCAGGTGTAAGGCACATGCACTGACCCTAACCGGGTGGACGTGGAGGGTCACGGCGTGGCTCTCTCATTACTAGGAGGTGGGAGCCCAAACAGCAGGTGTCCCGCCTGCAATGGCTCTGCAGGGTCCACTCACCACGGGAGAACCTTGCAGCTGGGGAGGAGATGGCAGAGGAGCAAGGTGAGGGTCGCAGGTCAGCAGGGCCACGCCCACCAGCCTTAATTCCACCCCAGATAATTAGACATTGTAAGTCCCAAAAAGAGTTCAGGAAGCTCTGGCAGGCTGATGACATGGCTTTGGGGAAAGGGAAAGGCCGTGGATTGGGCGCTGCACAGACAGCTGCCCCCCCAACCCCCACCAAGGTCCACCAGGGATCGGAACCCACTTTCCAGGCAGTCAGAGCCACATCGGCCCGTTGGCAAGTGGCTGGCTGTGTTGGCCACCAGCTTGTTTATCGGTCCAGCTCACCAGGCTGGCGCATCTGCAGAAGCAAGTGCGTCCGTCCTGCGATGTCTTTTCCTTTCTCACTGGTTCCCACAACAGCAGCAAAAGTTTAAAAAAAAAAAAGAAGAAGAAGAAAAAGAAAAAGAAAAAAAGAGGCTACCTGTGGATATTCAGCAGATGAAGAACATTTTTACAGCAATTTTCTGAATTCCGAGAGTTGAAGAAGCCGGCTGCCGGTGCTTGTTGTGAGGACCCACCGCTGGCAGCAGCACCGCTGTAGGGCGGCTGAAGGTGGCGTTTGCAGACCTCCTGGGCTTTTGTTTTGTTGAAAGGGACAAGTAACTGTCTGGTTTAACCCCCTCTGGCTTAGAACTTTGCAAATGCCAAATCCTTTGCGGAAGACACTGCATTTCTACAGGTGCAAAGCCACCAGACCTTGGTAATATTTTAGAGAAGGAAAACTCCTCACTCAAAGAAATCAGAGTGGCTGTGCATTGTTGAAAGTGATATTCTAGGGACCCAACACAATAAAAATGGCATTATTATCAAAGTAAACCCACTGCAAAATCTCCTATTACATGTGGTACTGCCAAATAAATCATGTAACTTCATTTAGTAAGAAGAAAATCAATGACATTAAGAACAGTTAAATTGTTCCATAGTGTGTAGCTGCAAACTTCACCAAAAATCATTTAAATAACTTACAGCGAATGAAGTGACATGTCCAACCTTGCTGTTTGTTGTCAAGTGTTCTGTACGTGAGGCCTTCATCTGTGTGTGCGTGTGTGTATGTGTGCATGCGTGTGCGTGTGTGCTTTTGTGTGCATGTGTGTGCGTGTGTGTGCATGTGTGTGCATGTGTGTGCGTGTGTGTGCGTGCGTGTGTGCTTGTGTGTGTGTGTGTGTGTGTGTGTGTGTGTCTTTCTTAAAAATATAGCTCTTGGTCTTGTAAACACAGATTTATTTTTTACTTATTCTCTTCTTTTTTTCTTAACATTTAACTTTTAAAATGCATTTCTCATGCTGAAGAGTTCGACACTTCTTTGAGCCTCTAGAATAATAGTATTGCCTGGTCCGCGCTCATCCTCCAAGGCCAGGCCACGGGCTCGGCCCGTGCAGGCGGCCCGGAGGGCACGTGCGTGGCACTCAGGGCGGCCTCCTCCGAGCCAAGTTCCCGGAGAAATAAGGCAGAAACAGGGCATGTTGACCATGATCATCTGGACTCGGAAGCCACAGCCCACATGCTTTTTCATAGTTCTAGATGTTTCTGGGCATTCGGGAGTGCCCTATCTCTGTTTCTCTTTCCCTTCACCCCTGCCCTGTCTCTGGCTAGTCTATGCCACAGCTTCTGTGAGCTGCCTATTTGCGGGGTCAGGGTTGCATTCCAGACTCTCAGCACAGACAAGGGACAAAAAAACCACCCCCGGGAATGAAAGTGTCTTAAGCCTTTGCCTGACTCCATAGAAGATGCCGGGCATGACTCACCAACACCTACACATAATGGGGATAATATTGTAAACACATTTTCAAATGTATTTTCATAACCTATAAATCCTGTTGTCCTCAGGCTCCTTGCCTTGAAGCAGCGGGTTTGAGTGCTGCGAGGGACGGGCAGTCACACACCAGCTAGGAAAACAAAGTCATTTTTCAGTTTTGACTGTCTAATAGAGTTTGCAAGTCCCTAGCAAGCAGAGGTTTTAAAAGCCATGCTTGGTTGGGAGAGAGAAAGATTTACTAAATTCCTTTAGTTGCCATACAAAGGGCCGGATTAGGTTAAAGAGGTTTGCTATAAACCTGGTGTGGAGTCATCTTGTCACCCAGGAAGGAAAGGAACTGCCACTTCCTCTGGATCGGAGCTGTGTGTGGGGTGTGGTAGATCCAGGCAGGTGAGAGTGTCAGGTGCCAGGGTCCTGCCGTCTCCCATCCCTGGGCCTAGCAGGCAGGTGTGGTGGCATGTGAGAACATGGGGACAGGGATGGCGTCTTACAACATGGCCATAATGGCCTACTGTGCTGGCCCTCCCTGGGAAGGCTTTAGGCTGCTAGAAGTTGACAGAGGCTGCCTGGCAGGTTGGGGACGGTGGCTACAGGGGCAGCCAGAGGTAGGACAACTGGGTCTCTTCTGCCTCTGCGGGCTGCACAGGGGACCCCAAAGTTCCCAAAGCCCGAGTGGGCAATGCCTTGGAAATATGGGGAGGGGTCACCAGTCAGTCTGGAGTTGAAGATGGCAAAGAAAAGCCGGGGTCACAGACTTGGGCAACGCAGAGACAGTCACAACAGCAGACCCCAGCCAGGGCAGGCCCAGCTGATCTCTCTGCAGCAGGGAGCAGGGAGGGCTGCACAGTCACCCCAGCACACAAACACACACACACCCCAGCTGACACCCCCGTCCTGCCATGACACGTAGGCTGGGAAAGAGAAGCTGTGAAATTTTGAAATTCCAGCAGTGTCCAACAATCCTGGGCCATCGCACTGCGGAGGAGCTCCGTGAGGGGGGACCTTGCTTTCCCCACTGCCAACAGGGAGGGGTTCTCACGACAGGAAAAGGAAGGCGCTGGGCACATTTTGTCCCGTCTCTGACTCTCGTACAGGCGGCCCCGATTCAACGTCAGAACCGCCAACAAGCTAGTGGAGGGGCCCTTCCACCTACGCTGGCTTTGAAACGTACAGTCTCCTGATGGCTCTGCTGACTCTGGTCCTGTGAGCGACCGGAGTGTCCCGGAGCCGGGTGACTGTCCTGTTCTGGGCTGGAGTATGTGGGGGAGGCATCTGATGCCGCGTCCTGCCCCAGCCAGGACTGCGCCGCTCACTTTACAGGAAACTTCACCTCCTCAAAGGCAGATGAACTTGCACAATGAGCCGGGGCCTTGCACTTCCCTGTGTTTAGCGTTGCCACCCTCCTCGCTCCCCACAAGCACCTGCTGCGAAGTTTGGGGACCTCTGCGTGGGCTGATGGCCACACGAGAATCTGAGGCCTCTTTCCTCTGACTCTGACTCATTTAGGATCAAGGGCCTGTGATGGGGGCTTTGATTTCATTCACTTAGCTGATGAAAGATCTAGAAATAAAACTATTTCTTTTCTTATGTAAAGTCTGAGCTTCACATGCTGTGATCCTTGGTAGCCCGCCCAAGTCAGGGGAAGGAACATCAGGGAGAAGCTGCTGGCATATGCATGAGCGGGTTCCCACGCACACCTGTGCTCTTCCCGCGGAGACGGGGGCAGGTGACCCTGAGACCATTTCCTTGGCTCAATTCATTTGCTGGGGCTGTAACTGAAACGGAAGGAAAGGTGCTTTCAGTTTGTATTCTATTTACTTGCATTCTATCTGTTCTAATTGTATTTGATTTCAGTGTGCAGTGGCTCCAAAGACAAAAGGAAAGTTGGGAGTGCACAGGACCCAGGGTGGCTCCTGTGCCCGCAGGCTTGGGACACCAGGCACATTTGCCCATGTTACTATGGTTCAAGAATTAAATAGCAGAAATTGTTGTTTTGGGGGGAAATGATAAAAAGAACAAGAACAATTTTGACAGGCTTGTTTAGGGAATAATTATTAGAGTTAGTCACCAATGTCGCAGTGGCTGGCATGGCATTGCCTCCTTTTAGCTTGGGAAGTAGGAAGTGTAGCGGATTACCTAGCGATCCAGCGCTGCCCCAGCGAAGTACCACAAACTTGGTGCGAGAAAACACAGAAGTTTCTTCCCTTGCGGTTCTGGAGGCTAAAAGTCCAAAATCAAGGTCAGGATAAGGCTGGTTTCTTCCAGAGGCTTGGAAGGAGCATCCGTCCCTGCCTCTCTCCTAGCTTCCGGGGTTGCCGCGAACTCCGGAGATGGCTGGCTCGTAGGCACGTGACTCGGACCCCTGCCTTCTCTCACGTGGCGCTCTCATAGCGCACAGCAGGACTGGGTTTAGAGCCCAGGTACCCAGCAGGGCCGCATCATAGCTTAACTAATCACATCTGCAAACCCGTATTACTAAGTAAAGTCACATGCTGAGGTTCCAAGTGGATGTTAATTTTAGCGGACACTCTTCAACCAGTGCGCTGTCCTTGCAGCCATCTCTGCTCAGTAGGGCTCGAGTGGTCTGAGGCTTATGTAGCGCACGGACATGGGGTTTGGTCGTCACTTGGAAGCTGGAGTTCTGCCTGGAACTGTGGAAATGGCGCACTCCAGGCTTGGGAGACATACAGGATCCAGGGTCTCTGACGCGTCTGCCTACGTTCCTGCAATACAGGGTTCATGGATGGCCTTTCTTTCCTCCACAAAATACCTGCCCATCTGGCACCAGTGACATGATTTCCTCCTCTGTGTCCCCTGGCTCCTGCTGACATTGGGCTGAGACCAGAGAAGATCTAGGAAGGTAAGCTCATCCCTCGGAGAGTCTTGGTTTCAGTCCCGTGTCAAGGCATATCGAAAAGTCAGCCTGCCAAGTCCCTTTTTTGAGAACTGATCCTCCATGGGACCCCTCTGTACATGTAAAATCGAGCAGGTACGGGTTAGCAGGGTCTCCCATGTCAGCACCCACAGTACGGATTTCTCTGGGAGGCCGGTGCTAAGAGATGAGTCTATTTGGTGAGAAGAAACCTCCCAGGCCACAAGAGAAAACACGAGAGTGGAGAGGTTCCCACCAGACACATCCCTGCCCCCTCCCCGGCTTACCTCGGTCTAGTTTTCCCTTGAAACTAACCTCTGGCCCTCGTCCTTCTGCCTGTGTGGAAGGTGAAATGGTCCCACTGTGTCTGTGACCCTCAGTTACTTTTTGGAAATATGCACTATTTACTTTTTAAAAAGAAAGAGAAAGAAAGCTCCACTATTCATAGTGCTACCTTATTATTCCACAGCACACAGTGGTTGACCATCCCTGTCAAAGAGTTCAGAAAACAACCAATTTAAACTGGAAAAAGCTGACATGTTTCTGGGCCAGGACGCACCTGAAGCCTTTGAAAGGTGCCTGCTGCCCGTGCCCACTCCTGGAGGTGCCCCTGCCCCTCCTGCCTCCTGGCGTCTCTTCAGATGCAGCCCTGGGGCACCTGTGGGGTGGTGGCCTCCCTGGTACAGAGAACAGAAGTCTGTTTCTACAGGGTCTAATTTGGAAGGGTCCCCCCCAAATTGTCCTTGGGCTGTCACTCCTGCAGCATGTGGGGGAAGATCCACCCCCCAGGACAGCTCTGCCGGGTGGCAGGGGAGTGGCTTCCCAGGAAGGCTGGGGAGAGGGGGTGGGGGTCTCCCACAGGGTAGCTGAAGTCCACCACGTGGCTTCACCTGGCCCAACAGCACAGGTGACCCCTTTAGGGGGTCGGCTCCAGGGACCTGGGGAAAGTTGATCACCTCGTCAGGGTCAGGGGTGCCTGGAGATGCCATGTGGGCCACAGGCGGGTCCTGTGCATGTCCCCAGGCCAGTGTGAACTCTCTGGGTTTCTGTCTCTTTTCCTTTCCTGAATCATGGAAAATGGCCACCTTCCCTGCTTCTTCCGGCCAGTGGCATACAAAGTGGATAACGCTGTCCCGGCATTGATCTCGGCATGCGCTGCGGCAGACGTCACACACAAGGAGCAGGAAGCCTTGGCCTGGATTTCTGCCATTGATACCCCCGGGCTTCGGCCTGCCCGTCGGCCCTGCCCTTCCAAATGGTCCTCTCCTTGTTCAACACGGTGTAAACTATGTCACCCTCCAGGCTCATCTCTGATTTATAGGCCGTGAACCCAGCACACGTTCTGGCTTTTATTTATGGGGCAACCTGGTTCTGAAGAACCGTTGCCCTCTACAAGCCACAGACAGGCACCAAGAGCCTTTGTGTTGGGCACCGTGTTTCAAGTGATCCCTCAGCACGTTCTGCAGGTGGGATGGCGACCAGGCTAGCGATTGGGTCAACGGGCACCTCAGGGCCCTGGAGACGGAGACCAGTATTGTGCCTGGTGACACGAAATGAAGTCCCAGGGAAAACTGTAAGAAATAAGATGATAATGGGTCTATGGCGGAAGAATCTCATATATTTAATTTTTTTTTTTTTTTTTTTTTTTGAGACAGAGTCTCACTCTGTTGCCCGGGCTAGAGTGAGTGCCGTGGCATCAGCCTAGCTCACAGCAACCTCAAACTCCTGGGCTTAAGCGATCCTCCTGCCTCAGCCTCCCGAGTAGCTGGGACTACAGGCATGCGCCACCATGCCCGGCTAATTTTTTCTATATATTTATATATATTTTTAGCTGTCCGTATAATTTCTTTTCTATTTTTAGTAGAGACGGGGTCTCACTCTTGCTCAGGCTGGTCTCGAACTCCTGCGCTCAAACAATCCGCCCCCCTCAGCCTCCCAGAGTGCTAGGATTACAGGCGTGAGCCACCGCGTCTGGCCTCATATATTTAATTTTTTCATTTATAACATTTACTGATTTATTTATTTTTATAAATACCGCACCACAAATGTCCACAGTACAGCTGGTGCCTAATTTAAAGACTGCCCTGAGAGTCAAGCTCAAGTTTTCCCTTTGGAGGAGTCGGGGTGTCTGCCAGCTCTCCGAAGAGGGGCCGGCGCAGGGCTCAGCCTCCTCCCTCTGGAAGCTGGGACAGGGAAGTCTGGGCTCCGAGCCTGAGGGCTCTGTTTCCAGGCCCAGAATTTCCTCTGCCCTCCTCAAGCCAGGCCTTTCTCACTCTATTCTTTACTTAACCGTCGGTGACACGACTCTCTCAGTTCATAGCAGCAGCTCCACAAATGCCAGTGTTTTCACCAGCACGTGCTAAGGGTTGTTTGCAAACCAGAAATGGGATGTCATCCTTATCCTGGGCACAGAGAGTCAAAATCTGTCATTTCATGGAATACAGAGGGAAAGCACACTCACCACACTGTCTTGCGGGGGTTGGGCCAGCTGCCCATCAGCCTCACACGGGGCCAGTATTGCTCTAATTGCAGCTGTGTGCAGAAAGTGGCTGGAGACCCACCTTTGCTTATCAGTTCTAGATGCCCGGTGGAGACAAATCCAGCAGAAGCAAGTATATTGTAGCACGAACAACACTGGACTTTCATACTCAATTAACCTGTATTTGTTGAGAATTTGTAGAAGGTACAGCATTGTGCTAAATGCTTGGTGGAAATTGATGGAAGATACCATACAATCCCTTTCTTCTATTGGTTGATAGTCCAGTTGAGGAAATAAAGCCTTTGATGTGCCCTACGGATTTTTTTGTTTTGCTTTTTTATGCATCAAGGCCAAAGGAGCAGAGTAGACAGCAAGTATTCGAGGGGTGGGAGGTGGCAGCAATGAGAGTGGTTGGCAGAGGAAGCCTGTCTAGGAGAGGTGCCATTTCAGGTATGCTGGAAGCAGAACAAAAACCTAGAGAAATGCACCTGGGAGTGAAAATGTCTCGGGCAGGCGCATGAAGAGATCGCAGGTGTGCTGGGAGACCCACAGAGACCATGGCAGGTAAGAGGGGGAGAGATGGTGTGGGGACACGTGGTGTGGGACCTGTGCGGCTGGAAGCCAAGACCGACTGAGGGGGGACTGGGTGAGTGGCAGACCTCAGGGGGCGGGAGTCGTGAGACCATGGGGGGCGCAGCCAGCCGTGAGGGTGAAGGTGTATTAGCGAGGGAAGAAACTTCATGAACAAGAGGCACAGAGACTTGGTGACGGGCTGAGGAAGAGGGTGGACGAAGGCAGGAAGAGGGAGGAGGCCTGGTCACATTGTTCTTCAAGCGTGAGATCACACCTAAGGCGGAGGAAGTCCGCACTTCAGCCAGGGTGCAGGGTCACCACCAGCGAGAGCCCTGGGCCCTGGGTGCTGGTGCAGAGCCAAGAGCAGACGACAGCGGCTGGGTCCACACTGGCAGGACCGGCGAGCGGGCAGCACCAGGGAGGCTGGGCGGGAGCTCCCCTGACGGCCTCACTTCAAGCTCTTCCTCCCTATGTGCCCTGAGGACCATTTTCATCCTTGTTGGGGGTGACAACAATGTGAGCAGGTTCATTCACTGGGAAGATCTATACTGACTGCTGGGAATCGTGGCCAGATGAAAAGATATGCTAAAAGGGGCTCAGGGAGGAAAAGTGCAGCCCACACGTCAGCAGGCGATTGAGTAAGATTGGCCTTTACCACGTGGAAAAGCGCCTCGCTCGCCTCTCACGCCCTTCATAAACTACGACGTGTGTTCCGAGATGCCCTAACAGTGGCCGATAAATGACTTTATAGCCATAATTGTGTTCTTCAGGAAAAGGGAACATTTCATAGAAAACCAGATAAACTTTGCGCAGACTAACAGTATAGAATCTGGCCACTTTGGTTGAATTGATGTATTGTGTACATTTTGCATGATTTTTATTGACATTTCTCTCTTCTGCAAGCCTCAGAATGTGAGAGGAATTCACTACGATGGTTTCATACTGAATTTTTCGTAAGAGGAGAAGCTGATTTTAAATTGGTAATGATCAGATGTCTATTTTTTTAGGGGTGAAAGGGGGTGGTGATGTCTAATATGTAATAGAAGCAAGTGAAACCTTTAGCCCCAAGTGCCTGTGGGCCTCAGGTGCCTGTCCCAGCACCTCTGAGAGGAGCAGGCGGCTGCCCTCCCGGGGACCAGGACATTCTACGCGCGGGGGCAGCTTACCTGGGAGGAGCCTCCCCAGGTCTCCAGCTCCACAGCAGAGAGGCCACACTCACTCAGATGCCACACTCACTCAGCGTTCTAACAGGTGGCGAAGTTCCCACAGGGACTTACCCTCCTTCCTTTATGTGGGAGAAGCTGTAGGTTTCTGGGCCTGGGGAGGGGGAGGAACAACAAAGAAGCTGAGGACACAGGGGACACGGCATGAGGGGCCCAGCACCCACTCCACGGGCTCACTTTCATGAGCTTTCCTCGCAGCCTTGCCCTCGGATTTCTTTTAAAAACATTTTTATTGTAGTAATATACATGTAACATAAAAATTCCCATTTGCATCATTTTAAGGGTATAATTCAGCAGCATTAAGTACACTCACAGTATTGTGTAACCATCACCACTGTCTACTTTAACTTGGTCATTAAGCAGTGCCCCTCTGTCCCCCTCCCCCAGGGTGTTGCTGGCTCCCAGCTCTGGCCACGATGGCTGAGTCTTGGGCCGGGTGGCTCAGCTCCTGGGACCCTGGCTGCTGTGAGTGATGTAGCTACTGGCTCTCCCAGCCATCCAATGGCCAGACCTTGCTGGCTATGCCAGCTGAGTAGCTGATGTCCTGGGGCCTTGGGCTGGCATGGCCCCCAGTGCTCTCCAGGCCTCCATGCCACCCCCTCCGGCTGTGCCCCTTCAGCTACCAGCATCAAAGCCCTACCCTGCCCAGGAACCAGCGTCTGACTCAGGGACCTGGGAGGTGGTGGCCAATTTCCTGTTTTCCTGCAGTGAAGCCAGCTGAGCCTTCCCCACCTTGCCCACGCCGACCTGGAGCAGGGGTGGAGGGGGGGATTCCGCATTCGTGGAGAAGCTAGGACAGATTCTGTGGACATCCCTAAATTAAGTATGAAGTGCTGACATTGAACGTTGAATAACTTAAACATTAATGTAATTTAGGGCATATGGCTACTGAGCTTTAGAATTTATAAAACCTCTCTTTAGAGATGAAAGTGTCCATCAGCCAAATAGACAAAACATTTTTACACGTCTTATATCCATACAAGATCTACGAGGCCTGTGCTTTTTATTTGTCAAAATGTGCTGCCATGTGGTGAAATTCCCATTTCTAGACCGTGTGTTGTGCTCACACGCTGTCAGTTCGGAGGGACCCACACGCCCTGTGTGCTACTCTAGGACTGAGCGGGTCTGCACGCGGCTTGGCGTGTGCTCCAACCTGCGACACCAGGACCCGCGGCCCCGCCCAGCGGGACCCTGTTATCTAGCGGGGCGTTATTTAGTGTGTGGTCATAGTTTGTGTAGGATGGAAGTTTATAGAATCATCCTTCATGTTCATTCATCTGGAAGAAAAGCGAGGCCCTAATTTTTTAAGCTGAGGAGTTGGTGTGTTTATGTACTTAGCACCTCAGGACAGGAGGAAACAATTAGTGGTTTGAGAACATGTTATGAAAACCAAGGGCCTTTTTCAACTCTCAGACTCACAATGTACGTAACTGTACAGTAACATGCGCGCCAGCAGGGAACAACGCTCTTTTGTGCCCTCCACTCACCCCGGACCCCCTGGGACGACTGTAAGGGACAGCTGAGCCAGGTAAGGCCGGGCCGGGGAGGGCGAGGTTCTCACCTGGCTGCGGCTGGGAGGGACTTCCGTGAAACACCATTTTATTTAATGCAAAGTGATTTTCTGACAGGCTTTTCTTCAAATTTGGAACCGAATGTTTAAACAACCGTTGCTCAGAGGTCCTAAAACACAAGCTGGCGTAGAAATTTCGAGGTGACGCGAGAGCAGAGCAGCTTCTGAAAGGAGACGAGTCCCAAGTTGAGTTGCGGATTCCAGCCGCCTGGGGCTTCTCTTTTACTCGTTTATCGATGATGTGTTTGTTCCCCAAGGTCAGGCAGGACTTGGCGACAACTGATTTTTATGTGACATTTCACATTCTTTTGTTCCTCAATTTGGGAGGAATCAAATATTCCCTATTAAAACTCGCTCTTTTACCCAGTGAATTTATAACAAGAAGAATAAAAATGTGCTGGATACTTTTCAGCTCTTTGCAACAAACCCCCTTAGCGTTGCTGTTGAATTTGGCAATCGTGGCCTGAGGGGCTGGGGGGGGCGTTCCCGCTGCATCACTCATCTCCCGGGGAGGGAGTGGCTGGAGGCCTTAATGAAGTGGTTTTGTTTTTAAGGTGTAGAATGAAAACACTCTCCGTGCTCTGTATAGATGAGCAAATATTTTGCAGGACATGTCTGTTTACTTTGCAGTGACCACAAAATGCCTGTAGGGGGAGTTTTCTTATTACTCTTTTCGAGTCACTAAGTACAGAAAATAATGTCAGGGTTTCTCCCTTTCCTAAGTCATCTGCTTTTGCTGTGTTTTGTACGGAGGGTAAAATATCGTCGCACAGACACTCCTTGCCTCCTGTTTCTAAAGGCTGCCCTCGGCGCCTCTAAGACTGTGGCAAATGACAAGAAAACGTTTGTGGACAAGAGAGGATTTCAGGGAAACACGGGAAGAAATGGAGAAATTTAAAAAAATGTTCCCAAGTCCAGCTGCAGGGCCCTGGAGGCTGCGGGAGGTGCCGGGAAGGTAGGTGCAAGAGCCGCGGGGCGGGGCTGGGGGGGTGCCGGGTCCTGAGGGCTGAGCCTGGAGGAGGGGGAGGTGGGAAAAGGGGTCGGGGGTCCCGTGTTTCCATCCAGTGAACCACGACCACAGCCCCATGGCCATCCCTGCCTTTGGAGGCCAGGGGAAGTTCTCCGTCTGATGCCGCAGGAAGGGGCAGAGAAAGGCGGCTGGGTGGGGAGAAGAATAAGCAAGTGGTGATGTCTGGCTTTCGGTAGGCGGCTAAGAGAAAGCAGGATAGCACCAGGCCTTGGGGATGCCCCTCAGGACAGGGGTCGCCAGCTGGCAGAAATGTCAGCTGCCAGCAGGACGGGACCTGGGGAGCTCAGGAGGTCTCCGCGACCTTCCCAGGGTGTCCATCTGGACCCAGCTCCTGCAGCACATCCAGGGGCCTGGGGACATCTGACCCAGAGGGCGGGTGCTGGACAGACAGGAGCCTGAAGCTGTGCCAACGTACCAAAGGGCTCTCACCACCAAACCCGAGGCAACAGGTGGAGGACTTTTCTTCCCCTGTTTCGTGGGAGGGACTGTGGAGTGACTGACAAGGAACGTGGTCCAAGGAATGAGAAGAATGGGGCTATTGGTGTAACTGACCATTTAAGTGTTGGCAACAAGGTAGAAAAAGAGGTCCTCAGACAAGGAATCTGTCCAATGGATATATTTATCAAACAACAGGAGGTACATAAAAAAATGTTCACTGCAGGATGGTTTGTTAGAAGGGAAACTTGAAATTGATAAGGGACTGTTTAAATAAAATATGACACATGCATAAAGCAGAGTATGGCTGACCATCGGAGAGGCTGAGGCCGATCTCCAAGTGATGACACAGAATGATCTTGGGTTATTTTATGGAGCGAAAGCAAACTACGATGCAGTGTGTTTAATATTATCTTATTTATGTAAAAATAAAGGATAGGCTTATAAAATAAACTGTTGACAGTGGTTGTTTCTAGAAAATGAGACAGAGTGGACAGTGGGAAATGGATTATATTTTCATTCTATAGTTTTCTATGTTTCTTAATTTTCTGTTTAACCACATGCATGTGTCCTTTTCTAATCAAAAAGTTTTGTAATGATTCTGCATTCATCTTCAGGTCTCAGAAATTTAAAAGAAAACAATTTCTTGGAAATCTGGAATTTTTCTTTAGAAATCCATGTCTTTGGCCATAATTCCTGTGTGACCTGGGAGCCGAATTCCATCAATCCACATAAAAGGGAAATACTTGGTTAGGAAGCAAACAACTGGCCCCGAATCCTGTCTTCCTAGTGTCCAGTCACCACACACAGAAGATTCTCTCCGTAGCACCAGGAACACGCTAGGAGGAACAAGCGGGTCGGGCAGCTTCAGCTGCTCTCGTGATGCCCTCGTGGGCATCTCACCGTGAGCACGCGGGACTCCGGACACGACGCACCCGGCACAAACTGAGTTTGTCTTTACTTTCGCCACCTCCCCATCTCCCGTTTTCTCCTCAGCCTCTTCAAACGGGTCCTCCCTCCACCAGCTCACCGGCAGGGCCGTTTCACGGTCAAATTGCCTGAGTCAGTGGCAAAATTTTATTCTGATTTGACCAAGGCAATTACCACTCCCTCTTCCCTGAGGTGTTTTCTTTTGGCTTTCTTGAAACCACCTCTCTGTTTGTCTGCCTTCTTAGCTCCTTCTTACTCTCTTTTGCTGCATGTCTTTTCTCTGCCAAACTGCTCTCCAGCAATCGGCCCTTGGTCCCTTCTCGTCCTCCCTGTCTCTGGTTGGCCTCACCCAGTCTAGTGGCTTTCAGTCTCGTCTGTGTACAAATGCTTTCCAAAGCTGTTGCTTTGATCTCTGGCTTAGAGCTAGACACTTAGCTCAGACTTCTGACTTCAGCTTCCTATGCATCGTCTGCCCTTACCCAGCATCTCAGACTTGGCATTACGAGAGAACTGTGGATCTCCCGCAGTCTGCTTCCCTAGCTCAGATGTCCCCTTTCTCAGGACATAGCAATGCCACTACCCGGATTCTCAGGTCAAAAGCCCAGCAAATATCCTTGATTTCTCTTTCTTCCTAACACACATGCACATTCCTATGCATTGTTATTTCAGCTACTTTCAAAATGTGCCCGACTCTGATCATAGCTCACTGTCCCCATAGCCCTTGCCCTGGTCACCATGGCCTTTGGTCTGGTCACTGCAGCAGCGTCCTCATTCTCCCCCTGCATCCACCTTGCCCCTGTCTCCTCCTGCAGCCACCAGGAAACACATATCATGTCAAGTCCAAAGGCTTCAACTGCTGCATACGTCTCTTCAAATAAAGTCGAAACTCTCTATTAGGAGCCACAAGATCCCTATGTGATTAGAACTTCAAACTCATCATACACCAATAACTGAAAATCAGAGAAAAAGAGAAAGTGGCAAAAGGGTGAGCAAGGGACATAGTATCTTCAAGGGACCAGCAGAGGGTTGACTTTTCAAAAGAAACTATGGAAGGCAGGAGACAACAAAAGGATGTCATTAAAATGCAGGAAAAAAAGTTGAAAACCTAGAATTCTATGTCCAACAGAAGTATCTTTTAAAACTGAGGTCAAAATAAAGATTTAACATTTAAATATAACACTAAATTTTAAAAATACGTTTATTTATGGGCCCAGCACACTTCCACTGTGCAACTCTGCTTGCTAAAAATACATTAATTTCGAAAGAAATTAAATTCTTTTGGGAAATAATTTATCAGCAGTAGAAAGAATAGCACCAGAAAAGATTCATATGTGAGTAAACGGAAACTAATATCAACTGCATAACAGCAGCAACGTGTTACGGAACTGATGGCATGTGCAGAAGCAAATATATGACAACAAAAACACAAAGGGTGGAGGAAATGTAGTTAAATCGTTTTAACGTTCTTGTGTTGCTCAGGAGATGGTGAGACTGCCGATTTAAAGTGTCGGTGGTCTCTGGGCTATGGGCAAGACACGTTCCTGAGAACTTCTTCAGGTCGGGTTTGTGTGTGACTTGGATCCCTGATGAACAGTGCACATGTGGTGATAATAACAATAACAATGATACTATGTGGTGCATGTGTGACAGCAATGATACAGTGTAATACTGTAATAATAATAATGCGCCTACACTGTAGTAAGTTACAGAAACTGTTGTGCTCTTTTTTTTTATCCAAACAAACAGAACATAAAAACAAACTCATACAAAAAATTTAGATAGGAGAAATTTCCAAAAATAATATTAAAGGTTAACACTCACCAATGTCTTGCTTACGGGAAGGGCACGTTTGAGGCAAGAAGGCAGCGTGATCGGAAGACGTTCATGGGAAGCTGCTGTCGGAGCTGGTGCTGGGGAGGACGGAGCGGGAGCTGGAGAATCGGGTTTGGTTCTGTCTCGAGAGGAGGGAGTTTGCCACCGAAGTCGGTTTCTTGAAGAAGGCATCCGGGGCTGTGTGCACAGCCTTTCTGTTTTTTTCACCATAAATGGCCTTGTGGCAGCTGACGTTCTCACTAACTGCGCAGGACAGCTTCGTAAGCCGCTCTTGCTCCTCAAGCTGAGCAAATCCTGCTTCAACAAGACGAAAGGCCTCAGCTAATGCTTTTGCCATAAACGTGCTCGGGTGTGATCATCCAATTCTCGCATCTTTGTGTTGCTGTTGGCTGCTTCTCTACCTACCACGAAACTGGCTGCTGCGGTAAAGGACCGCTCAGGCCACGTGGGTTTGTTCACAAGAGCCGAAGAAACTAGTTCCCGAGTTATTACTTTAGTTATTTGATTATAAATATCCCAGTGGGGAGCCTTGGAAGTGCGCTCGTAGGTACAGGACATCACAAGTCAGGCTGTCCGCAATGCGGGACTGCCCACATTGTGATATTGGAAGGACAAATGTAATCTCTAGGGTAATCACTAACAAAAAATGAATAAATAAAAGAACATACAACTAAAACCTAATACAGAAGAAAAAAAAAAAAAACAATAGCAATGCCTGATTAACGTCAGTGAAAAGCCGAGACAGCGAAGGAGGAAACAAAGACTAAGGGGATAGGCCCAGTGGGAAATCGATTGCCAGGCGGCAGAAGGTGCTGCAGTGAGCATCCTTGCGAGACCATCTTTAGCACAGTGAGAGTATTTCTGCAGGTGTTATTCCTAGAAGTACTGTACTAAAGGATGTGTCCTTTTTAAATTTCAATAAATATGGCTGAACTGCCTTCTGGAAGAAAAAAAGACGAGAGGAACTACCAGGGCTTGGTGACATTGTTGAGAGCCCTGATCAGCTTTGTCTGGAATCAGCCACACACTTTGGACTTCAGTTCCAAGGTCAATAACTTCTGTTTTTGCATTTAGAAAAAAGTAACACTTCAACAACAAGACAAAGATTGTCAGGCTGCATTAAAAAACAAAACCAGAAAGGACGATCCAATGCTGTTTACCGGAAACACACATCAGACTTAAGGACATGGAAAGGTTAAAAGTGAAAATAGAAAAAGATGAGCACACCATGACAACAAAACACTAATCAAAACAGAACTGGTGTGGCCATATCAGCATCACACATTACAAACTTCAGGCGAGAAGTATTATGGAGGAAAAAGATGGACATTTAATGATAATAAAATTGTCAACAGCCAGTAAGACATAAGAATCCTGTATCTGTACACACCTAATGGCACAATCTCACAATAATAAAACAAAATTTGGCAGAAATAAAGGGAGAGAGATTGAAACGAATGCACTGTCGTGACCGGAGATTCCTAACACACTGCTGTCGGTGACAATAAGACAAAAGCTCAGTGAGGATACTGCGGCTGGCCCACGTGATCCAGCTGCACACACACACACACACACACACACACACCCCAGAGTACAGCTTCCTTTGAAGTTTCTCTAGGGCATTTATCAAAATTTTTGTTTATATTTTAGAACACAAATGAATCTCAACAAGTTCAAAAGGGTTAGAATCAGAAAGTTTATGTTTTGTCCCTAACTTGGAATTAAATTAAAGGTCAGTTCAGGAAACTCCGAAATCTGGCCAAGCTAGAGCGATCGCACTCACTCTCTGTCACACTGATGACAGCTAAAAATTCTGGAAAGAATCACTAAAAAAACTATTTGAAGAATCTGAAAGTTTTAAAAAGAGCAGAGAGAATGAGGAAAAAATTAAAAACTAGAAAATGAATAACATGATGATGAGATCCCTGTTTTGTTTTAATTACTCTCGACTATATACTGTCTACAATAACCCTACTTTGCTTATAATTCTGTCAATATACTGAAAGGAAAGTAATGGGAAAAGGCAGTCCAGGCAAATATAAATCCAAGGCAAACTGAAACATTTGTACTAATATCACACAGAATGGAATCTAGAACAAGGCAAATTACAAGAAATAAAAAGGGACATCACAAGGACAGAAGGGTCAATTCCCATATAAGATATAGTAATACTAAATGTGCATGCACCTACCTTGAAAATTGATATAGATTAAAAGATAAGTAGACAAATCCACAATTATAGCTACAGACTTCAGCATTCCTTTCTGAGTAATCAGTGGAACAAGGAGATAGTCAATCTGTATAGACAGAGAAGACCTGAAGACCACTATCAATCAACTTGACCAAGTTAAAATTCATAGCATACTCGACCCAAGAGCAGTAGAATAAACATTCTTTCCAAGGACATACAGAACACTCACCAATAGAGACGATATTCTGGGTCACAAAACCCCCATGACAAATGACTGCAACGGAATTATATTAGAAATCAAACACAGAAAAATACTTGGAAAATGCTCAAGTATTATTTAGCAATTAGACACATATTTCTTTAAAAAATGGTTCAAGAACAAAGTCTAAATGGTAGTTTGAAAATATTTTGAACTGAATGAAAATAAAAATATAACTTATCAGAATGTGTTGGATGCATCTAAAGTGGTACTTAGAGGGACATGTATAACATTAAGTAATTACATTAAAGATGAAGAAACGTCTCAAATCAATAATCTAATTTTCTACCTTAAAAACTTGGAAAGTTTTTGGGAGAACTGAGCCCAAAGCAAGCAGAAAAAAAGGAAATAACTAAGATAAAAACAGGTGGAACATTTGTTAACATGATTCCTTATCAGTCGATAGTTACAGCCTTAGGAATTTACAAAGGCCTTAACAGACAGTATGCTGTAACACACTTTAAGTATGCTAGATGTGAACTACAAAAAAATACCTGAAAATTCCTCATATTTTTGAATATTTTTAAAGCTCACTTTTAAACAATGTATGTTCAAAGAAAAAATTAAAAAGGAAATTAGAAAATATTTAGAATTAAAATACAGTGACTATACTATCACTATGCACATATGAGGTAAACCTAAAGCTATAAATCAAGAGAAATTTAAGCTTTGATGCCTACATTAGAAATAATCATGGACTCAATGAGCTTAACACTCAACTTAAAGGTCCTAGAAAAAGAATAGCAGAATTAATAAAGATTAATAAAAAGTAAGAAGGCACCATTAATTTTAGGAATTTATGGGACACAGGTTTAGACACTGACAAGGTAAAATAGATGATAAAAGAATATGATTGAAAACTTTATGTCAAAAAATGGAAAAATTGGATAAAATTAAAAAAAAAAACCCGCCACAACTTAGCAAAACATACACAGGAAAAAATAGAAAACCTAAATAGTCCTATGGTCATGAAGAAACTTAAAATTTTCTGAAAGGAAAATACCAAGCCCAGATCTCTTTGTAGATGTGTTTTACCAGAGGCAAGGGAAAAGAGAATTCCAGTCTATCCCAACCGATCCAATGTGGGGGCGGGGGGAGAGTGCTCTTTAACTCCTCTTATGAGGCTAACAGCACCTTGAAACTGAAACCAGACAAACATAGTATGAGAAAGAAAAATTACATATTCCATCTCACACATGAACACAGAAATAAAAATCATACACAAAAATATTAGCAAATAGAATCCAGCAATATAATCAAAGATAAAACAAATTATATAACTTGGATTTGCACCAGGAATTAAATTCTGATTTAATAAGAGGAAATCAATTAATATCATTCTCAAATTTACAGAGTCTCAGCAAAGGAAAATCTTATAATAATGCTTTAATGAAAAGTCCATTTGTCATAAACTCTCTTAGCAAAGTAGGAAATATTTTTTATCATTGCCTGATAAAAGGCATATAAAATTTGTGATAAATGTATTTAATAAACAAAGTTCAAAAGCGTTGTCTTTAATAGTCGGAAAAGATAAAGATGCCTGGTATTCAACACTTGGTCAATATTTTACTATAAGTACTACCAATTTCACTGAGACAAGAAAAAGAAACAAAAGACAACAGCATTGGAAAGAAAGAAATGATATTGTCATTAGTTCCTGATGACTATTATCTATACAGAAAATTTTAAAAAATGTATTTCTATATAATCGACATGGTCAATTACAAAATTTAATTTTTAAAATACAATTTTCAGTAGTAAAAATTTACATGAAGCATATTTATGGAAATAATTATAAACCTTAATACACGACATCAAAAAATCTAAATAAATGGAGAACTATAGTAGGCACTTATAAAAAAAGACTAAGTAGAATAAAGATATAAATTATTCACAAATTGATCTTTAGCTTCAATGGAATTCCTCAAAAATACTAATAGGTTGTTCTTTTTTTTTAAATAAAACTTGACAAATACATATATATACACACACACATATATATGACAAATACATATATACACACATTTATATGTGTATATATATGACAAATACATATATACACACATGTGTATATATGTGACAAATACATATACATACATGTGTGTTCACATGTGTGTGTGTGTGTATGAAAAAAGCTCAAAATAGCCATGATACTTCTGAAAAACCAGATGGGTGGGAGGTGAAGCTTGCCATGTCAGATTTCTATTTTATGACAAAGTGTCAAAAAGGAAGATGTGTTGATGCTGTCAGGGGCCTAGACAAACAGTCCATGGGGCAGAACAGAGAGCCAGAAGCTGACACTCAGAAACCTGGATATGTAATTCATAACAAGTGGGCATATAGATCAGTGAGGAAAGGAAAATCTATTTAGTGAAACAATTGTGGGCTAATTGTTGTTTTTATGGAAAACAATGAAACTCGATTCCTACCTCACAGGCTACTCAAAAATTAATGCCAGGTGGCTTAAAGACTTAATGAGCTGTCCCGTTGTCTTCTAAAAGTTGTTTTAGTTTGCTCTTTCACATTAATGACCTAGAAAAGGATATTTTTTCAAAAGGCACAAAATACATAAAAAAATAAAAGATTGATACATCTGACTATATTTTCATTAGGAACTTTTGGTCATCAAAACATATAAGAAAGAATGTAAAAATTCAAGCTATACACTAGGAAAAGATATTCACAATGCATATAACTAAAAAAGAATTTGCATCTAGAATACAAAGAATTCTTAAAAATCAATAAGAAATATGTCCAAAAAACATGAAGAGGCATTTTTCTGAAAAGGAAACACAAATGACAGCTAAACATATAAGATAATGCTCAACTTTGTTAGAGATTGGAAAAATGCAAATGTAAAACAATATCACAGTGAGAAATGATTTTTCATTTACTAGTTGGGCAAAAAATTGGAAGTCTTCGAAGACCCAGTGTTGCTAAGGCTATGAATCAACAGGGACTTTTCTTTACTGCTGGACAAAATGTAGTTTGTAGCAACCACTTTGGAAAGTATTTGGCACTATTTTATAAATATGAAAACTTGACCAAATAATTTTACTCAGATATATAGCAGAATGTCTTACATATATGTGTCAGGAGATATGTACATAAATATTCATAGAAATATTGTTCATAATAGCAAACCCAGAAATCAACCTAAATTCATCACTAAGAAAATGGATAAATGTTGATAAGAGTCTTATAAGGGGACAATTATAAAGCAATGGAAATGCAGTTGCATGCAACAGTGTGAATGCATCCTGGAAATGTAAGTTGAAAAAGTCCTAGAACCATCCATACAATAGGATATCATTTTTGTAAACCTCAGAATCAAGTAGAATTATAGAATATGTTGTATAGGTATGTATACATATGTGATATAACTAAACAAAAAAGGAAACAAAGGAGTAATTGATATAAAATTCAAGGTAGAGGTAGCTTCTGGGGGCAAGGAAGTAAAATTAAGGACATACATTGTAGGACATACGTACACTTTGGCTTAATTTTATTGTGGGTTTGTGGGTCTAAATTTTATTACTCCTTATATTTTATGTATATTACAAGTACTCTGTCAAATATTACATATGAAAATTTAGAAAGAAATGCATACCTTGTAGTTGTGGACTATTGTTAAAAATGTAACTATACATTTGGTGCTGAGCTTCCTGTTGGCCAAAGCAAAGAAGTAAAGAAGTTCAATTTATGAGGTAGTCTATGAAGCTGAAAACCTACCAGTTGTTCAGGAAAAGCAGTGTCTACTGATTACTGAAGATTGAGTAATTGATGAAAAAAATGTATTTTCCCTTAAATGAAAAGATAGCTTAATAGGGAAGAGTGTAATACAAATCCTTTTGTCAGTTCCTTGTCAACACACGAATTTTACAAAAAGTCCACACGATCTTTTTTCCCCAGATGCTCCAGTTAACTTCAACTGAAGTCACTTAGAGCTGACAGTGGATCCAGGTGGATCCAGTTCTGGATTGTGGTCATAAGCACTGGGACATCTGGCCACCTCCCTTTGTGTTCACAATTGTCAGTCACTGGATGCCATCTCCCAATTATTGCTTGGTTTCTGCTAATATTTGTCACAAAAATGTTTGTTTGAATGTATCTTATCAAAGGAATGTTTGTATTTTGGATTAGTCATTGCTTGGTTAAAGATTTGTATAATCAGCTTATTTTAAGATTAATTCATGAAAAAAACCCTCTTCAAATTCCTATTATCACTTAATTTGTATAAAGATATTTAGTATATTTTAACAGTGCAATTAAGATTAATGTAGGTTCTAAAATCATACGGTCAAGTAAATATGGATTGGATGATACTCTGGAAACTCATCTCTGATCCTCAGATATTATTATGCAGCCCGGACCTTGTGGGTTTGCAGAACAGCAAAAAGGTCAGGACTGAAATGAAATGAGTATTCCCAGGTTGCCCGAGGCAGACGAGGACACAGTGCTGTTCCGGGCCGGCTCGTTCATCACTCTGGGTTGAGCGACGGCAGGTGACTCACAGGCTGCAGGAGGATGGATGGCGCCCGAGAGGAGGACCTCCCTCTAGCAGACACGGAGCCAACTCGGAGAGAAGCCGGGCGCACCTGTGTGGCCCAGGCTCCTCCTGGGCCGGGTGTTGTCGGGAGCGCCTCTGCTGTGAGCCGGGGCCTGTGGCGTCTCTTAGGACTCTAGACTTCACCCCTTCCGGGACCTTTCAGGCTGCTCCCGGCCTTACTCCCTGGGATTTTTGTGGTCACGCTTTGAGTGGGCTTTCTCACGCTTTTGATGGTCTTGAGCAGCATTTTAATTTCCTACATGAACTAAATAGTAACCCCCCTCTGCTGCCACAGCGGGTTGGACGGTGTTCCCTCCAAGTATGTGGCCACGTCCAGATCCTGGGCACCTGTGAACCTGACCTTGTGTAGATGCAATTGAGTGATGGATCTGGAGACCAGATCATCTGGTTTCCTGGGTGGGTCCTAAACGCAGGGACAAAGTGACAAGTGTCCTTGCAAAAGGCAGCAGGAGCAGACACATCAGAGAAGGCTGGTGAAGATGCAGGCAGAGGCTGAGGCGATGCAGCCACAGCCGAGGATGGCCTGGGACCCCCAGAAGCTGCAAGACACGAGGAGGGGTCTGTCCCTGGAGCCTCCGGAGGGAGCGTGGCCCGGCCGACACCTCAACTGCAGACTTCAGGCCTCAGAGCTGTGCCAGAGAAAATGTCTGATGTTTGAAGCCTTTCAGTTTGTGGCAATTCGTTATGGCGGCACTACCAAATGAATATACCCCTAAAACAGGATTTTCTGGTGTTTTTCTTAACTTTTATTTTTATTTATAAATGATTTTTTAAATAAAAATCATCAAATCTGTATGTGTCTGGGCTTTGAAGCCCACCTGTTGGATCACGCCAGCCCAACTCCCTCTCAGGTCAGGCACGTGGCTCCGACTTCCCAGACCACCGGGCAGACTGGTCAGCTGGTTTTGCCTTCATGAAAGTATTTAAAATCTTTTCAAGTTTGGTCCAACTTACTATAAAATTCCCCATTTGACTTTATTCTCACTTTACGGTAGCCTCCCCTTACCCATGAGGGATATGTTCCAAGACCCCCAGCGATGCCTGAACCCATGGACAGTCCTGAACCCTGTATGTACTACGCACAAATTCCTCTTTACTGCTTCACAATTTCACAGACAGATTCCTTCTTACTGTAGATCTTAGCAGCCTCAGCATATGATTTCTTTTTTCCTTAAGTTAAAACCTTTACCTGTTCACTTAAGGAAGTACTTCTCTTCGGTCTATCTGAATTGGCAGCATCGCTACTCTTTCATTTTGAGGTTAGTATCAAGTAAAACCAGGATGACGAACATGAGCAACACGATATCGCACCATCCCTCTGATAACCGAGAGGGCTCCGAGTGACTGACAGGCGGGGTACGTGCAGCCTGGAGGGGCTGGACACAGGGTGATTCATATTCTGGGCGGGACACAGTGGGACAGTTTGAGATTTCGTCATGCTGCCCAGAATGGCACACAATTTAAAACTTATGAACTGTTTATTTGTGGAATTTTCCACTTAATACTTTAGGACCACGGTTGACTGTTGGTAACTGAAACTGCGGCAAGTGACACCGCAGATGAGAGAGGACAACTGCACTCCTAAAGTTTGACAAGGAAAAAGCAAACCACCCAATAGAAATATGAGTAAGAAGTGTTCAGACACACTGGAAGTCAGGAAATGCAATACTAAGATCTGACTTTATACTTGTCTGACTGACAAAAGGAAAAAGGTTTATCATCCGTTGCTGGTAGAACCAATACAGAGGGAGACATGGACTGGAACAGCCTTCCTTTCTGCACAGTGGCTGGACCACATTTTTTAAAATTAGAAATGAGCAGTCCCTTCAACTCAACGAGCCCCTCCCAGGACTTTTGGGACAAATGTACCTGCTTTTGTAATTTCCTGCCTCCTCCACCCTCTAGAGAACTAACTCCAGTAAGTTACTAGTGCCCCAGACTCTTCTGAGTGATTTCCCCTGAGTCCACTGTTGGAGAAAGAGGCAAATTACAAAAAAATAAGCAAATAAATAATAAACCAGAACAATAGCAGCAACAAAAAGAGATGGTATCAAGGACCCAGCTTTCTCGTGTTTATTTTAAAATAAAAGAACACATACATCTGGCAAGTAATTTAAACAACACAAAAATGTATAAGTAAGAAATTACAGGGCCCTGCCCCCAGAGCTTAGTGATAACAACCAATAGCAAGAGGACACTTAGCCTTCGTATACATCTTATATATATGTATATAGTATATATACACATATGCATACATATATGTGAGTCTCTGTGTGTATATATGTGAGTGTGTGTATATATATTCCATATCGCAAACAAAAATGAATCATGCCAACACATATTATTCTGTGATTTTTTTTTAATCTAACAAGCATTGTGGACATCCCTCTCTATCAGCACATACAGAGCTGCGGCGTGGCATTCCCATAACTTTGTATCCACACGGTGCTGAGGGATCTACAATGTAGTTCATCGAGGTTTTTGTGTTTCTGTGTAGGATTGCAATGATATTCTTGTATGCATACATTAACAGATTCATGCTAACATTTCTGTAGGAAAGATTCCTAAAACTGACTAATTATAAAATACATTCATTCTCAAGCATGCCTCCCCAAACAGTTGTGCAAAACTGTGTACTGCCACTAATAGTATGGAAACCACTTCCCATACTCTCCCTGTATTACCTTTAAAAAGTGTGTTGAAAAGCAAAGACTTTTGGCTCATTACATTTAACTTTTTCATTTCTCCGTTTGCCAAGGAGGGTGAGATTTTTCCCCATGTTCTCATTGGCTCAGGGCTTTGGCTCTCTGCCTATGACGGCATAGGAGACCAGGAAACCAGCTCAGGATAAAGGTGATACTAAAATAGCTACCGACAGAAATATTAGTTTGTTGATAATTTTCAGACTTTCTAAGTAGGCTATTATTTGCAAACAGTGAGAATGTTTCACTTTCTACTGCTTTTTCTTTTTCTTGCCTTAGCTGGTTGTTAGGATCACCAGGAAAAAAAAAAAGGCTAAAATCTGTGTTACTGAGTAGGCAAGCATTCCCGTGCAGTTCTGACTTTGAGGGGAGCGTCCCCCGCGGTCCGCGGTTAAGTTCAGTGTTTGCTGCTGGTTTCCGGTCGCCAGCCTGAGGGCTGTTCCTCTATTTTCAGTTAACTGTTTTTCTACGGGGCTCCCCATCCATAGATCTGGAGGTTTGTCTCTGCCTCTGAGTCAGCAAAGTTCTAAGCAGTGAGTTGTGGCTTCCTTTGCACATTTCAGTTATAATCAGCTCAATTCGAGAAAGATCTGTCGGGTGCACACAGTGGGCACCCCTGGGGATGGAACAGTGAGGAGGACGGCAAAGGTCTCTGTCCCCATGGAACTAACTGCACGCCTGGAAGTCAGAGCTCAGTGCACGCTGGAAGGTGAAGCTGTGACAAGGATGCCAGAGGGGAGTCAACCTCCCCCGGGTGGGTGTGAGCTGGTGGGAGCCACCAAGGGCCCCCCACACTGCCGGTGCTCAGGCAAAAAGGGGCCACCAGGGTTTCACAAAGGGATTAACAATAAGAGCCAAGCAGAGGTTTTCATTTAACAATGATGATCCTCGGATTAATTGATCAGGAAGAACTTCCTTTTGCAGGTCCCAGGTTTCCTACAATGACATCTGGGATTTGTCTTCTGATAAGTTGATTTCTTCAGCAAACCCTGGTGTTTGTGACTCAGCATAACCATCTCTGTACTGAGGATCTCTCCTGGGCCAGGTGTACTGCAGGTGTTAGTTAACTAACCCTAACTCCCACTTTATGGGTCATTCTCATTCCTATTGTGCCAAGGAGGAGCTGGTGGCTGACTCCAGAGGGACCTTCCAGCCGTTGGGGAGGAGTGTAGTTGCCTGACAGCCTCTAGCTCTTCCTTCAAGGTCAGCCTCCACTCTGGGGCCGAGGCGATGTTCTTACAGAGGCGGCTCCAGCTGGGGACCGAGCAAGTCCATGGCACAGGGCTGGGCAGTTTCCACCACTTCTCTGTCTTTGCCCTGAGTCCCCTCTGTGCTGGCTGAGACGTGGCCAGGTGGGAGTCACGACCTGGTGGCTGCCCCCACCCAGGCCTGAGCCCCCTTCCTTTTTCTCCCTGGTGAACCTCGGCAGTCTCAATACCAGCTTGGCCTCTGCTTTGCAGAGGCCCTGATCTTTGGGGAAACTGAGGTCCCTGGAGCAACTGCATTTGCTGCTGATGTTTATTCACGGCCACCACGGGCCAGGCACAGGGCTGATTGCATTAGGTAGAGACCTGGAGTCCCCCCACCAACCTGACTGGGACAGAAACCCTGATTCCCTTCACGCCTCTGCCTCCAGCCCAACTGCCCTCCTGGCCCTTCCACGGCCCTGTCCGTCCCGGGCTCTGCTGAGACACAGAGCATATTCGGACGCCCCGGGAACAGGAGGAGGGGATCCCGGGGGGAGGGAGCGCTGGCCTGCAGGGGACAACCGTGGGAGCGTTTGCCTTGTAACCAAATCACAGAGGGCGCGCTAGTAAAACGGCTGTTTTATTGAACAACTGGAGTGTGTCTTTTCTTTTGGCACCTTGCAAACACCTCAGGTGCCACAGGGGCCATGGGGGAGCGGCAGGGGCTGTCGGGCGGCGTATGAATAGGGGCTTTCACGCTGCCCCTTCCCCGGGAAATGCTAGGCGGCCCTGTCCCTCTGACCCTCATTTCGGGCTGGCCCAGCTTGCGGCTGAGTCGCAGGGTCCCTTTCAAAAGTCCATGTTCATGACTGGCTTTAGAGGGATCGAACCCAGCTGAGGTTTTAAAACTGTTGGGTCTTTCTCACCAAGAGCTCCATGAACAAGGTCAAAGGAGCTTTAACAGGGAAAAAAAAAGGAACCTTAATGTCCAACCAGAACAGATTCCTTAATTTTGCAGTTGAGACATCTGGACGCCTCACTGTCCACGGACTGAGGGAAGCCGGTGAATGTGCTTGTGACTAAGTCGCGCCGCCAGGCCAGGCCCGGACAGACCCCACGTTCCAATATTCTGCACTGCCCCGGACCAGGGGCAGGTCTAGGCTTTGCAAGGGCTAACATGCATGCAACTTGGGCAGCCTCTTAAAGAAGAGCGTTCAAAATTAGGACTGAAAACGAGCATTTATCTGGAATAACAGAAATCACCTAACTTACCAGAGCTTCAGGAGGCCCCTGGGGCAGGGGCACATCCACGGGGTCAGACCCCACAGGGCTCTGTGGGCCGACTTCGCCTGGTGATGGCAGTGCCACGACCTAGAGCCTTGCCCGCCCGCTGTCACCACAGTCTCAGAGAGGAGATTGCCCATTCCCCCTGGCCCCGGCTGAGAGGTGTGAGCCAGGTGTGGCCCGGGCCAGGTAGCCTCAGAGCTGCAGGGTGTGGGTGGCATGTCCCGTCTCATGTCACAGCTGTACACCGGGACACTCGGAGCACGTAGGCCAAGCTGCACCGGCCAAGTCCCCCCAGGCCCTGGCCCTGCACCCTGCTCTGTCTTCCGGCACCTTGTGCCTGGGATGCACATCGTGGGCCCAGCAGTCACTGGGAACGGCCACCTGGGTGATTTCCCAGCTGGTGGGTGGACTCTGTATGGTTTTAACAGCAACAGGGGAGTCTTCTTTAAAAAGGCAACACAAACAAAACAAAAACCTGGAAAATTTGAAATGTTTACAAACAGAGTAATAAGATAAACTCCCACATACCACGCACTCAACTTAAATAATAATTATCCTGTTTTTCTATACCCTGCATCCTCCTTACCCCACTCTAGAGTATTTTGAAACAAATTCAAGCTCATAAATTTTTTAGGTTATGCCGGTTAAAAAAAAGGGGGGGATTCTTTAAAATTCACCATACCCTGAAAACTTATACAATAATTTTATACTATCATGGGATATCAAATTAGAGTTCAAATTTCCCTGGCAACCTCTCACATCTTTAACAGCCGTATTGCTTGATTCAGGAGCTCAGCAAAACAAATGAGATGTCTGCACTGCAACACGTGGCTTCGTCTCAAACACCCTAATGTTCGGCCCTTCTCTGTCTCTCTCCCTCCCTTCCCTTCTCCTCCGCTCCCTCGCTCCTTCCATCCTTCCCTCTCCTTAGAAGTTCACTGCTGAGGGACAGCGCCAACTGTCCCACTGTCCAGTGGAGTCCCCAGAGCTGCTTCTTGGTGACTGCACGGCTGTCCCCTGCTGTGTTCTTGTCCTCGCGGCTGCGATTCGGTCGTTGGACCTATATCGGGCTCCCCCGCACCCCTGCGGACGTTGGGTGCGGGGCAATCCTTTGCGGTGGGGCTGCGTTGTGCACTGCAGGGCGTTGGCAGCAGCCCCGGCCTCTCCACTTTCGACGCTAGTGGCACCTCCAGCCGAGTCACCCCCAAATGTCTGCACACGTTGCAGAATGTTCCCTGGGGACAAAGCCCTGGCGCTCTCCTCTCTCCATGTGAACACGCAGGAGGCACGTGATGAAGGCAAAGCCACTTCACAGGTAGCCCTCTCCCTGGTCTGGAGCTACTGTGGTCACCCACTCGGGAACAGCCTCACACGGGGACCTGATCCCGGGAAGTGTTCACCGCTTCAGGAGACAATAAAGACGTAGATTAAACTGCAGCGTCTCTCCTATCGAAAATCTTTAAACGTCTCCAATAAACATGAATGGGCTTCTGCACAAATATTTGTCCCTCACCTCTTTCTCCCTGACGATGCATCACTTTGCTGGACACAAAGAGGCAGCGATCGCGGTGTCAGGCACTGCCTGGCTGGAGGGCACCTGGGTTCGGGGCCGCCTCACACACGCTGTCCCACGTTCTGGGTCTATGGTGGTCTGCTGTGACCGTGATGGGAGAAGGAGGTCACCTGGTCACCACCCCCTGGCCCTGATTATATTTTGATCTGTGAAGCGTAAATTAGGACAGATTAAAGGCAGTCGAGCCACTGGCTGTTTCCAGGTCATTGTTCCAGAAAAGACGAGTTTCTTACTGAATTCTTTTAGGGAGAAAGTGCATTAAAATGCCAAAACTAGTTTAATAAAGTTTTTTTTTTTCCTGCTGTATTAGATGTCACATTTTTTTCCTCTCTTTTGTATTATTACAATTTAAAATGAGGACAGCGATGTAACCATTTCAGGTTAATTTGTTGTTATATCTGCCAGCTTATTTCATCGCATTATTAAAACATTTAGTACCATGTGTCATTAGTATTCCAAAATGTAATTAGCATATTTAATCAAAAACAGTTAAGAACAAACACTTCTTCCCTTTTTAGGTAATAAAATATTTACTACTGTAAAAACAAACGGAAAACAAACCATACTTTGAGGTGTTGACGTCTTAGAAGGAAGGAAGGAAGGGAGGGAAGGGGGGGAGAGAGAGAGAGAAAGAGAAAGAAAGAAAGAAAGACAAAAGGAGAGACAAAGGGGGAGAGAGGAGGGAAGAATCCCAAGGAGACCTGCCCACCCTAAGTCCCCTCTGGTAGATTTTTGCCATTTTTTTTCCTCTTGGCAATTTTGATTTCTGTAAGCCAAGTGCAAAGAAACAAAATTTTATTACTCCTCCTCAAAACTGTAATAAAAGACAATGTGTGAAACCAAGAAAAGTTATGTCATTCCTGCATAGGAATTTGATTTCTCAGCTTAAAAATTTCCTGCTTTAAAAATAAGTTTGAATGCTAAATTACTGAACGAGGCCTTGAGATGTAAGTAGGAAAAAAAGAAGACATTTGAAAATCAGTAGGCTCTTGGTGCACCTGAAGGAGAGAACCCGTGAGAAGTTACCCGAGCAGCTCCTTGCCGGCAAGCGACACTTTCTTGGGCGGTCGCTGTGGCCTGAGGCCCAGCAGGTGCCGTGCTGCCTCCCGTGGTGCCACCCGTGCCCGCAGGGCACCGTGCCCTCTCGCTGCGACACCTGCCGCCTCCAGACCTGTGTCCACCAGTGACGCCGAATTCTCCCTCGTCAGGACCCTCAGAGCCCGAGTTCTCTGCTTTCTCCCCGCTCATCACGGCCCTTCTTCGTGTCTTTAACTCCTCTCTCCGCACCACACACTTTACGCTCCACTTTCAGAATCACTGTCTCTCCAGAGACCACACTGCCCCGTCCCACTTTCCTGGCAAATCTCCAAACCTCAGTCAAACCAGCTCGCACCTTCTCCGTGCTTAAACCTGGGCAGCTGAGGGCCAGTGGAGGAAACTACACCAACCTGTAGTTTGTGTCACCAAGTCAAGGTCATTGGCATTAATTGTGTTGTAAGACCTTTTGTGTTTGCCCAGTCAGCATTCTCTCTACATCAGTGATCTAAAAACTCAACTTTCTTCCCAAACTTCCAATTCCACCTCTTCCACATACTTGTATCCTATCTTGACCTGGCTCCCCCGAAAGCGGAGCCTGAGATGAAAGCTGATGTTCAAATGAGTCTTTTGGGAATTTGGTCCTAGGAACCAGGATTGTGAAGTAGGAAGAATGAAACAGGAAGGGAGGACATCAGTATAAGGATGAGTCGTCAAGTTAAAATGTTGTAAAGCTAGATAAGCACTTGCTATGAAACAACAACCAAAAGTATCGACTAGATGTGAATAGCCAGTTTTCCTAACACTATTTATTGAAGAGACTGTTGTTTCTCCATTGTGTGTTCTTAGCTCTTTTGTCAAAAAGTCACTTGGGTGTGAATGTGTGGGTTTATTTCTGGCCTTCTATGTGAGCCCATTTTGTGTTGCTGTACAGGAAATACCTGAGTCTGGGTAATATATGAAGAAGAGAGGTTTGTTTGGCTCACAGTTCTGCAGACTATGCAAGCATGGTGCCAGCATCTGCTTCCAGTGAGTTCTTCAGGGGCTTCCAGTCTGGGTGAAAAGTGAAGGGGGAGCAGGTGTGTCCCATGGTGAGAGCAGCAGCAAGAGAGGGAGGAGGAGGTGCTGGTCTTCTTTAAACAATCAGCTCTACCACGAGCTAGTAACGTGAGAACTTGCTCATTATTGTGGGAGGGCACCAAGCCATTCATGAGGGATCTGCCCCCATTACCCAAACACCTACCTGGGGCCCCATATCCAACACTGGGGATGGAATTTCACCATGTGATTTAGGGGGGATAAGTATCCAAAAGATGTCAGCTTCCTATACTATTCCATTGGTTGATACATCTGCTTTTATGCCAGTAACATGCTGTTTTGATTTTGTAGCTTTGTAGTTGATTTTGAAATCAGGCAGTGTGTCTTTGGCTTTGCTCTTTTTTTTCAAGATTGCTTTGGCTATTTGGGGTCTTTTCTGCTTCCATCCCAATTTTAGGATTATTATTTCTATTCTTGCAAAAAATGCCATTGGAATTTTGGTAGGGATTACGTTGAATCTGTAGATCACTTTGGGTCGTATGGACATTTTAACAATATTAATTCTTCTTATCCATGAACATAGGATATATTTCTATTTTTTTGTGTGTCCTTTTCAATGTCTTTCATCAATATTTTATAGTTTTCAGTGTATAGATATTTCACCTCCCCTGTTAAATTTACTCTTAAGTATTTTTTGATGTTATTATAAATGGGATTTTTTAAAATTTGTTTTTCAGATAGTTTTGTTGTTGGGGCATAAAAACATGAGCTATTTTTGTATATTGTTTTAGTATTCTGCAACTTTACTAAGTTTGTTTATCAGTTCTACCAGTTTTTTGGTGTAGTCTTTAGGGTTATCCATACATAAGAGCATGTCAGAATCAAAGACAATTTCATTTCTTCCTTTTCTGCTTGGATGTCTCGTTTTTTTTTTTTTTTTCTTGCCTAGTTGCTCTGGCTAGGACTTCCAGTACTATATTGAATAGAAGAGGTTAGAGTGGACATCCTTCATCTTGTTTGTGATCTTAGAGGAAAACTTTCAATTTTTCACCACTGAGTAAAGAACTCTTCCTAATCAGTAAGGAAGAAATAGAAAACCTAATAGAAATATGAGCAAAAGACCTGAATAAATATTTCACAAAAGAAGAAATTCAAATGGCCAGTAAAATATCAAAGATGCTCAATTGTATTAGTAGTTGCGGAAAGGCAAATTAAAATCATAATGAGATTCTTGTTCACATATATCAGGTTGATAACAGTCAAGAAGCCTGCAGTACCAGGCTATGTCAGGTGATGAAATGTGCCACACACTGTTGGTGGGGGTGTAACTTGGTAGAACCACTTTGAAAAACACTTTCCCTGTCACCTTATACAGTTGACCACATGCATCTCCTGACATGCAGCCATGTGCTGTAGGTCTGGAAACATTTGCAAGACTGTTTATGACAACATTATTAGTAATTGGCAAACACTGAATATAATCCAAATGTTCATTGGTAGTAAAATCGGTAGGTAAACTGTGATATATGCAGATGATGAACTACTACACCTCAATGAAAATTTAAAAGTGACAGTTATACGTAATAATTCAGATAAAATTTTTCAAACAATGTTGAACAGAAGAAATCAGGCATAGAGAATACATAAAGCACAGTTCCATTGACTGAGGTTCAAACACACCTAAATCTCTACCGCACATGCTTTATGGATGTACTGGTAGGTTATAAAGCCATAAGGAAAAGCAAGGAACTAATTAGCACAAAAATAAGGATGGTGGTTACCTTTCAAGGAGAGAGAGTGTGGTTGAGAAAGAATAATTCATAGCTTCTGGGGAGCAGGAAATACTCTAATCTGAAGACTTACTAATAGTTACATAGTTTTTAAATTAATTCTGCCTTTATATTTCATGTATTTTTGGTATTTATGTTATGTATAACAATAAAAAAAGTGGTTACTACGGAAAATTTATGCCAATATGTTAGGAAACTTAACAATAACAGATACTTTTACAGAAACATAAAAATTCTCAAAATAGACATAGGAGAAATAGAAACTCAGAATGGATCTATAATCATTCAATTATTTAATAAAATGTTAAAGATTTGCCCCCAAAACACACGATTAGGCTTAGGTGTTTCGGCAGGTGAATTTGAATTTTACCAAAAATTTCAAGGAAAATCTCATTTATGCCTTATACAAACTGTCTCAGCTACCAAATAGGAGGGGGGTGCTCACAGCTCCTTTCATGAAGCTCACATTTAACCGATATCAACAGTAAGTAGAACACGAATCAGACACTGCAGGGAAAGTTTAGATCTTGCTAGCTTATAAACACATATTTAAAAATCCTAAGGAAAATATTAACAAAATAAAAATAAAATATTCAGAACTGTTTTGTAAAAGCTCATTATGACTTAGTAAGGTTTTAATCCCGTAAGTGTAAATATTATTTAATGCTAGAAAATTCTGTTAAGGTAGTTTGCCAAATTAACAGACAAGAGGAGAAAAACTTTATGATCAACATCCTGCACCCAGGAAAAAAAAAACTAATAAAATCCACACACATTTTTATTAACACTCTCAGCAAACCACAAAAAGAAGATACATTTCTTAAGCTAACTACCAAACAATTTTACAGCAACCATTGCACGTAAGGTAAAGCACATTGGGGGCAGATCACTTTAGATTAGGAAATCAGAAGCAGTATACGAAGGCCTTCTTCACACTGAAGACCCAGCTGGGGCAAGGAGGCGGGGTGGGGAGGGTGGAGAGAGAATGAGAGAGAAGGAGGAGGAGGAGGAGAGGAGGGAGAGAAAATTATGGGAATTAAAAAGAAACAAGAAACAAATTCCTCATTAATCAGAGTGGATATGATTGTCAGCATAGAAATTAAAGAGAACCTACAGAGACATTATTAGAGCTAATAATAGCAGGTTCTAGAAGTTTACAAGAATCAAATTTTGATTCCCCAAATGAGCATTCCCATATTGCTGCAACAAGTAATTATAAATAAGATAAAATTAGATTTCTTTCATGATGACAAAAAATCTATAAATTACCTAAACTCAAATCTAAGATATATAAGACATTTATGAAAACAAATTTTCTTTTTTTCTTGAGACAGAGTCTCATTCTGTCACCCTGGATAGAGTGCAGTGGCATCATCATAGCTCACCACAACCTCAAATTCCTGGGCTCAAGGAATCCTCCTGCCTCAGCTTCCTGAGTAGCTGGAACTGTAGGTGCGTGCCACCATGCCTGGCTAACCTTTTCTATTTTTTGTAGAGATGGGTTCTTGCTTTGTTGCCGAGCCTAGTCTCAAACTCCCGGCCTAAGCAATCCTCCCATCCCAGCCTCCCAAAGTTTTAGGATTACAGGCCTGAACCACTGTGCCCATCCAAGAAAATTTCAAACTATCCTATAGCATTTAGGCCTAAATAAATGGGCTGATATAAAGTTCATGGAAGAAAGACTAAATATCAGAAAGATAATAATTACTCCTAGTTAATAAACAAAAAATTCAATTTCAGTATAAATTTCAAGAGTAGTTTTTCCTGGAAACTTGCACACCATAAGAATTTTTGACTAGTTTGTCAAGGGCCAAGGGCCAAGATAATTTTGAAAAAGTATTAGGTGGGGATATTAGACACCGGAACCAGGGGCTTGTTATTTGTATGGAGATAGAAAAATAGAATAATGGAACAAAATCAAAAGTCTGCAAGAGTAACCATGTACTAGACTAATATTTACTACATAGCACATGGTAGTGGTGGCATTAAGATTGAGAAAAAAGATGGATTTCAAGGAAATGGTACTAGAACTAATGGCTATTCTCACGCAAATATAAAGTTTGATCCCTGCATTGTATCTTCTGTGCACCTAAATTCCAGATGAATTCAAGACCTACGTGTGAAGTACAAACCCAATGCCTTGTGAGGATTTCTTTGTATTTTCTTCTAAAAGTATTCAGCAAAACACAAAATCCCCCAGCCATAAATATATCTACACATAAGGTGAAAAGACACTTCGCAGACTAGAACGTATCTGCAACTTCATAACTGATCAGTGATGAATGTTAAATGCCAGTAGGGAAGCTGGCAAAATGCACAAGAGACTGGCTAAAACCGCAGGACAGAACCAGGCCAAGTTTCCAGACGACGCGCAGAAGAGGACCCCGCCCGGCTGCTCATGTCGACGATCTAACAGTCGTTCCCGATTCCTCTGCTGCACACGCCACGTCAAATCCTTCTGTTCAGCCTCAGAAGCAGCCCAGACAGACCCAGTTCTCACGACACCCCCCCCCCCCAGACTCGTGACAGTCTCGCCGGCCTCCCTGTCCCGTCTTTCCCAGAGTGCGACAAACATCTACAGACGGCGCGCTTCGCTTCCACAATTGAAGCCCTGCGATTTCCCCGTCACCCCTGGGGAGGAAAAAAAGGCTGTCTCACCGTGACTAAGGCTCTGCAGGGCCTGGCCCCTGCTTCCTGTCCCCAGTTGCTTCCTGCCGCCCTCCTCAGGCGCGTAGCGCTGCTCCGGCCCCCCTGACACGCGCGTCCCGACGCGCCACGTCCCGGACTTCCAGCGGCCGCCCCGCCGGGGCCCCAACCGCCCGGCAGTGCCCGCACCCCGCCTCTAGCTCCTTCCTGGCATGATTTCTCCTGGGGTGCTTAACACGGCCCTAGATACCGAATTAGATAGTAATAAAGAACAAATGGCAAAATCTGCCCCCTGTGGATGTGAACTGGGTGGGGGGACAGATTAACAGACCCCCCAGACCCCCCGACTCACTCTGCGCTCCCAGGAGCGAGGGCGAGGCCGGGCATTCAGACAGTGGCCGTAGGCATCGCGGAATGTGCGGGAATCGCGCCACCTCGCCCGCAGTCAGGAAACTCCAGGGGATGAAACAGATGTGGCCCCGCACCCGAGCTGGGACACAGGAACGCCGGGGTGGTGCCTCCCGCACGTGCTCGCCCCGCCTGCAGCCTGCTGCGCGGTTCACGTAAGAAAATCCACGTGCAGCTACTTGGGCTAATGCTCGGCTCTGGGTGGTCTCCCAGTAACGGTCAGGGGACAGGTGGGTTCCATTCTCAGGGCTCACGTTCAGCCTGTACAGCTGTTGTTAAAATCCCTCTGCCAGTTGGTGGAAACCCCAGCTTGACCCCCAGCCTGCCCGCTGCATGGAGCCGTGGCCTCCACCCAGGGAGCCCCGTGGGCACTCGCCACGGTCAGCAGCCAACAACCCGGGCCCTGCCTCCTCAGCCAGCCTCGGGGCCCGGCCAGCCTGGGCCTGCCCCGCACCAGATGTTCAATTCCGTGGACATCACCCCTGCCCACGCTACATAAAGTATTTCAGGTCCTAAAAGAATTGGGCAACTTCTGAACTCATTTTATAAGAGTAAACTGTAATATCCAAATCCAAAAAGATACCCACATACACACAAAATATTCATCACTTTTGCCGTTGACTATAGGTACAAAAATAATTAACAAAGTCAAATTATTATATTAATATAATAGTCATAATATACACATAGAGCACTAATACTTTCTAATACTATACTGAAAGAATAATACTAATATACTAATAGGATTTACTCCCATTACAGAATTTATTAACATAACTTATCACATTGACAGATCAAAGGGGAACAAAAATCAGACTTTTCTAAAGCTGATGTTTGAAACATATCAGAAAAAAATTCAGCATGTAATGTCAATGTCACCTCAGCATAGCTAGATTGAAAGTACGGTTCCTCAATACTGAAAACCAATAATCGGTCGAGTACGTAATATGAAAGATTTGAGGCATTTCTGTTAATATTAGGAACAGAATAAGGATGTCTGTTTTCTCCACTTAAATGCAAATCGTAGCTATTGCCGTAGATCAAGAAAAGAGAGTGCGCCTAGGAGGTACCACCCTCAAGAAGAGCATACACGGTGACTATGACAGGCACACACAGGGCTGTTTACTAATCATCCCCCGACAAAAGAAAGAGAATCTGCCGGAAAAAATGAGAACCAATAAGGGTGCTCAATACGGTGATCAAGTATAAAATAAGCATTTAAAATCAATGGCTTTGGGTTGTAAAGCCAGATTTTCTTCTTTATGTTTATGTTTTTTTTAACAAAGAGCACGTGTATGAAGTGAAAATAAAAACTTAAAATGCTCTTTCTTCTGCATCTGCTATGATCAGTAGCAAACATATTGAGAAACATAATCTATTAATATCTGCAATCACAAAACACATAGTGCTGTGGAACAGTTACCAAGAAAGGGGCAGGGCCTCCGTGTAAAAAGCTCAAAACACTCATGTAAACGATGGCGCAGACAGGTGAGAGCTGTGATGAAAACCCCACTCAGGGAGACTCGCTATTGTGAAGATGTCAATTTTGCAGGATGGATTTTTTTCCTAAGTCCACAGTCTCTTTTAAGAGCTTCAATGAAGTATAATTTGGATACAATACACTGCATATTTAAATGTTTCCAACTTCTACGCTGCAGTCGAGATAACGCACAGATGCCGCATCCCAAAGTTCTCCGGTGCCCCTTTGAACATCCCTCTCTTCTCCAGGGCCGCCCACCCCATCCCCAAACACTGATCTGCCTCTGTCAGTACATATTAGTTTCCCTCTCCTAGGTGTTATAGAAATGGAATCTTATAATATATACTCTTTTTTCCTGACTTTTTTCATTCAGAACAATTATTTTGAGATTTAGACATGTTGTAGTGTATATCAATATTGTATTCCATTTTATTGTTCAGTAATACTCTCTTCTAGAAAAGTTATTTTTGGGGAGTGGGGAGTAAAAAAATTATTTAAACTGAGTCTAAAATTCACCTTGTAGAACAGACATACAAGAGTCATACAGACAACTTGGAAAGTGAGGAATCATTAGTGGAACATATTAAAACCTATTATTAAGAAGCAATGGTGCGTGGTGAGAAACAATAGATGCATCAACAGATTAGATAGATATGCTGGAGGCAGAGAGAGACACAAAAGTTAAAAAGGGCAAATAAATTTTAAATTGATTCATTTGTTTAATAAATGCTATTATGAAAACTAGTTAACTAAAGTTAACATATATGTATAAAATATCCACAGTGAAGCTATTAATTTAAAAGCATTGTACAAGAAATATTTTCATAATCTTAAGGCATCTGAAGACTTTCTAAATATTTAGCCAATGGCAGAAAGCAGATTAAAAAAAAAAAGATGTAACAACATAAAAATTAAAAACCAAAAACTCTCTGACAATACGGAAATGCCAAAGGCAGATGACCAAGAAGGGCTGACCTAATTAATACATAAAAATATTTAAAATATTTGTTTCAAAATCCACAAAATTGCAAATAGAAAAATGAGCCCCCTGTACATAGAAAGGAAATTCCCAGCAGGAGAAACACAAATGTGCACACGAGAAGATGAAAAGATGCTCAGAGTCACTGTTGATCAACCCAATCTGCCCACCTGGGTGAGGCACTGGGTTTTGTGGGGAGAGCGATGGGGAGCTGCCTAGGCCTTTCAGCAGGAGGGGAGTCCGGGAAAGGGGAGCTCTGGCCATTGCAGGGGAGTGTGTGGCATCCAGTCTCCACGTGTGGGGCGGCAGCTGAGAGGGGTAGATTTGGAACATACTTTGGAGGAGGCAGACGACTTTGTTCACGGAGGGCTGTGGGGTGAGGAGGCGGCTGTCCCTGGGGTCACCGCCCCCGTCCTCTCACTCTTTGTCCAGCCAGGGCCAGCGACCTTGTCCTCCCTCTGCTGCCGAATGGACTCCTGTGGACACCCGCAGTGCAGGGCGAGGGTGCGAATCTGACCTGCCGAGGCCCCTGGCTCAGGCTTCTGCTGGAGGAAACACCCTTAGAACATTGGGTCTAAAGTGGGGAAGTCGGTAGGATATGACAATTCTTATGTCATGTTCAGAGTTTGGAAATTTCAGGAAATTTAGTATTCACTTACTCATTTCTCCCAATAGGAAACTCGTATTAACATTAACCGGGTACCAGGCACTGCTCAACACCATAATAATTAAACATATGTGTGTAGCAAAGGCCTCTGCTCCACACTAGAGCAACTAGCCTGCAACCAGACCTCACAGCGCCTGGGCAGGGCCCGCGGAGGGCGCAGGGTGCTGGGGCCTTGGTAGCACTTGTTGAGAAGTGACTCCATGGTGGCCTCCATGCTAGGCACTGCCCCCCCCAGATGGTCTCATGTAGTCTCTGCATCAACCGCGTGGGTAGGCATACCTTCGTGTCGAGATGCTGATGAGACAGGGCCTGGGGGCGGTTATGTGTCTCTTCCTAAGTGGCACGTCCAAGGTCACGGCCAGTGAGTTTCAGAGCTGGGGTCACACCCAGGCTTATACTGGAACCTGCCCTCTTAACGACAGCGACGCTCATCTCTCCTTGAGCAGAGGCCCAGAGTCCTCACAATGGCCCAGAGGTTGGGTGTCCAGGCACAGAGAATGGCAGCCGCAAGGGACCGAGTTGAGAACATTTGGAGACTTTTCAAGTGCAGAGCTGCCAGCCCCCTGATGTGTGGGGAGACGGCAGCAGGTGAGACTGGGCAGGGGCCCGTGAGGTCGGCCTCGTGGGTGACACTGCAAGGTTTGGGCGTCCCTGCAGAGAGACCTGGAAGTGCTGAGAAAGGGAAACGGGACTGGCATGCGGGATGAGCAGTTCTGGAACATCGCTGGGGTGACTCGGTATGAAGGGCCGAACTCAGGCTGGAGGAGAGAGAGGTGCCTGTGGGGCTGGGGCCACAGAGCCAGCCAGGGGGCACCAAAGGGGACCCCTACTAGCCATGGGCTCAGGGTCCCGGCACGCCCGGCTGCAGCCCTACCCCAGAGTGATGTTCCGGACTGGAAACCTGGAAACCCAGAGAGGAGAAGCAAAAGGCATCATGCCACACGTCACGCCATAAGCTGGAGCGGGGCGGTGGGGGGTGGGCGAGAACAGGTGCAGGGGAAGGAGGGAGGGAAACTTCCAGAATGCAGCAAACATTTGTTCAATCCTCAGTGGGGGGAAAAAGTCAAATCAAATGAGCATATAATATCGACAAATGTCTCTTGGGCAAAAGTCACACCTAAGCCCATATGTTTTAATAAATTAAGAGGTAGATAATTTCTAAAGGTGGTGTGGAGTCACATCTGAGCACTCTGCCAATGAGAAATCTTTGTCCCTCAACTACCGATTTCCACGGGAATGTTCTGCTTTACATTTTCCCTCGCAAACAGCTCCGTGATATGACTTTTCAAGGCCAGCACTGGACACTTTGGAAGGAGGAGACGGCACCAGCGTGCTTCTCTGCTGCCTTTAAACCCACCAAGCTCTCCCAGGGCTGGTAAGACAGCTTCCTCAGTGGGAAACGTGCACAAGGAAAAAGAGATGTGCAAAGGTTATGTCCCGAGTTTGAAGGGCCCGTGCGTATTCCTGCCAAGAAAACATTAATTTATGTAAAGAAGCCTGGCTCGGCCCCCGAATGGTTAAATTTCCCGTGATAGCATTTCCTGTTCGTTAGTTGCGAGTCTATCTCAGCGTACAGAGGCCATCAAATCTGGCCACCAGAGACCTCCTCTTCTACTTACATAAGAGTCCAGGGATTGCTCCTGTTCTTATGGAAAATATCTCGGAAATCCCCGAGCTGAGCGGTTTGATCTCCTCTGCGGTGAGAGGGAGGCTGAGAAGGGCTGGAGAGGGAAGAGAACACTTTCCTCGCATAATTTCATTTGTCAGGAGAATCTTGCGGCTGACATTGGAAGAGTGATTTAATTGATTTTAATCATACACCTGAGAGCAGGAAATTGAGCCCTCTGTCCTGAAAAATAATTCTAGGCTTCCACCTGAATATCTAATTTGCAGCTAATAGTTTTTTCTTGAAGTTTTGTTGTGAAGTTTGGAAAACATAGATCAAGGGTGGATGTCAGACGATGAACGGCCGCCCACGAGGCTGAGCACGCCCGGGTGCCCTGCCCCTGACTGGTCCTCGGGGCTCCGTGGACTTAGGACACGTGTCTGCTGTCGTGGGCGCATCCTGCAGCGGCTGCTGCTCCGAGGGCCCTTTGTCCTGCAGGTGAGCGCAGGTGTGGCACTGGGAAGGGCCAGTCCTGCCATGGACTCTGTCCCCTCCTAGAGTCACAATCTGAGGACCCCAAGGCTCCGGGGCACCATAGGTTGTCGTGGCCTTCACTGAAGTCTGTGAGGGGACAGGCTTCACCGAGTTTCCTCCCAGTGAAGGCTTTCATCTGAGATGGACAAACATGAAAAATAAGTGAGTGTTGATGTCATTTTCCAAAATTTCATCCACCATAAGAAAATGTGATTGCACAAAAAGAGCTTCTGTATTGAAATGAGTTTACCCACATCAGGGAAGTCAGGTTCTTTCTGCACAGCAAAGAGCCGGAGCTTTTCATATCTGCTTCCTGGAAAAACTTACGTGCCCTTCCTGTACTATTATTAGTGGTTATTTAGATGGGACCAGAATCAGCAAAAATTGCATGTGCATCCCCCAGACACACAGACCCTGTATCAGCCTGTACTTCACCAGCAAGCCAAGACGTCTTGGGCCACACATGTGAGTCCCACATGGGACCCAGCAGCAGGTGCCCAGGACATACCCGTGGCTTGTTAGGTACAGAGACACCTCTCAGCTCAGTTTCCCACAAAACCTAAAGACGCGCTCTTAACACAGGTTTCGGGAGGTCGGCTTCACACTGGGGCTTCCCACACCGCACGAGTGTGCGTGACAAACATTCCTCCCCTGCTGGCCAGCATGCTCCTACCTAACATTTTAAAAAGTATGGATTGTATCGCATGCCTCTTGTTCGTCAACATGGCATCATTTGTAGGAGCAAAGGCTAGAGATGTAGCACAGAGTCCAGGCTGTTTATGCACATCCAGAAGCTCAGACATATTTTGTAATATATAATTGGTGAAATTATTTGAGTGTTTTTACTTTACTAAGAATGTGCTCATTAGACTTAAAGGAGAAATTAAAACCAAGCTCAGTGGAGCAGTGGGCAAGCCCAGTGGTTTGTTTCACATCTGAAGAACAGTTTCCGAAGCCCTCGCTGAGCCCTTCCTGCCCGGTTGGATGGGAAGGACAGCAGCCGAGTCGTGGCGTTGTGCTAATTTACCCAGTGATCTTAAACAAGTCATTTTTTTTGATGCCTTATTTTTCTTATTTTTAAGATGGGTTTTGCATGTGCTCTATCTATTGCCTTGGGATGTGTCATACATGAGCTATATAATAGACACAAACTGAGAGTCTTTGAAAACAAGGGAATTAGATGCTTAGCTTTCTTAAAAGGCCTTGGATGTAATGGTGCATTTATGCTTTAAGTATCCAAAAGCCATCATTATACGGGTGGATATATCAATATCCTCTGTTTACCAAGTACTCTGGATGACATTTACAAATGAATAAGGTACCAAATCATTGGTGTCATAGAGCTGGAGTAGGATGTGGAGGTAAAATACCCAGTTTTTAATTTCAACTTGGATGTCTATGTATTTTGTGGCATAGGGAACTCTTTCTGACCCTCCCCCCAGACCCTTAGTCTTCCCATCTGTCAAATGGGAGAAGCATTATCGTTTTGCCTCCAGCAGACTGGGAGGGAGGCAGTGACACAGCCTCTCAGTGCACCGGCCACACACTGCTGCCAGGACTGTCAGATCAGACACCCTGACATCTCCCCAGACAGCCCAGCACTCCCCAGGGAGCCCCTGCTCAGAACCCCAGGGCTAGCTGTCACTTCCCCTACCTGACACAGTACAGCCAGCACTTGGATGAGTGTGGGACTTCATATGACCAGGGCTGTGAGGCCCACTCGTGGCTGGCATGGTGCACTTGACCCCAGTGCCCACTGGCTGACACTGCGGGCAATGAAGCTGCCAATGCAAGTGCAGACCTTTCAGAGAAACCTGGTGGTTCCTGCAGGAGGGGCTCAGCTGACTGCAGCAGAAACAGCCTGGGAAACCTTGAGTGATGCTACCTGGAAATGGATAAGAAGATTGGTCTTTAACATAGAAAAAAAAATCAGCTGGTGGCTGAGCAGATCACTCTATCAGGACAGGAAGTTAGAACTTGGCCTATGAACTGTCTCTCTGGGACAATCTGCCTTCTCAGGCCTAACACTGGCAAAGCATTGAAGCACTTAAAAGTGCCACCCTTCAGAACACTCTCAGATTTCCAGGAGTACGAGCAGCAGAATGCCTCACATCTGGACAAGCTTTAGAGTTTGCAAAGGACGTTCATAAACATCACCACGTTTAACTTTCGAGAGAATCTTCAAACTCAATATTTAATACGCTAACATGGGCATACTGGGTCTGGGTAAATTTAAATTCAGAGTAGAACTGGGTAAATTAAAAATGTGAGAGAAGTCATTAATCTGCTTATTAAATGCAGCTATATATTCTGCAATATGTACTTTCCAGTTAATTTTAATCTTTTGACATCACTTTCCAGAGTGTGCACGCACACACACATCCAATAAGTTTCACAGAATGCTCCTCACCTCTGGCGTAAGTAAAGTTCTCTAATATTTTCTGTTACTCAGTTAGTTTCATGTTTTACAAAGAGCACTGGTCCAAGCTCTCTAAATTGACTTCAGGACAACACAAGTAGGTCATAACCAGCAGTACAAGACTTTAAGTCTCTATAACTTTTCCAAAACTCTCCCCCAAGTATTAATATATTTGCTCTGAAATCATATTAGTGGTAAAAGCACAAGTTGCGAATGGCCAGCGACCTCCACTTGCAGCTCCTGAAACACATGAAAAATGGCTTTGTGGACGGGGTGTGGCCTCAGCCCTGTGGCCGGCCGGACGGCAGTGTGTTTCCCGGCTGCAGACAAACATCGCCAGCATTTAAAATACCACCGAAGCATTATCATAATGGTATTCACGTTGTGTCATGTCACACTTTCATATTTAAAGATTTTAAAACTATGTGCATGTTTACTGAGTGCCCAGCTTCTTTGGAAGAAGAGCATTCTTAAAGGCGAACAATTTCTTCTTCCCCCAATGTTTTATTTTGAAGACTTTCACAAGTACAGAAAATTCAAAGAACAGAGTACAATAAACACCCACGGGCCCCTACCTAGATTCAACAAATATTAATAGTTTGCTACTTTCATGTGTACGTATATGCTAAACCATTTGAAGGTAACTTGCAGACTTCGTGGCTGTCTAGTCTTAAATGCTTTGGCACACATGCTCCAGGATGCGGAATTCTCCTGAACAACCACAGTTCCATTGCCTCACCTGTGAAAATGAAAAATAATTCTACAATATAACCTAATTTTCAGTACATGTTCAAATTTCCCAAATTGCCCTCTAAGACATCTTTTTATTTTAAACCACTGTATTGAGGTATGATCGACATGGAAAAAGCTGTGCATATTTAATGCACACGACTTGGAGAGTTTGTGAATGAGTATGTACCTGTGAAACCCTTACCACCGAGGCCATTAACATATTCATCATCTCCCAAAGTTTCCTTTGCCTCCGTTTTTACTATTACATGTGTGTGTGGTAAGAACGCTTAAGATCTCCCCTCCTAGCAAACCTTAAGGGTGCAATGGGTTCTTGCTAGCTATAGGCATGATGCTATATGACGTGACCTCCAGAATTTATTTATCTGAAACCCTGTACCCCTTGAACAATAATTCTTTATAAAAATCCTTCTCCCCTGTAAGAACCAAAGAAACGTCTGTTCTAATTACTGTTTATCAGTGGCCTGTTCTGGAGATTATACGAACCTTTCTTTATAATGGACAAGTAGCACGCAAAGTTTCCGAGAGTCATTGCCACGTACTAAGCCCCGAGGTCTCAGTGAAGGAGCTGCTATCACTATCTCACAGGCTCAGTCCTGCAAACGGCATGGCCACCCCCCCAGGGGACCTCTGGTGCATCCAGCCATTCCCTCCTCTCCTCTCTTTTCTCTTTCTCCTCTTCCTCCTCCTTTCTCTGTCTCTTACTCTCTCAATATCTTTCTCTCTCCCTCTCTTTTGTTTTCTCTCTCTTCCTCTCCTTCTGTCATATTTATCTTTTGGTTTTATAGATTTGCAGGTAATTATCAAAGTTGCACGGTCAGGTCCCACGCACCCTTTATCTCATGTACCCTGCAGGGGAGGCAAAGCATTACCTCTATTCTCTTAGGGCCCTGGTGGGACCCACAAATCGAATTGACCTAAGAGAGATTAGCAGGAGAAAAGCACACAAATTTAGCACCAGTTTTACATTCCTTCGGGCCTAAGGAAATGGCCCGAAGAAGTGGAATAACCTAAATGCTTTATATTAGATTGGACAAAGAGAGGCAATTGTGGAAAAGTAACTAAATCATGTGCATGTGGGGCGGGGGCTAAGGAAGATGAGAATTGTTCTAACGAGTTCTGTTTGTGCAGAGTTCTCCTGGCTCTGACTCCGCACCGGGGAACATTTCATTTCTCCTGGTAGAGTGGGGGCATCTTTCATGTGGGAGTTTTTATCTCCTGTTTTCAGGAAGAAAAGGGGAGATTAGATTGCTCTTCTTGTAGCTTCTGTTTTTCAAATGCCCTTAGCTCTAAATAATCCTCTATCCAAGTGGCATATTTTGGGGTTGCATATTCTGCCACCCTTCACCCCAGTGGTGACGTCTCGCATTATTGCAGTGCAATATTAAAACCAGGAGACTGATATTGCTGCAGTGCACAGAGGTTTCCCAGCTGTCACCCATTCTGCATGCGATTATTTGTGTGTGTGAAGTTCTGAGCTATTGTAGCACAGGTGCAGATTCATGTGACCACCCGTCACCACGCAGAACAGTTCAGACTCCCTCGTGCTCCGCTTTGGCAGGCAAACCCTCCCCTCCCCAGTAGTTTCTAGCCCCGGTTAGTGCTATTCTCTGTTCTCTTCTCCATCTCTGTGATCTTGTTATTCAAGAATGTTGTTTAAGTGGAACCACTCAGTGTGTGATGTTTTGGGCCTGGTTTCTCTCACTTAGCGCAGTTCCTTTGAGATCTATCTAACTGTTGCTCTCAATGCTTGATTACTTTCTATTCCCGAGTAGTGTTCCTGTCCGCAGACGACACTGTGTTGAGGCGTTCACCTGTTGCGGGACATCGCAGGTCACTTCTGGTGTAGTGCTATTACCAACACATCTGCTGTCAACATTGTGCACAGGTTTCTGTGTGAATGTGAGTCTTCACTTCTCTGGGAAAATGGCCCATAGTAATTGCATGGTTAGATGTTTAAAAACTCCCAAAACGCATTCCCGAGGGCGGTAGCAGTGTGTACGCCCATGGCAGTGTGTGGATGTGCCATTTGCTGATCACCTCTGCCAGCATTTGGTGTCATCGCGATTTCCTACTGGAGAACCCCTGTCCCTGGGGAGGGCTCCCAGCAGAAGGCCGGGCCTGCCTGGGGAACAAGCTTGGCGAGGTCTTAGTGTGGTCTTCCTGGGGGGAGCCTTTGGTTTCGTGGGCAAATACCCAATTTCTCACGGAAGTGAGACACCATTTCAAAGCAAAGAGACCGAAACAGCTTCCTTAAACTCTCTCTCCTTCCTACAGTGAAATCCCAACCTGGAAGCATGGATTAACCTTCCGGTTCTTCTCCTTCTACTACATTACCTTGGACAAGCCACTTACTTACCTTTTCTGAGTCTCAGCTGTCTCGCCCATAAAAACACGGATGGTATCCTCCTCAGCAGGCTGTTTTAGGCTTAAATGCACCAGTAATAAATGTGAAAGGCTTTTGTAAATTAAAATTACATCCGTTAGATGGTATTGTCGTTAGTATAAGCTTCAGGAACTGGAGACCCAGCTTCCGCTAAGGAAAAAGCCCAGTGGAAATGTGACTCTGCTTTAATCTCAGTTCACGGAGCTCACCGACGGGCTTCCTGGGGAAGTCGGGGCTTCTTCTCGTGACGACAAGCGGTGTAAAAATGATTTGTCACCAAATACCAAGTGTAAATGCAGAGACAGGACTCACCTGCTCTCATCTGCGAGTGGTAGCAGAGGGATGGCCGCCTACGACATCAGAGGTACGAGTGTGTTTTGCATCAAGTGGCGGCCCCAGAATGCCACTCGGAGGAGACTAGTCCTGTATTTGCAGAAACTCAGAGTGGAAATTTCATTGACTTTAATTTACTGCTGGCGGCAGGTTGCTGGCTACATTTCACAGTGGATAGCTTTCAAATTGGTGGGAAAAGAACTCATTCTCAGCCAACGGACATCCCACTGGAAATGTCCCCCATTGGGGTGGGTTAGTGTGAGTGCCCTGGAGAGAGGTCACCAGCAGCATCAGTCATTCCTTATTTCCTGGGCGCCAGCCACGTGCAGACCCGTAAGAGAGGACCAGGAATTTCTGCGAAAGAGCCCCCCTGGTATGATCAGGGAGCCTCCGGTAGAGCTCATGAATAGTAACATGTGATGTGCACTCACTCATTCCACAGACACCGATTGAGTGCCTACTGTGTCATGTTAGATATTAATCACATAATGTCATGTGTCATTCATTATAATTTTGGTAAGTTCTACTGCGAACACTGGCATCAGTTTACCCTGGTTCGTTGCCGTGTCCATATCCATAGCTCTAGAGGCAGGTTTCCCCACTGGTGGGACCTCCTTCTTCCTGGCCCAGTGATCAAATCTTGCTCAAATATAGTCAGGGTAGGGGAATTACTGTAACTGATAACCCCAGATCTTAGTAGCTCCCAACAGTCAATGTGTGTTCCTCACTTTTCTTCCCATTCACTAGGGGCTGGCAGAGTGGAGAGGCCGCTCAAGCCAGGCCTCAGGATCCAGAACCTTCTGTCCTGTGGCCCTGTCCACTGTAGTATGGGGGTGAGGCAGGCAGAGCAAGGAGAAGCTGCACAGAGGTGGGTGCCCCCACACCCATTCCATGGCCTCACTCAGAAGCCATCAGTGTTGCAAACTGGGGTCTAGTGGTGCCCAGAAAGACAAGGGAAACTGGTCGTTGGGACACTCAGTGCTCTGACCACCCTCTGCCCTTGGGCCCTGTCCCTTCCCGAGTGTGTGCTGCCAGGGCAACATGATTGACAGCCACGCCAGTCTCTTACTGTTGGCTTGTACCAAGAAATGCTCACACCTGGCTAAACAGCAGCTGTACTCTGCAAAATTATCTTCTCAGGAGTAGTCTCACCTTCTACTTTATGGATTGAGAGGTTAGATCACTTTGTTTTTCTTTTTATTTAAAATATGTTTTTTGTTCAAAGGCTAAACTATAAGCAACAGAGAAATATAAGTAATTATAACTTTCTAAGCAAAAATCATCACCTGCTGCAGGGCTGCGATCACTCCTCACAGGGCCTTTGAGACTCAGCTGAGCTCACACAGGCGACATAAGATGCGATGCGTTCTAGGCGCTCAGTAGCACTACTTATGTTTACTGTAATTTCACGGGAATTTTCACAGGATGGTGCTTAAGGAAAATAAATCATCAAGAATCTAAAATAGCCCATAGTTTTATATTTTTTGAGCAGCCAGGGCTAAAGATGTTCTGAGTTACAGGGTGTTACGATTTTCGCGGTTGGGAAGGACACGCTCGCGGGCTGGCCTGGCTCTGCTCCGGGCCCGGTGGCGGTGCTGGGTGCTGGGCGTGTGGGAGGAAATGTCCCCCTGCCCTCAGTGGGTTCACAGTTCTGTGGGGACAGAGGCTGCTATGGATGCTGAGCTGGCCGGCCACACGCAGTGATTCCAGCCCAGATCTCGGCAGCATGTGAACGTTTTTATTCACTCAACAAATGACAGTGGGAGACATTGTGCTAGGTGTGTGCTGATGACTGGAAGTTTCCACTTTGCTTTTGGATCCAAGTGTCAGTTCCTGCATCAGTGAAAAGATGCTTGTTGATAATAGCAGTCAGACTTCACGTGGCCGGGGGAGGTGGAATGTGACAATGTGTGCAGACATCTTCCCGTAAACAGCAGAGCAGCTCTAGTGACCAGTAACTATCAATGTCATAGAACATTGCATTTTGAGACATACTTTTCAATCATATCATCTTCAGCCAAAAGAGAAAACACCACAGCAAAAAACCCCAAACATCTATAACCAAATGGGCAATGCTGCAGGTGGCAACAGTCTCCAGCAGCGGAGACATTTGGCAAATAGTCCTGTCTCCTGCCCTTTCCCAGTCGTTTCCAGATACTTACAGTTTCTAGATTTCTTTTTTTGTGTGTTGGGGCTTAAAACATTTATGTCCCTGTTGACACTGCCTGACTGATGACTTTAATTATTAATGAATTGTTTGTGCCCACTGATTATACTCCAAATTGTTTATTTTAAAACTCTATGATAATTTTAGTTAAAAAAATCAGAGAAAGTAAATATTTAGAAATAAAATACAGAGAGATGACTATTTATGTGGTTATATCACAGAAAGACATGAAGGAAAGAAGAGAAATAAGTATAAAATAGTTAAGAGCTCAGCATACTGAATCCCAAATACCTAAAGGCAAGTCTGTCTTTAATTTTTGAATCATCTAATTAATGTTTTTCTATTCTCCACCTTGAACGATTTATAAGCAGATCCAGATTCCATTATCTATGCAGGTAGTAATCCAGTGCATATTTTGCATAGTTTCTAATTTAATGAAATGAATTGTTTAAAGAGTAAACAGGATGATCACTCATAAATCAGAGCACCAAATTTATTCTGCGTTTGAGAGTAAAAGAAAGTTTCTGCCTCACCATTTGTCCTTAAAATTTTGATTGAGTGATATTTTCTTCAAGTCAAGATATCTTGTTGACAACAAAGCCAGAGGCTGATTATTCCACAGGCTTCTTAGTGCCAATAAATTCTGCTAATTTCAGCCATTATTCAGCTATCCCCGCAGCGCTGAGCTTAGAAATGCAGTTGCCTGTCTCCTGAGCACTGCCCATCATCCAGACGGTCACCTTCCAGGGCAAGACACACATGCCCTGCACCTGGTGACCGGGGCCCCTTCTTGGGGGAGAGTGGCTGCTGGCTGTGGGGGTGCCATGGAGGACTGGATGCTCACAGCCACAAAGGGCTCTGGGTAGGTCCTTAGCATTTCCTGCCTCTGTTGTGTTTGTGTTTTCTCTACCCTCATTAGCAGTGATGCCCCTGAGCACAGAGAGAGAGAAAAGCCAGCCTGGTTCTCAGAGGTCAGCCTTCGCAAGAGCATCCTCCCCATAGCTTTAAAATTAAAAAAAAAAAAAAAAGAGAAAGAGAAGCCAATAACTCGGCATTGTGAGTCAGTAGCTAACTGTGCCCCCTCCCACACTCTGATGGAAAGATGTGGGGTCCTTGCTCCTGCAGCCCCTGGCAGCCCACCCCCCAGCCTGCTTGGAGTCAGCCAGCGCGACAGAGACCACTCTTACAGGCAGGCTGGCGAGTCTGGGCAGGGTGTGGGGAGAGGAAGCTGCCAGGCTGCTCTGCAATTCAGATGGTAATGTTCTCCTGGGCTTGGTTACCATCTGCTGGGCACACACACATTGCTCTGTGTGGTCATTAATTAATGTCCTAGCTACAAAACCACACCAAACCTGCAAAACTGGTATTTTTGAGGCACTTGTTTACAAAGTCTATGCAACTGTATTTCATTCAAAGTATAAGAGGTATTCCTACTTGAGAATGGCCTCTTCTGCCATTGGTTTGAGTCCCTTAAAACAAATTCTTACGTCATAAACTCATTTCATATAATGGCTCAGAGGTTAGCTAAATGAATAACATCTGAATGTTTATTTTATTTTCAATGTTTTTCCTAAAAAGAAACATTAAATCCAAGTAGCACAAAGATATCTTTATTCCTGCAACAATCTGGTGATTGTATTTGGAGCTTACGTCATACATAAAGGGAAATGCCCTCAGTTTTCTCAGTTCACCTTCTCTTCTTCTTCACTGTAACACCTGCCTTTCCAAGTCCAAGACTGAATCCCAAACTTGGTCCTGTCCCCTGAAAACTTGGCTGACCAAGGCCTTGAGCCTAGACCCGTGGGGCAGTGTCTAAATTCACCATGTGACCTTGGGTGCATTTCAAGTCCTCTTTGCATTTCAGCCTCCTTGTCTCCTAAACTGGCTTTGGGTTAAGTAACTGACAGCCACTGCCCTTCTCCGGATGAGCGGGGGAAAGGCCACTAGTGGGGTGCTGAGGACTCCTGGTGCTTTGGCCTCTGCAGACGCAGTCGCCTGCACGGGACTAACCAACCAATGAGCAGAATGACCAGCCCCTGTCAGGAGATGAGGAAGGAGCCCACGACTTCCCATTCCATGAGGGTGACTCCCAGGAAACCGTCCAGGGGAATCTTCTGGGCAACTGCAGCAGAAGTCCCTGGGCATTCTTTCTTCACTAAATCTGCCTTAAAGTGACTGGGCTCCTGTGTAGGATGTGTGCATTAGCCCAAAATGAGGCGATCACTTCAAAGAGCTCTTGCCCTAATCCGGGAGGTCACGCCTTTTTGCCTCCGTTTATTTGATTGGGAAAAGTTGGACAATTGGGCTAAGTTTTGTGGATGTGGATTTGATGTTACTTCACTTTCCAAAGAAGAACAGGCTTTCTTATCCTAGCAGACAGCCCCCAAATCAGAAAGGACAACCTAGCCAGGATTTGGGGTGAGAAAGTACGGGAGGGGTATAAAGAGTGACTTGGAAGGTCCCTGCAGCCCCCACACTCCATGACGCCACATCCTACTACCATACGCATGTCATTGGGTCCTCCTGGTCCTTGTTGCTCTGTGCTCCCAGAAGAGCCTCCAAGTAGGACCTAGGCTGCCATCGACCCTGACACTGCAGTGGGTGTGGGCGAGGATGCCCCTGCCCCCTGCCCCCACAAGTATGTGTGTGCACCATGTCGGTGGGGTGAGACCCAGCAGAGGTTCTGAAGCAGAGCCCCCTGTGGCCGGGACTCCTTCCAGAAAGAAGCATGGCTCCAAAGCGGGCGTCTTCAGAGGGCCCTGCACGTTGTGGGGCCGAGTGGCCCGACAGTGGAGAAGATGCAGGCTCACCTGGCTTCTTCAGGGCTGGTTCTGGAGGGAGCCCTGAGGCCTGATGGGTTCAAATCAGGGTAGAGATGGAGGGGTTAGCTGTGACCTTGGTGGGGGCCAGGCCCAAGGGAGGTGGGACGTGACATTTGTTGGTGGGGTACCAATACGTGAAAAAATGTCAACTACCTTTTACATTGTTTGTTCTCATGGCTTTTAATCACAGCCTTAACCACCCTCATCTCAAACTATCATCTTAAAATAGTGGCCAAATATTGGACTTGGGGACCACCCTTAGGGAGGCAGCCACTGCCTCTGCCCAACCCTGCGGCTACAGTTGGGGCAAGCCCCCCATTTTTCATGGAGGCTTAGCGAGGGGAGGACAAGCCCAGAGCCCCCTGCAGGGCATTCTGGCACCAAGCCCTGGGGATTCTTTGGGATTCTCAGTACCTGTTGCGACTGCAGAATGGGGTGACATTTGCTGAGCTGCAGAACAACAATCCTTCTAAACTGTTCTGAGCACGAACACCTGTATTCCCCCTTTTGGGAAATTCAGTGCTCTAGGCAGCACTTTCTCTGGGATGTCACCCTCAACATGTGTGCACCCCCCAACTGCCTCCAAGCCGGCAGTCAGCGGCAGCGTGAGCTACTCTATTGTGGTTGACTCGGATAATTAAAACCGACACCCATGTGCAAACAAGCATCACCACCCCACCCCCAAGCAAATTCTAAAGGCAAAACAAAACACCTCAAAATATTTTCTTCTGGACAGCCTTTGACCTTCTTGTAGGCAAACCTGGGGGAGAAATACCTATCATTAATGTCTTAAATCTATCAAAACACCCTCTTGATTGATAAACATGCCGGGTTTATATTATGATTACTGCATACCATTTTCTGTCGCTGTTAATTTATTTGAAAGTCTTAACCTGGCAGGGTATGACACCAGCAGTATTTTATAATGAGAACTGCAGAAATAAATCATCTCCTCCAAATAGTACAAAGAAAGCGCCACCCAGTCATTCGGCGCACCAGCGCCAGCGCAGGGACAGCCTCAGCCCACGCTCCACACTCCGGCACATCAGCTGGGGCGAAATCCCCAGATCTGTGTCTTTAAATGCTAGCAGAATAATCTGGACTCGTGTAGGTCTTTCATCTAATGATGTCCAAGTGCTTTGAAGGGTGGAGTGCTAAGCTCTCTCTTCATTTGGGGGGAAAAGTATCGAGGCACAGAAATGTTCAATCCCAGCTCTACAGTCGGAATCCAAGCCCAGCACAGCCTCAGCATCGCCGGCACCTGAACTTGGAGCCTGCACCCCAGCAGGAATGAGCCTTCACACTGTTCATTCTCCCTCCCACAGACAGAGGCCGGTCCAGGCAAGTCGTGTAGGGGAGGATGCACCGAAGAGAGACTTGGAAAAGCCATCGGGACACCGAGGCGTGTGGGTCCCCTCGCTGCCGCGCCTAGGCGGGCATCTGGGCGCGGGGCACACCCGGTCTACGTGGACGCCGCTCCATTAGGCTGCTTTTCGATAGTTGGGGTATCCAGACAATATCGAAACATTCCCAAATGAACTTTGCATAGAGACATTTTCATTCGCTGCCTCCCTCCTCATGCATATTAACAAATGGTATGCGCGGCCTCATTTAATTCACTGATTTTACATTCGGATCACTTTCTCTTTTACAGCTATTTTTACCGGGCTTCATTAATCTTTGTTGAATACAATGGCATACATCTTTAATGCGGCCCCTGTCAAGTCGTATTTCAGCAAGAGCTGCAAACTGAATGACAGCAAGCAATATTAATAAATTTAACATAGACTATATCAATTTTTAACAGAATGAATGTGGAAAGCTAAATGTATTATTTTTCGTTTAAATCATAGGGTTTATCACCGGTTAAGTAGCAGCGATTTCGGGGAAACTTGTGACGTGCCATACAAATAGATTTACATCTCATTAATAAGTAAATTAGGCAAATGCCTTTCAAGTTCAGACAAGTACATAAGTGTAATCTCCATATTAAAGGAGTAGTCTTTGATAAACCACGGAGGAATTGTGCCAGCCAAGGATGTGACATGTCGCCAGAGCGGGTGCCAGGTCTGCAGGCCCACCTTTAATTACACTCCTTCATTACTAAAGAGATAAGTGTCTCTGCAGTTAAGACTCTGCAAATGAACAGCACGCCGGCACCTCCCAAATCATTTTTGCAGGAACCATGAAAAGGTGGTAACAGTTATGAACAAAAACGAATTATCACCTGCTCTTTCTCTTTTCCTACTCTATAATAAAATGAAAATAGTAAGACAAATTCCCTTTAAATCTCTAAGAGAAGTTATCCTTTAATGATGCTATTTTGCTTAAGAAGGAGAAGAGGAGGGTGGATGGAGAAAACAAAAAAACACAACTCTGACGTACATATTTTTTTCTAAATTTCTCTTCATAAATCCCAACAGAGATAATTTGCTGTAAAATGTAAACCCAGTGAGAACTTGTCTGTCTGTGTTAAATAAAAAAGTTACGGTTGGCAGGAGGCATGTTTTTGCAGTAGCTTTAGCGATTATAGGAAATTACATGCAAAGCCAGAGTTCTGATCCTAAGTTAATTTATAATTGGAAAAAACTTATTAATTAGCTATGTCGCTCTAATTAAGAATTAGAGGAGTGTGCATTAGGAAGTCAGTAGCCAACTGACAGGAGTTTTTGAAAGCCCAGAGGAGACAGCTGCTCAGCCCCGCTCAGCCTTGCCCGCTACCTGCTGGCTGCTTCCCGAGCCGCGCGGGCCCACCTTGTGCGCCCACCTCGTGGGCCAGCCTGTGTCGCGTGATGGGGAGCTGAGGCCACCGCCCGCCCGCGCAGCCACAGGGAGAAGCAGAGCGCACCTCGCCCTGTCAGGGGGCCACCACGCCGCAAACGGTTAAGCCCAAACCTGGCCCAGCCACAGGAGCCATGGGCAGCCCTCCTGCAGCCAGAAGCTTCTAGAAACACACCTCAGAATTCCAAGCCCTCAGCCTGTCCTGCAGTCTTTTCCTGGTTCTATTTCTATTTCCAGACTGGCTCACTCTTCTTTTGCATTTCCGTTAAAGCAGCCTTCTTACTATTTTCTCTCTCTCCACTGACATATTCAAAAAAAGGATTAAAGTATTTACAAAGGTCAAGAGTTTTCTAAAAACACATGTTCAATGAAAAACAACGTTCCAGAACCTTGCATTCCTGTACCCCCCTCACCAGCTCTCCTCTCCTTTGGATTTTTGTATCTTCAGTGGACAAAATCCACCACTAGAAAATAACTCTTCTATTCTGAATTGTTATTAAGACAGAAAATGAAATGAGAGGACAAACAGCAAGACAACAGCTGCTAAGGTAATTGTTCTCTGAAAAAAAAAAAAAAAAGATTAATTTTTTTTAGCCCAAAATAAACCTTTCCAGTCTATAAGGATCATTTTCCATGTACAGGTTTGCTTTCAATTAGGGCAGAACAAAAGCTCAAGTGGGCATTGCAGAGAATTCAGTTTTCTTATCTGAATACCAAAAAAGATGTCCCCCAGATAATGATGCTTAAAAAAAAAAATCTCTGCACATTTCTACCATTCTATTTCACTTGCCGGCAAAACACAAAATTCCTGATCCGCTTATCGTATGAGGTTAATGATCTTTTGTTGTCCGCTCTAAGCCTGTTATTCATTTTAAATTAGAGGCAAAGTGGTGTGTTTAAAACTAATTCAAAGGGGAAGTAGTCTTTCCTTAAAATAAGGGGCTTTAATCCCTGTTCATGATCATTAGCCTGTACTTAGTTAGAAGAACAAGGTTGTACAGGATAAAGAGCAACTCGCTAGATAATTTGGGTGTTGCCTTTAATGAAACTCCAGAGGCAAAGGAGACCCTCAGCTTCCTAAATCCCTCTCAGAACCCGGTTAACTCTGTGGGTTTTGAGAGAATTTGGACCGTCACCTGGAAAGCTGGTTTGTTTTGTGGGGTTTGCTGGAAGTCCCAGTGAAGATCACCCACTTTTATAGGGAGCTGAAATTCTGAAGGGCAAACTTGTGTTAAAGGTGTGTCTGAGGATTGCTGAGGTTGCACTGAAAGATTAAAGTCTCCGGAACCTGTGGCCATTCTAGTTCACGCTCTCCTGTAGAGGAGCCGAGAAAAAACCTATGAGCAGGTGGGCAACTGTGCAGGCCTCCCTGGGGAGGACATGTAGGCTCTCGAGGCACGTGGGGCATGGTCTGAGGTCAGGAGCCCAGTCGTCAGTGGTGGTCCCTTCCTGTGCCTCATCCCCTCCCCCCTGTCCCATCTCCCCAGCCCCCTCCACTGCCCGCTAGAACACTCCCCAGGCAGCCTCCTCCCAATCTGCAAGGTGAGCTCCTAAGCTCATTGTTAGGTTTAGTTCAAAATGTCAAGTCCCCAGCCAAGCTTGGCTCCAACACCTTGGAGTCAGACTCCCTTCTCCGCACAAGGGGCCCGTGCCCAGTGGGAATCTGCTTTTGTGTTTACACCCCGGGGCTAGCAAGAGGCCTGGCTCAGCGAATGGAAGGTGAATAGAAGTGATGGAACAGACAGGTGAGGCGCTGACACTGAACTTGAACTAGGCCTCCATACCTACACAGCTCCTCAAAATCACCCCCTCGTGCCCACCGTCATGGAATGAGGCTCCTGCTCCCCGTATCAGCTGGCACTTTGGGGAAGAGTCTTCAACGTAATCCTGGCGTGCTGGGGTGGGGCGCAGGGCGGAGGCATAGGAGGGGCCCTTAAGCTCAGGTGGCTCTGAGGAATGAGTTGGCTTTTGGTGTTGATCCCTGACTGGACTGTAAGCATCTGGGGACCCCTTAGTCACCCCCAGTCCACCAAGGCTCCCCACCTGTGAGGTCCACAGCCAGGGAATGCTTGGCCTGTCAAGGTCTGTGGAAGAAAGAGAAAACTACCAGACTTTCATGGGATGAACATGTTCTAGAAAAATAGCTCACCGAAGCCTGCGTTCATCTACTATGGCCACTATCTTTTTATACTGCTTAGGGTACACTAACCCAGTGCAGTGCGATTAGAAAAGAAAAGAAGTTACAAATGTTAGCAAAGGGGGAACATGTTTTTCAATATTTGTAAAAAATAATCATCATTTAGTTGAAAAATTTAAGAATTTAAAAGAATCACTATAAATATTAGAAATAATATTTCAGTGACATACATAATTTAAAATAAATAAACAAAACTTAATTGCCTTCTTATACGCCAATGACAACCATTTTGATGATAAAATGGATATAAAATTCTATCAACAATAGCAAAACCACAATGTAAAGGACCTAGGAATAGTTACTGAGAAATGCACAGGAAAAGTATATGAGGAAAACTATAAAAATCTAATAAGGGACATAAAATAAGATTTGAATAAATGGAGAGGCATACCATGTTTTTAGAGAGACTCACTATTGTAAAAATGACAATACTCCCCAAATTATTTTTTTATGCTAAACATTATCCCAATAAAATTCCAGGAGAATTTGTGAGAGTGTATGTGTGTGTGTGTGTGTGTGTGTGTGTGTGTGTGTGAGAGAGAGAGAGAGAGAGAGAGAGAGAGAGAGAGAGAGAGAGAGAAGAGAGAGCTAGGTTTCGGAAGTGGATAAAATGATTTCTAAGTTTAATGTAAAATATCAATATGCACAATAGTCAAAAATTGCTGAAAAAATAATATGAATAGTGAGGAAGAGCGTATTTGACCATGTATTAGCCAAACTAGAATGAAGACAGTGCAGTAGTTGTGTAAATACGAAGAGATCAAAAAAGCAGAGAAAGATTCCAAAAAATACACCCAAGTAAACATGGTGATTCAGTACGTGCTCTAAGGTGGCATTTTACATCAACGTGGAAAAACAAGCTGTGCAATGAGCAGTGACGGGACCCTACACAGGCACTCGCGAGGAGATGGCCAGGTGGGTACTTCCCAGGCCACAACCAAAAGGCTGCCTTTTCCATGTTGGTCATTTCATTATTTCTGAAAGTTTTTCACATTTGTGTTATGAATTTGTTGACTCCAAAGATGGGTACTTTGTGCATAAGTATTTGAGAAGTTTCAGGCCGATCGCACTAAGGAATCTTGTTTGAACATGGGTTGGTATATTAGGACTATTTTGCGGCACGTGGAAGTCATGTGCTTAGTTCAGACATGGTCGATGTACTTCATCCTGCTGAAGACTTTGGGAGGAAGAAGAAGTTCAGTTATTGAGAGGTCTTGTAAATCTAGCAGCATCAGCCAGGACCAGAGCCACTGCACAACGAGAGCCTTGTCCACGGACGCAGTCATCCATAGATAGATATTTAAAAAAATATAAATAAATAAGACAAACACACCTATTGACACTCGTGTCCTTACTCAGAATTTGAACATTTCACGTTGTGGTTTATATCCTTTCCGATTTGTTTAATTTATCAGAATAATATTTCTGAGTTCTCAATTTAAACTACAAGTACATATAGTTGCCATGAATCACTATGTAATGACTAATATTTACTGTATATTAATAATTATCTTATAAAAAGCTTAATTTATACTGATACTTACCATTGAAAAATAGTATGTTAACTTTTTTTTTTACTGAGAAAGGGGTATCTTTTCCTTATTTTCACAAGGGCATCCTATGGCCTAGAAGCATCCTCGACTTCCTAACATATGACAGATTAAGCCCAGATGCACACCAGCTTTCACACAAAAACAAAGCCCCATATGAAGTGGAAGAAATAAACAAAAGCTCTTCAGAAGAGGTTAAACTTCCAAGCTTAAATCAGAGGCTGAAATCATAAAGAAAAAAGATGGAAAGATTTGGCTAAGGAGAAAAACCACAGATATATAATATGTATAGCAAACAAATAAAAATTAAAACAACAACAAAAAATAAGACAAGCAAAGGAAACATAAAAATCTGTAAGGAAAAAGTAAAGGCACTCACAGACTAGGAAGGGTAGATCACGAGAGTCCGGAGGAGGAGCACAGCCTTCCACACAAACACCTCCTTCAGGTCCGCTGGAAAAGGTTGACAACACGTTAGTACCAGGCGGTGATATAAATGGAAATGAAAATAAGCATATGGAAAGACGCTATGAGTTACTCATAATCAGAAAATAAAAATTTACCTGACATATCATTTATGCCTATTAGATTGGAAAAAAAAAACAAAAACATGTAGAAATGAAACAATATTTAAAAACAAATTATGGAAAAATAAAACAATAAAATAATATGTAATGTTTAACATATGATGTAATAGACATTCTCAAACTTTCGTAGAGAGAGAAATTTGTACAAATTTTGTGAAGGAAATCATTAAAGTGCAGTAGAAATTTTACTACTGTGCATACTTTTTAATTCTGCTGCCAATTAGCAACATCAGGAAATTGATGGAATATGATACAAAAACAGTTTTTTTCTAAGTTGTTTATAAAAAGAAAACTATTCTCAATAACTGAAATTTCATAGAGAACTGCTTAGCCAAATTATTAAACATCCATAAAATAAAGTACTATGTAGCCATTTAAAAAATGATGTAGATTTAGAGTTAATATTCTATAACCCCCTCTTGCATTATTACATATTTGTATTCACATGTGAAAAAACACATACACACTGGAATTACATACACCAAAAATTTAGCAATGGATTTCTGCATAACTATGAATGGTTTCATAATGAGCATGTCTTTCTCTTATAATCAGAAAAATCATAAGACAAGAAAATATTTTTGTTCACATTGAAATAACATACCATTCAGAACTAAAAAGTAGTTGTGCTCAACAACGCTCTTCCGGTTTTGGGCAAACACTCTGACAGAAGAGTCTCAGGTGTCCCCACGTGCTTAAGAGGCAAGCGCGTCTTCGGCTGCAGAAAGGGGTCTGGCCTGGCCCAGCGCCAGGCACAGTGGCGGCGCGGGGAGGACGCGGGTGGGTGCTCAGCTCCAGGCGGGAGGCACCAGCCCTCTCTGAGTGGATTCGGGGCAATCCCGCTGGAAGGGAGTTTCTGCCCTGAGGGGAGCCGGGACAGACGCCCAGCTCTTCGGTTCTGAGTACTGAGATTTTGGTTCTCTGCCTGCTGCCCTCCCGCCCGTCACCACCATCTAGGCTGGCAGGCGCACACACCGCGGGTACGGAGGGGAGGAGAGCCGAGCTGTGTGGCACTCCCATCCCTGCACTCGAGAGGGCTTCGCCTCCACCTGGTTGAGCTTGTTTTAAATGCCAGCACCTGCGCTGCTCTGGAGCAGGCTATATGGGTCTGTGGCTGGCGAGTCTCACATCCCTGGAGGTCTCAGGTGTTTTGACTTCCAGGCGGTGGCGACCTTGCAGGTACCGCTGTTTAAAGAGTGGGAAGCAGAAAGTGGGCCTTTCATTAAAGGAATAGCACGAGCTACCCAGTGTACAGGACCCGACACAGCAGGGCCTGGCCCCTGGGGCTAACTTGAAGCCCCATCGCCCCTCCAGGGCCCCCGGGACTGCTGGGGAGAAAGCTGCGCGCCCCCCCCCCCCGCCCCCAGACTCAGATGGACACCTTTGATGCTCCCTTGAGTGAGGACAACTACCCCTGAGAGGAGAAAACAAGTTTTTCAGAGGCCAAACTGCAATTCAAGGCCTTTTCCTCTTCCCAAAGCCACCCCGGCCCCAAATGTGGACAGTGCAGGCAGAGCGGGCTGTGAGTAGCTGTCCCTTTCGTCTGGCTTCTGCAGCCGTCCCTGCTGCGAATGCACGAGCCAGGCCGGGACTGGGTGGCCCCGGGAGAAACCAAGAGCAGGTGCAGATTTTGTTTTCTTTCTGAATCTTTATGGTATTTCTCCGGTTGTGGGGATAACATTTTTTTTGTTTGTTTTAATTTTGGAAGAAAAAATGAGTTAAGATTATATCAATTAAATACAGTGAAGACTGCAGTCTGTGTGATAATAGGGGAAATGCTTTTGGTGAAATGCATCGTGGAAAAATCAGAGTTAAAATGGTTTGTGGCACCGGAGTGCAGCTGCCTACAGAGGCCGTGCCGTTTCTGGTGTGTGGCAGGCATTCCACGGACAGAATGTAGAATAAGTGGACGTGCTGGTTGAATGAAGGGATGGGCGAATAAATAACCAAATGAACATTCACAAAGATACTACAAGGAAATTGTGGAAAGTAATTTTAAGGAGGAAAAAGAATATGAGTGATTTAAAAATTGTTGTTACTTTCCACATTTTCTTTAATAAATCTGTATTTAATATTTAAAAATCCTTAAAATATAATCTGATTCTAACCAAACTTCTAGCTTAGCGATAACGCAGGGCTGGAGGAACAACTTAAACCATAGCTGTGAGGGAACAATTACACAAATTCAAAATGTGGGACGTTCCGCAAGACAACTGTCTTGGGTTCTTCAAAAGGAAACTGTCATATGCAAAAAAAAAAAAAAGAGTGAGGTGGACTTTTCCAGGTTAAAAGAGACCAGAGTGACATAACAACCAAAAGCAAATGTGGATCTAAATTGAACCCTATAGAAGACGTTCTTGGAATAATTAGGAAAATGTGACTTTCGTCCAGATGTAAGATAATATTTATGAAGTTATTTATTTATAGTTTTTTCATTGTGATATTGTATTGTAGATGAATGCATCTCCTTACTCTCAGGGGATTTGGATTCAAGGTGAAGTATTTATAATTTAAGTATCGTGAAGCTTCCAAATATTACACACCAAAATGTGTATGAAAACATATAAGGGAGACAGCAGATATACCAAAATGTGAACAATTGTTAAATTCTGTGTTTGCATTATTTTCTTTAGTATTTCCAGTTTTGGAAATTTTCATCATAACAAATTAGGGAACATTTAAAAAATACACACACACACATAAATGTGCACATGCATGTGTAGGTGGAAATACGTCACACACAGGCACACATGCATTCGCTGTAGCTCTCAGGTCACACCAGGAGTGATGGGCTCCCTAAAGCCGTGACCAGGGCATGACGGGGTTGGATGGAGGTGCTGAGGGTAGTATAACGTGAATCACTTCCATTTCCTCATTGCCTGCCTCGGTTCTCTTCAGGGGTCTGTGCACCCAGCCTGCCCTCCTGGGGGTGCCTCTCTGCCCAGAGTTCACAGACAGACCCAGAGTCGCTGGGGATTAGGAGGGAGGAGCAGCCCTCCCAAGCCCATCCCTCCCTCCCCTCAGGGGCAATCTGCAGACACAAGGAGGCAACCAACCCTAAAACTCCCCCGGGAGACTCCGGCGGGGCACGCAGGGCCAGGCAGTGCCCAGGAGAAGGCCCACACTGACGTTCACCTCCTCTGTCGCCTGCAGTGGAAATGTGGGGTGGTGCTGAGGTCAGGCGGTCCCCGTGGAGGTGCCACTGTCTAGGGCTAGTGAGGGGGGCTAAGGGTGGGGAGAGAGGCTTTAGCTGTGGGTGCACGAGGCAGGAGGCTCACTGCAGAGCCCAATTATCAGAGAATAAGCAATATAATTTGATTCCATGATGTAATTATATACAGTCTTTTTAAAACATATAATTCACATGCCATAAAGTTCACTTTTACTGCTTACAGCTCAACAGGTTTTAGTATATTCACAAACCTGTGCAACCATTACCACTATGCAATTCCAGAACATTTTCCTCACCCCCCCAAAAAAATTCTATTCCCATTAACAGTCACTCCCTTTTTTCCCTTCCACCCAGCAACCACTCATCTACTTTCTACCTCTGTGGATTTGCTTATTCTGGACATTTCCAATAAATGGGGTCATACAATGTGGCCTTTGTGTTTGGTTTCTTTCATGTTGTAGCATGTATCTATACTTCACTCATTTTTATGGCTAAATAAATTACATTTTGTTTACCCATTCAGCAGTTGATGGACATTGGGGTTGTTTCTGCTTTTTGGCTATTATGAATAACGTTGCTATGGACGTTTGTGTAAGTTTTGCATTTGTGGGTAGACATATGTTCTCAATCCTCTTGGGATTTCTGAGTCACAGGAGGAACTGCCAGATTTTTCTGAAATCTTCACTATTGGGCATGTCTACTAGCAACGTACGAGGGTTCCAGCTTCTCCACGTTATCACCATTCCTTATTTTTGGTCTTTTTTCATTATAGCCATCCTAGTGGATGTGAAATGGTTTTGATTTGCATTTTACTAATGACCAATGATGTTGAGCATCTTTTTATCTCCTTATTGGTCATTTTTATATATTCTTTGGGGAAATGTTTGTTCAAATTATTTGCATATTTTTAATTAGGTCGTTTGTATTTTGAGTGTTGACAATTCTATTATCTATTCTTGATACTAGACTCATATATAATTTGCCAATTTTTTCTCCCATTCTGTGGGTTGTCTTTTTACTTTGTAGTGTCCTTTGAAGCACAAAAGTTTTTAATGAAGTCAGATTTATCTATTTTTTCTTTGATAATTATGGTTTAAGTGTTATATCTAAGAAACAATTGCCTAATCCAATATCACAAAACTTTACACCTATGTTTCGTTCTAAGAGTTTTATAGCTTTAGCCCTTACTTTTTGGTCTTTGGTCCATTTAATTTTTCTATATGGTGAGAGGTAGGAGTTAAAATTCATTCTTTGCATATGCATATCCATTTGGAGCAACAATTGATATTCTTTCTCCATTGAAATGTCTCACCACTCTGTTAAAAAAACAACTGACCATAAATGTATGGGTTTATGTCTAGACTCCAGATTTTATTCCATTAATCTATATCCTTGTGCTAGTATCAACTTATCTTAATAACTGTGGCTATGTATTAAGCTTTGAAACCTGGAAGTGTGATTCCTCTAGCTTGGTTCTTTTGTTCAAGATTGTTTTAACTATTCCAAATGCTTTGCATTTCCATACAAATTTAAGAACAGCTTGTGAATTTCTGCAAAAAAAAAAAAAAAAAAAAAACAATCCAGCTTGGATTTTAATAGGAATTTCATTGATTCTGTTGATCAACTTGGGGAATATTGACATTTTAACATTAAGTGTTCCAATCCATCAACATGGGATGTCTTTCTATTCATTTAAGTCTTCTTTCGATGATTTTTCCCTTAGTTTCCAGTGTATAAGTCTTCCATTTCTTCTTAAAAATTTATTACTAAGAATATTATTTCTTTTTGATGCTATTATGAATGAAAATTTTTTAAATTTTGTTTTTAGGTTGCTCATCATTAGTGTTATATAAAAATATAACAAAATATAAAAATAAAACATTATTGAAATAAAAATTCTTAATACAGTTGATATATATATATATTTTTTTTTTGAGACAGAGTCTCACTCTGTTGCCCTGGCTAGAGTGAGTGCTATGGCATCAGCCTAGCTCACAGCAACCTCAAACTCCTGGGCTGAAGCGATCCTACTGCCTCAGCCTCCCGAGTAGCTGGGACTACAGGCATGCGCCCGGCATATTTTTTCTATATATATTTTTAGTTGTCCAGATAATTTATTTCTATTTTTAGTAGAGACGGGGTCTCGCTCAGGCTGGTCTCGAACTCCTGACTGACCTCGAGTGATCCACCCTCCTCAGCCTCCTAGAGGGCTAGGATTACAGGCGTGAGCCACCGCGCCCGGCCTCAGTTGATATTTTTATATCAATCTTATATCCTAAAGTTTTGCAAAACTTGTTTACTAGCTCCCATGATTATCTGTGGATTTCATTAGACCTAGTACATCTAAGATCATGTTATCTAAAAATAGAGATAGTTTTACCTTTTTCTTTCCAAACTCGATATCTTTTAGTTCTTCTCCTTGCCTAATTGCCCTGGCTAGAACCTCCAGCAAAATGTGGACTAACAATTGGGAGAGTGGACGTCCTTACTCTTCCTGACCTTAGGAGGAAGCTTTGAGTTCTCAGCCATTAAGCATGATGTTAGCTGTGGGTATTTCATAGATGCCCTTAACCATGTTGAAGATATTCCCTTCTGTTTCTAGTTTGTTGAGTTTTTTTTTTTCAATCATTAAAATGTTATATATAGCCTTTTAAAAACCACATGTTGCTGGAAATTTTTAATGCAGGAAAATGTGTCCAATACAATGTTAAGTATATGATTTAAAATAAAAAAATGTTATCCAGTAGACTTCAGTTATGAATGAAGAAAAGCATGGAAAGAAAGAAGAAAGAATTGATAGTGTATGATGTATCTTTGTTTTTAGAAAAAAACGAGAAAGAATTAATAGCATATCTTTCTTGATCAGTGGTCCCCAACTTTTTGGCACCAGGGACTGGTTTCTTGGAAGAAAATTTTTCCACAGGTGGGGGTTGGGGGCTGTGCTGAGGCAGAGCTTGGCAGCCGGGTCCCTGATAGGCTGCAGACCAGCAGCGCCAGTCTGTGCCCTGGAGGTTGGGAACCACAGTTCTACATAGTATCTTTCTAGATGGTGATAGGATGCCTATTATTTTTTTCTTGATCATTTTCAATATTTTCCAACAAGTGAATATATTAGTTTTATTATCAGGAGAGAGAGAATCACTGACAATCACAATTCATATGAGAGAGAGAGAGAGAGAGAGAGAAAGAAAGAGAGTGAGCGTGCACATGCATGAGCCAGTGATAAGTCAGAGTGATCCCAGTGCGTGAGCTCAGGGCGGCCGAGCTGCGAGGCTGCGGCTGTGTTCTGCATGGCTGGCACTGAGGGCAGGTGTCTTGGTTTCTGGGTGAGGAGCTGAGAAAGCTCTGGAGCAGCCTCGGCGATGGCTTCTTGGAGGAAGTGGAGGCGCTCCTGGGTGTGAGTATTCCCAGCAGCAGCTAGTTCTGGGGTACCACGTAGAGGGGAGAATCTATCCATGTTCAGCAGCCAGAAGGTTCCTTCGGGGGTTAGAATGGGATCTCATGTGCAAATCCTGTGGGGTCAGCCTGTGGTGGGTCTGCCTGGGAACAGGAATGTGAACTTGACCCCACAGACATTGAGAGCCACTAACCCTAGTTGTTTTGAGTGCCACGGTAAGGTAAAGTGAACCCAGAAAACCACAGGTTCCAGGGCTTGAGAGGACTGGAAGGTATTTGACTCAAACCCTCCCATTCCTGCATGTAAAGTGACAGTTGAAAATGACACAGGAAGTGCCACATGCACCCTACTTCTTTGCAGTAAAAGGTGAGGATGGGAGCTCCTTGAAGGCAGGGCGTTGTTTAAGTGATGCATCTTCGAATTCCCACTGCCCAGCACACTACCTGGCCTGTGTCATGTGCTCGATACATTTTGTTAAATTAAACTCTTGGGCAGCTTTTAGGCTATGATGGCCCTAACCCCTTTCCCTGTGCCCACCTAAACATTTTAACTCATAGTAAGAAGAGTGTCTGGGATTCTTCCTGCACTTGCAGGATCTAAATATATGCCCTTTGCAGTGGAAGAGAACAGTTATTGACAGCAGGAACTTTCCTTCAACACCTCCATTTCTCAAGGGCCTGCATCCCTGATACAATCCCTATTGCAGAGCTGAAGCAGGGCAAACATGTTCTGAAGCAATCAATGAATGAAAGCCCTTCCAAAATGTGGGCTCACCCATCCGGAATGCAGCCCGGAGTGCGACGGTAGCGCTGGCATCCTTGTTACTCAGCTTGCTGTGAATTAATCTGCAAAGGTCTGCAGACTTTCTTTGAATGTTGAACCTAAAATCTTTGTAAAAATCCTTCAAAAGAAGTATTAGCCACTGGTAAGTAAATTTCGTTTCTTTATAACAGGCTCAACAAACTTTACCAATAAAGAGCCAGATTGCCTGGGAGCCATGCGGTCTCCTGTAACAACTCCACCCTGCCTTCGCAGCCTGAAAGCAGCCACAGGCAATACATACAGGAAAGGCCATGACGTTCCAATAAAACTTTATTCATGGGCACTGAAATTTGAATTTCCTACACTTTTCACAAGTCACAGAGTATTCTTCTTCTTTTGCTTTATTTTTTAACCATTTAAAAATGTAAAACCTGTTCTTAGGTCCTGGGTTGTACAAAAAGAGGTGGTGGGGGAGCTCGGTTCTGCCTCCGGGCCATCCTTTGCCAGCCCCTGCTTTAGAAGATGGCCTTGAGAGGGCAGCGTGGGAGGCATGGCCCAGGCTCATCTGTGTGCGGAACGTTCTCCCCCTCAAGTCGCTCCATCACTGGACTCGTGTTTCAGGAATTACATGAGCGATTTTTTCAAGAACTCAACTCATTGTCTCCGCATCAATCCTTCTCTAAACAATACCTGACTTGTTTTGTTGTCTTTTCCCTCCAATAACCCATTTCCTGTGTAAATTCCCAGTCAACGCTCTGCCCCGTCGATGCACAGGTCTGGCTGGCGAGAGGGAAGGATTGGCGAGTACACACACCTGCGACCCACCCAATGGGCGAGGACAACCGAAGCCCCGGAAAATGGCTTCCTTCTTTTAGTTACCGAGAAAGAGCAAACTTTCTATGTGCTTCTTTTTAAAATGCAACAATGTAAAGGTCACAGAGGAGGAGATGAAACTCGGAGTTGTAATAAGGAAGGAGAAATAAAAAATAATGACAGAAATAAATTGTCATAAGAGGGGATACAGTTATGATTTATTGTGATATTCTACAAATTTGGAGGTGATTAAAAGCCACCTAAAATTCACATTAACAAGTCACATAAAAATGGAATTAAACTAGTGGGCATAATGTGGCAGGGTATAAAGAAAAATCATGACAGAAATAAATTGACAGAAGAATGATACTATTCAAGTTTTACTCTGTCGCGCCGCCCTGACAGGAGCCTAGTATTTTAATTTCAGAGTTGTGGTTGAGTTTTTGGAGTTCATTAAAGGCCCACATTAAGAATCTCATAAAAGTGAGAAGAAATTAGTGACCATAATGTGGCAGAGGAAATAAAGAAACAATAATGACAGAAATAAATTGACAGAAGAATGATACACTTAATGTTTCACTCTGACACCCCTATTAATAGGCCCCTGCAAGCTGGAACAAATGTCATTCATATTTTAGCCAAAGTATACCGCTAATTAGGCCAGCTCTCTGCACTGGAATTAGATTTGAGATCCCTCACCTTTAGAGTGGAATCATTTGAATTCTAAAGGAAAGAGCTGGTGACAGAAAAAAAAACTTTCTACTTGGGCTTTTCTAATGAGATAAAATTCCCCCTTCCTCCCCATTTCGCAGCTATAATTGCTGATTATGTTGTTACATAGCCGCGGCTCTCCGCGCTCTCCTCCCATCATTATGATCTAGTCTGGCATATCAGGAGGCTTCAAACGCAGACTGGAGTGGTTGGAGTCTAATTTAGCCCTCATTTAGGCGGCAGGTACCACACAAGGTAAACACTGCATTGTTATAATTAATTACCCCTTAGGCCTCGCCAGGCCATCTCTGTTTCAGCTGACCCTTATAATAATAAGGCTTGCGGGCATATTGTATTTCTTTTGACAGATTAATTAGAAATTCAGCCGTGGAGGTACAAAGCAACTCGGTCATGAATATTTAAATGGCCTGACACAAAAAATCATGAAAGGGCTGCCGAACTACATGACGGACAGGGGATATTAGGCAAGTGACTCTAATCAATAATCTCTTGATCTCTTACATATTAATACACTGCCTGCTGTTATTAAGCTCCGTAATAAGGAAGGGGAGAGAAAGTTAGTGTAGCTCTGCTGTAGGCCTCCACGAGGCCCCCAGTGATTCCGCTAACTGACTCAGAAAATGCACAGAGGAGCCGGGCCTCAGCCTCTTCAATCTAATCCAATCTTAAGGAATGGCAGCTCTGAGTAGCACCGACTGGATAATTATTGGCGCTGACAAGGTGAGGGCGTTTGCAGGCAAATGAGCTCGGAAGCAGCCCAAGTCCCCAGACCACCCAGAGCAGGGCACGCGGAACGCCAGCCGCTCTGTTCCGCCTGGTGGGGCCGCGGGGGACCCAGCCTGGGGGTGGGGAGGGGGACATGGGGGCACCAAGCCCTGCAGGGGTGGGGACCCGCCTTGCTGGGGAAGGGGTGGTACCGGGCCCTGTCGGGTGGGGACAGCCCTGCCGTCCAGGGCCGGGGCTCGCGCCTGTTGTCAGGGCGACGCGAACAGCACATCTACCAGACCGCCAGTCCCTGTGCTCGCCCCTTCCAGCTCCAAGGCCACCGAATGAATTAAGTGGCAGAGGCAGCTCAATAGCATTGAAATTCATGACGGGCGGAGGAGCCCAGTGCTCCCAGCCCCTGGCGCGTCTGCGCGCCTCAGCCCACGTGGCGTGCCCAGCCTGTCCCCAGCCCGCTGCTCACCAGCCCCCAGGACCCAGCTCGGCACCTGGGGAGCCCCACAGCTCCGGCCTTTGGGGGGCCGTGTGTACCCCAGAGGCCCCTGGGCAGGACGGCACCGAGGGAGGCCGTGAGCGAAACATGCGCGTCGGGCTGACGCTGGAAAGTAAAACAAAACAACTGCACAGACACCACCTAACTGAGGCCCCGGAGGCCGCCCAGCTGAGTCCCCTGAGGCTGCAATGCGCAGGGACACATTCCCACCTGAGGCGCTCAGGCTGTTGCCGGCCAGCGCGGCTTTTCTCTCTGAAACCTGAAATTCTTTGGCAAGCCCCGGAGAGAAACACTCCTCTTTATGCTGGGGGTGCTGAACTGGGAGGCTGTTTCATTTCCAGTCTGCGCCCCCCACGCCCAGCCCAAGCCTCTGAAGGAAGTGACTCCACCATATCCTGCACGTGGGGGCTGCAGGGCCACACTCCAGGACACAGAGCGCAGCTCTGCAGGGGGCTTTCTGTTTTATGATGGGACACATGAGCCTGTCCAGCACCCAGGACCCTCTCTGGGGGCTCAGCCTGGAGGTGGGGACTCAGGTTTTCTGCAAAGCAATAGGCTCTGAAAACGGACTATGCAGACACTTTGTATGTTCACCCCAAAACGTTCCCTTCAACCAGAGAAAACCACCCGGACTCTGGAGCTTTCGAGGGGCTTTCGAGCCAGACAACCAGGGCTGAATGTTGGCCTCACTGCTTTGGTCATGCCTGGCTTTGCTGCCCCCACTTTGTCATCTTTAAACAGAGATGATAATGTTCGCAGATACCAGACTTGGGGCTGGCCCAGAGGCAGGGGGAGGGCGAGGGGGAGGAGGAGACAGATGCCTAGGCAGGGCGGACAGTGGGGTGCCGGGAGGATAGCAGCCACAAGGCTCATCCTGTAGCTCTGCTGCCCAAAAGTGCCCCAGGCGGGCCCCCCACCTGTGGCTGTGGACCTCCTGCTCCTATGGCCTGAACTGCAGGCCTGATTGGAGCCCTCCTCGGGACTGGGTTCCCTGAAGTTCTCCCAGTGCTCTCTGGGGTCAAGTGCAGGGTTGTAGCTGGGCCTTCTCCAAGGTATTTCCTATTGCTTGTAAGACACTCATTTGCCCCATGCATATTTCTGAGCACCCACTATGTGCGCATGCTGGAGAAGAGAACTGAACCACTCTTTGCTTCTTGGATGGGACTGACTGCCTACCAGAGGTACCTGCAGAGGCCCAGGGGAGGACAGCAGCAGAAGCCACCGAACGCTGCCCTGCCCACGGCCTTCCCTGTCTGCTTTGATGCAGGGCCTCGCCTGGTACTCATTCTTTGTATGATTGCAGAATTCTTTCCTAACTGGAAAAATGCAACCACCACTGTCCTGGACCAAGCTTGGGATGGAGGACTTAGATGAAAAACTTGATTTCTCTGCTTCCTCCTGGGAGACCTGGAGTGGGTTTGAAAGAAGGGACTGATAGAGGCAGGATTGACAGGGTGAGCAGTGCTGGGATTTGGTTGTTGGTCCTGGAGGGAGGAGGCAGGAAAAGCAGAGGCTTGGGAGGTGGGTTCTGAGCCATGCCATAGTCTAGAAATATGTGTAAAAGAATAGAGACATCTCCTGTTCAATTTCTAGTTGTTTCCATCTTGGTGACGTCAATCTTTCCATATATTCCAATCCAGGAAAGTCTGACCCTTCTGTGAGTGATTTTTGTTTGCTTGATTTTTTTATTTTGTTTTTAGTGGAAATTAAAGAAAATAAATAATTGTCATGTCTGTATCAACATGTTACAGAACATTGGGGGGAGAAAACAAATGATGAAATTCAACGGAAGCAGGAATGCCAAGCCACTGTGGGATGATTGTGCCCCAAGAATGTGTGGGCCCCTTGGGGGGGCACTTAACTGTCCAGTGAACACCCGTCCTGCCATTCTGGAGAATGGGACCCATCCGTGGTGGCCCAGGCGGCCTGAGCATCTTTCTCTGGCTGTGGTCTATCGTGCTTAGGGTAGACTCTGGTAGTCTTCGTCCTCACGTGGCTCCCAGCCAGCAAGGAGCTCGTGCTTTGCAGGGAGGGCTCCGTAATTTGGGATTGGTACTGCCCAGTGCAGCTCCCATAGGTCCTGGTGGGGATGGTAGCATTTGCCATCAAAGTGCCAGGAGCACTAAGTGCCACAATGCACTGACAAGCTCCTTATAACGAAAAACACTGTTGCTTGTTGGCTTTAAAGACGATTCCAGCTTACTTCCCACATCCTCCAGGAAGTCTCCTCTGCTGCGCTCAGCGTTCCCAGTGCAGCCGCCTACTCTGCCTGACTTCATTGGTTCTTACTTGGCCTTGTGTTTGGCCACTGGTCCACTGCATACCTAGTGACTCTGGCAAGGGCCAACACCTACGCACCTTCCCCTGTCCTCCTCGCACCTGCCTCACCCAGCACAGCGCTGGGAGCTCAGCCTGGACAGGGCGGGCTCCTCATGCAGTGCTCAGCCTGCATGGGCACACGGTGGGCCTCCTTGTCAGCACCCGGCGACTTGCAAGGGCTCAAAAAGGGAGTAGATAATGAAGAAAAAGAAAAACAATCTGAGGGGGACTGCCAGACTAAAGACTCAAAATACTCAAGTGCGGATCTTGCGAGCCTGGTCCTGCTGCCGCTAATAGTAATGACGGTCACAATGACAGCGATCGTTTCTACTCTCCCAGTCTGGTTCAGCAAAACGTTAGCAAAAGGTGTAGTCCTGGGAACAGAGTCTTTTACCTCCCCCTCTTTATTGCCAAATCATAATGAAGTGCAAGCCAAGAAGCAAATTCATTGCAAATTGTATAAAAGATTTGGGGCCAAAATGAAGCTGTTAAAAACCACATCTGTAAAAATGGTGTAATGATTATGGGTGGGTAAAAATCTGGCAAGAATTATTTTCTTAAATAAGGCATAAAGGAGAACAGATGTGCTATAACTGACACTTTTTTTTCAGTTTCATGAATTCTGTGAAAAGAAAAAAAAATTGATCTGATTGATCAGATTATCCTATTTATTATGGTGCGGCTGGAGCGCCAGAAAATCCTCTCGTCTCAATTCTGTTTCCTGGGAAAGAAAGGTGGTTCAGGGGGCCCAGGTGGATGTGCTTCGTGGCAGGTTGGCTGGGAAATGGAGAAGGTTTGGGGAATGTTAAGATCTGCAGAGGATCCATCTGATGGTGGGAGGGAGGTGGAGGTGAAATCTCAGTAGAAAACCACAAACACAAAGGAACACCGGCATTTTAGGGTCAGGATGGACTGAGAAAAATGGCCAAAGACAGAGATAGGCAGTTTAAGTCTGGAAATAATTAGCATCAAGAGAAGACAACTGAATTCCATATTACCTTGGTCAATGTCTGCAAAGGCAGTCGGGGGAGGTATTTGGGTTGGGTTTACTTTTTGGATCTTAGCAACATAAATTTGTTGTCACTGAACTATTAAACACAATGGGACACATGTTGGCAAGGAGGGGCCTGCAGAGGCATGGAACTTATTAAGGGACGTCCTATGAAATAATCGCCTGAATGGGCCCACTGCACAATTTTAATATCCCATGACAACACTCAATTGTCAAATTCAGCTAGAGTGTCCAGGATGCTACTAAAATTAAGCCAGAAATTCTTAGATTTATTCTAGACTTTTTTTCCTTTAGTCAGGTACAGGAAATGCCAGTAAGCTGTGAGAATCTAGGCAAGAAATAAGAAACTGAGAAGAAAAAAGGATGGTCTTGCATTTTATGAGATTTCTGCCCTTAAATCTATAACGAATGTCTTTTTCCTACCCTCGATAAAGAGGCAATGTGGGATTTTAATTGGACTTTTGGCTTTTCTTCATTTGATTTAAACCAAGGTAGAATTTCAAACAATAACACTGGAACACCTGGTTAACACGTTAGATGATATGTACAGTTGTAAATTGTGGTTTTAATAGTTGCTCACTGGGGGATTTAAAAGGGTCTCATTGTTCTGTTAGGCAGATATTAAAAAAAAAAATCCCGACCTACTTGGGATTTAAAAGCCAAGCACATGACTTCAATGCAACTCAGCTCATGAAATTTAATCATTTGACCCCCCTTGTGGCCAGTTCCTACAAGGAGAGACTCATGGTCGCATGGTGGGCTTCTCAGGTCTTCCCAAGTTGTCGTCCAGCTTAGAGTTTAAGGAAATATCTCAAATTCATATTTCTAGAAAAACAGGGAAGCTTTTTCCATCTGAGCATGAAGGTAAAGCCCTGCCGATGTTTGTGTGTGAGTGGGTGCATAGAGGCTTCTGTTTACCTATCCTCCATGGTGTGCCGATGTGAATTTTAAAAGAGAAAGTGTGTAAATGTTTTGGCCGGGCAGTTCGCTTCTTTCTCTTTTGGAAAAACAACCGAAGTTCCCCAAGCTCTGGGTAGTTGCTGGTTTTCTTTTCCACCAGCTCCTTTCCTCAGCAGGGGGCTCGCCCCGCCTGGAAGCCTGAGTGGGGTGACCCCATATTTTAAAGTGACAGTTTTCAAAATGCCTGCATGACTTTTGCCCTTCCCGTCCAGCTGTGGCCCCCACCCTGCCGCCGCCTCCAGACCTGACCCTCAGAGTGCACATATGTAACACAAAGACGTTGGGCTTATTGCCTCCCTCCGATGGGAGCCGGGAGCCTGTGGAAGTGGCCCACAGAGATGTGCCCTGCGGGGACTCTGTCCTCCGCCTCCTCCTCCTCAGGCGGCCCCACCCTCGGCGCCCTGCCCTGGCCCAGCTGGGAGGACAGACCAATATGGGCACCTGGGCCCGTTCCTGGGCAGGATCTCTGTTGCCAGAGCCCAGAAGGAAGCCCTGGGGGGAAGGGATGGAGGGGAGGACTAGACCTCAGAGAGGATGGAAGCATGGAGACTACCTCTTTCAACCCCGTTATTTTGGGACAAGCACAGTGAAGCCCCGAGAACCTGACAGTAGCCTGGCAGGGGCAGGGCTGGGCGGAGACCTCGCGTCCCTGTCCTCTGCCCTGCTGTGGTTCTGCAGGCGGCAGACAGGGACACTTTCAGATTTCCAGGCATTCCTTCCGGAAGTTCCTCTGGACTCTCCTGCATCTCCTACGAAAAGGCCTGATGAAAAAGGGAAGACTGTCCTCCCGAGCAGGGGGCGTTGAGATGCCAGCGCCTCCCTGCGGTCAGAAAGGGGCTAGGAGACCCCTGGGTCTTTTCAACCAGGGCTCTTTGCCATCACCCAGCCCGGGGCTCACACGTGCGGGCCTCCTTTTCTCTCGCACAGTGGGTGCTGTTCCTCACACACAGCTGATGCCTGATGCGCGGTGCCTGGCACACAGTAGGTGCCTGTCGCCTCACGGGCGATGGCGCCCAGAGTTTGCCGAATGAGTGTCTGCTCACTGCCAGGCCTGTGTTTGCCATGTCTGTCTCTGGGGGCTTGCAGGGACGGTCAGCAGATGCTGTCACTTCCTGCCAAGACAGGAGCTGGGCAGGACAGAGCAAGGCTGTGAGACTGACGGCGGCTCGGTCTGTGAGAGGCACTGTCGGGGTGGGGCTGGCTCACAAAAGCCTTGATTGTTGCCAGGCTCATCTCCAAAATCTACGCGACTTCCACAGTCGCAGCAGGGCAGGCCCCGCACACGGGTGTGGCCCCTGTGGGCGACGCTTCCGGAGCTCCAGGGAACTGGGTCTCTGCCCCCAGGTGCCTCCCCGGGGCTGCCATGGGAGGGACATGCTGAAAGGCACAGAATCATCTTCAGACCCCGGCCACGTCACCCTTACAGAGTTTAATACGTTTTAAGATATGTATTTTAGGGTTTGGATCTTTAAATTCTTACTACTTATTTTGTATCTTAGATTTTGCTATGAGGAAGTAAAGATTTACAGATGATGTTAGACGCATAATATGTTTCCATTTGCTTAAGTCAGGTGCAGCCTTAAGAAATTCCTTGGAAACACGGATGCCTCATGTCAAGGTGCCACCATTCCAAGTTGGGTGACCTGAGATAGTTTATTTGCTCTGTGTGAGCCTTAGTTTGCTCATCTAAAAAATGGGTTAGTAATGATACTTTTCACAGGGTCAGGTGAGAATTCCACCGGGCTTATCTGGGAGGGAAGCCAGAGCAGTGGCCTCATCCCCGAGCTCGACAAGGGCTGGACTCGGGCCCCGCTGGCCTGGGCACAGCTGGGGGCAGATGTAAAGCACACAGCCAGACAGCCTGCAGCGATGGCAAGGATGTGCCAGTCCCTCCCTGGGGAGATGGCCTTTCCAGAGTCATTCAGACCTCAATTCACCCTCCGAGTGTCTCTCAGATTCCAGGTCCTCTGATGGTGCGTTGGCAGCCTCAGTTCCCTCCCAGCCCCAGAGCCAGGTGTTACCAGCCACAGTGAGCCACGTTCCTGGCTGAAAGGTTTCCAAAGCCCAAGTCTCATTATTTTCTTCCCTGCAGTTGAACGTCTGGTTGCTTGGGGACGGTCCATCTGGGAGACATACTGATGGACACTTCCAGTTTTCACCCAGCTGTTGGTGTCACGTTGATGTGAGCCTGGCCGCCGGTGCCAGACCCAGGCTCAGTGGCTGCTGCAGCGTGGGCTTGTAGTCACCGGGAGTCGCGGGGTGTTCGTGGTAAGGAGGGCGCGGCCTGAGCCAAGCCACGCCGAGCAAAAGCAGGGAGCTTTAGGAGAATAGCCGGTAGCTGAGCTCGGATAAACCACAGGGTCAGGAGGCCCAGGGGTGGAGGAGTCGCAGACGTGGGGTCACCGGACAGGGCGGGGTTGTCTAGCCATGGAGACCTTGTCTGGCAGGCAGGAGCGAGCTGGCGCGGGCTGGGGGAGCCTAGGGCTGCAGCGACGCCCGGCCGGGAGGAGTGTGGCTGCATCACCTGCATGTCGCCCACCTGGCTCATGCTGCCCTCGGCTCGGCCTGCAGAGACATGGGCCGTGAGGGGTGGCAGGTGGCCAGCTTCCCTAAAGGAGACAGAGACCCTGTCATGGACCTCCAGGCCAGGGCCGAGCAAACCAGAGCAGGGGTCCACCTGCCTTCCCTCGTTCCTGACCAGGAAGGGAACGTTGGTTTTCCTAAGAAAGTCCATCAGCAAAGCCATCCTTGTTTGGCTCTGGAAAGGAAGAGGATACGTCTATTCCCAGTCTCTAAGGGCGGCACATTTAACTCAGAGTTCCTTAGGGCCGCACGGTGTGGCTCCCAGCTGAAGCAGATGAGGGAAAACCACCTTTCAGTCCCAGAAAGGTAGAGAGGTCAGGATGCCTGAGTAGACACCTTCATGCATTTTAACCAGAGTGAGTCTTGTGTACATGCGAGCTCCGAAGAAGCAGCTTTTCCACATCCAGCACTGAGAACCAAAGGGCCTCAAGGGCCCCTGAAAGTCTGTGCATGTAGGTGTGTGTGTATTGTGTGTGTGCACGTGTGCATGCATGCATGTGTATGTGCATATAGGTGCGTATGTCTGTGTACACATTCATGGGTGTTCACATGAACATGCGGCATTGTGTGGGTGTGTTCCTCTCTTGTGCGTATGTGTGTTTATGTTTGTGTGTATGTGCATGTGTGTATGCGTGTGCATGTATACGTGTGTGCATGTGCATGTTGAATTATCTCCCAGGTTTCACTGACACGCCGTGTGCTCAGTTTCAGGCTGGACTAACAGTGACAGAGGAACCACAAACATAGCTCAGAACAGTCTGTGGTTGTGCTGTTTTAATTCCTACCTTATTTTTTTACCTCAGCATTTACAAAGAGTATCTTCAGTGCCTCATTCAGTCCTCCCAACTGCCTGCCAGGTGCCAGCCCTCTGCCGTCTGCCAGGTGTGTGCAGCGGAAGCTCTGAGACCACCAACCTTTTGCCTCCACTCCCCGACCCCCACCTTCCTTCTCTCTGCCCCCCGTGGCTCAGGGTCAGCTCTGGGCACTGTCCTCACGTTCCCCAGGGAGCCCTCTCAGCTCTGCGTCCCACAGATGTCCCAGATTTGCCCTGTCTTTCCACCGTGCTGCCCTGGGCTTGGGTCAGTCACCACTGAGGTCACAAAGTACCTCTTAGGGGGTCTCCGCTTTCCCTCGTCCCAGAGCCTCCCCCAACTCTACATACCTGGGTGGATTCTTGCGCTGTCTCTGGTGTGAAACCGGGCGTGGTGCTCCTCCCCCCACGAATCAGTCGCCAGAAGGTTCTCATCAGTCTCAGGGTTCAAGTGACCCCTCCCTCCCAGCCAAGGCTGTCTCTGCTCCGGCTCTTCCCCCTTGAGTCTCCCGGGGCCTGGGATGCCCTCCCACCACCCTTGCCAGGCTGCTTGCCTCGAGTCTGGGCAGAGCAGTTCCGTCCGTGGGGTGGTGCCTCAGTCGTCTCTGCTTCAGCGCCCCCGGGGCTGTTGGACATTATAGTATGTGTCCGTCTGCTGTGGCATCCACCTGCAGAATGTAAGCTCCCTGAGGGCAGGGCATGGTCGTGCTGCCTCTGCAGGGGATAGGGCAGCACCTGGCACAGTGTGGGGACTCTGTGAATGGTTGGCAGGGGCAGGATTAGCCCGCCTATGGGAAAGGTCCCTGAGGCTTGTGGGGTCAGTGTCTAGCCTGTGGCCACTCAGCTTCTGCATGGTGGAGCCTGGGCATGACTGGTTCTCCTACTACAAAGCCAGTGCTCCACTTGCCAGTGCTGCGGAGGATTCCAGGGTGTTCTTCCTGCTGGTGGCTTTCGAAGCTGTGGGGGCCATTCCTTGCAGGGGGGCCTCCTTGCCCCACATGTAGTCCTGGCTGCCCCTGCAGAGGCCCGATCTTTCTGACAGCTGGAAAGTTCACCTCCACTACCCGTAGGGAAGCATATGAGGCAGGATATTGAGTTTGGAATTGTAACATACTTACTTTTCACATCGCCTTGTGGACCTGCACGTGACCCAGTATCTTGCCCTTTTCTGGACAACTCAGTGATGGCTTCTGTGTTTATTAATCCCGTGGTTATTTCCATGCAGACATTTTGGACAAAAGCACTTTACCTCCCTTCCCTTGTTTTAATACTCTTCTTTTCCCTTGTAGCAAAAGAGTTACTTTCAGGCCTGCAAGGAAAATCTGCAATTTCCCCAATGCGGCAAAATCGGGACGTTGCAAGAAGATAGCCCCGAGGTGCTAGTTCTCGGTGCAGCTGCTCTAGAGCTGAGTGAAGTGCATTTGCGCGATTCACTTCAAGGCGGTTAATGAATTACAACCGCATCATTACCTCTACATGTTGGTTTTAAACACATATTTATTCTTCTCTGGCTCAACAGTTACCCTCCAGAGTGAATCCAGGGCTCAGAGCACTTCTCCTTTTAATTCTTCTTCCACTTCATAATCTCCTCCTCCTTCTTCATTGCATTCTCTCTTTCCATCTTCTGCTCTTCCTTCTCCTTCTCCTCTTCCTTCACTTTTCTCTTTTTCCTTCTATTTTTAATAATACCTTGATTTGAATGTGGCTGTGCCTTCTCACCTTGCACAGAACAACTCTGGATTTTTGGCACGAGAATGCTCGGGTCTTTGCAGACACAGACTCCAGTAATAGCCTGGATGCCGCCTTGTCAGTGCCTTGATCTTTTTTCTCTTTTTCTCCTGTGTGGTCAGGATCGAAAGGAAGAGAGTGTGATTTCCTTGTGCGCCCTTCGGCCTTTCTGCCACCGCCATTCCAGGCTATTCCATGGGTGCGACAGGAAACAGAATGCACCTGTACAAGGGAATTTAATTAAGAATATACACATTAGAATTTCAGTGGGATTGCCTATTTAATGTTACTTTATTAAGCCTTCTATCAAACCCTTTTTTATGTATATCAGTTGATATACAATTAATCTGTTCTCTTGTGAGAAAAAAATAGCACCTGAGGTGAATGAAAAGTGTCAGATGATAATAATTATCAGCAGCTGTTCACTTGGAGCACCTCTGGCCGACACGGGGGATGCTGTGAGCTACCACTCCTCGCAACAGCCCACCTCATTAGGTTTGACCTTCCCAGCTGGGGATTTCATTTGTGTTTTTTTAATGGGTTTGTATACTGCAAATCACAACACCTTATGAAGACGGAGTCTTTGTAGCTCTAACAAAAGAGAGCATGCGAGTTTACAAAAAAGCCGCAGCTCCAGCCGACTGGCAGGGTACCCGCTGTAACGCAGGTAACTTTCCAGCCACTGGCTGGGGAAAGGCATCCCACCCCGACGTCTTAGCTGAGATAAATGCATTTCCTTGTCTTTGAAGCGCCTCTGCCCCGTGCAGCCACCAGCAGTAAAAAAGTAATTGCCGAGTCCTGATTGCACTTTGGAGCACGATGACAGCCCACTTAAAGCCAGAGCTCCAAATGCACAGAAGCCCTGATTTCCAGCAGCAGCACGCCGTCTCCGCACAGTGTCTTTCCGCAGACAGCCCGGGACAAGCCGGCAGTGGCTGTGGATCAGACACCGGCGGAAGTAAAGATTATAGATACAGAGGTGGGGGGAGTCTTTGGGAAAACATCTCTGGTTTTCTTTTTCCTTTCCATTTATGTTTGTAATAAACTCAGTCTCATACAATTAGCCTCAATTGTTTTTATATCTTCGCAGGCAATAATGCAGGCAGCCTGGGGAATGCGGTGGTAATCCCTATACCTGTGTTCATTTACCCAAATCACTATGGTTACAGCCAGGGCAAACTGTTTACTGTGAGAATCCGAGAGCCTCTTTCCAGCTACTAATGACCTTTCTGTTCCTCCAATAACATCAACAAACCGGGGAGGCTGCCCACGCCATTAAAGCCAATTGCCTCTCAAGTTACTGAGGGACTTGTGCGTTTCCTCATTTATTTTCTCTCATCTGATGTAACTCACATGCCACTTTCTTGTCTTTAAAGAAGGGGAAAAACTGTGGATTATTGATTTGCTTCTGAACAGAAGACCAACCTAAAAGCCCCGATGAATTGTCACTCATTATTGAAATTACTGAACACTAATTAAACTGGCAGCTCAAATCCCAGCAGACCGCGCTCATCTGAAGCTGAAATTCAGACACTTGGGCAGTGGAAGAGAGAGAGCGTTAGCAACCACCGGGATTGTAATAAGCTTTGCATTAATTTTTGCCTCTTAAAGGCACACAGCCCTATTTTCAGGGGCCCACACGGTCGCTGCCCGCACTAAGGTGGACCAGCCCAGGCCCCTGTCCCAGCTCTTTGCAGGAAGTGGCCCTTCAGATCCATCGTAGAATTTCTCTGTAAGACTCAGCCCTGGTTTCTGGGTGAGGGCAGGGCAGGCAGCCCGAGACACCCGCGGGAGAGCACGCGAAAGCAGCAGGCAGCACCGCAGCCGCGGGAAGTGTGGCCGCCGCAAGGAAGCCTGGCAAGTCAGGTGGCTTTGGTGAGAGGAAACTGAGTCAGGCCGGCTGGAGAGCGACAGTGACAGTGCAGGTCTCCCTGGAGAGGAACAATGCCAAATGGCATTTCCAATTCATCAAGTCTGATTTACTTTCTAAAATATGCCTTGGCCTATTTTCACGGCCACACAAACGCCACATAAATTATGCATGATTATGGTTAATCCACCTCCTTTGGCGCTGCCTAAGTCGTAGCCTCTCATTTGCTCAGCTTCAAAGGGGGCTGGTTCTGGGGAAGGGGCTGGTCCAAGGCTGCAACTGAGAGAGAATGTCCTGCAGTCACAGGAAAGTCAGAGCTAATTGGGCCTCACGAAGGCCTGCCTGTGTGTACAGCCTAGGCATGCCCGGGAAGGAGGCGGCGGGTGGTGACCGCTCGGCCAGGCATATTCAGACAAGGGTTTCTTATTGGGGTTATCACTTTCTTTTTTGAGGTTTTTCAAAAGTTAGAAATTTGCAAAGTTCATAGCAGCTTTATCTGTAAGGATCCAAACTGGAAACAACCCACACGTCCATCCGCAGGTGAATGGACAAACAGACTGTGATAGATCCATACGGTGGAGTACTACTCAGCGATGAAAAGGAATGAGCTCTGGATACACATGACGCAGCAGTTGTTCTCTTTTACAAGTGGGCTCTTTGGGAGCATCATTCACACTGCCCGGTGGATGGACCTAATCCGACCGCTTTCCTGCAAACCTGAGGAAAGAACGTGCATTTTAGAAAGGACCTAGAGGATGGAGATAAGGAAGGTGTGTTGGTGCCTGGCCATGTTGAGAGAGGGCCCTGGGGAGTCCCTGGCAGGCCATGTCACCCGTAGGTGACAACCACAGGCCATATATCATCTTAAAACCACGTACTGCTGTGGAAATGTAAACTGTCAGAATTCCTGAATCTTCGCCAAAGCTGATTAGACTTTCACTCCTCGCTATTCTCACAGTAGAGTTTAGGCGTGGGATTCCCATGGGCTGATCGTCAGGAGGGGACAGGGATGCAGCCTGGCACTGTGGTTGACGGCCAGCCCAGGAGCACAGGACGGGCGAGGGGCAGCATTCCCAGGGAACTGGCACCCGGTTTCCTCTGTGCTCCCCTTTCTCAGGTGGCAACAAACAACGCGGTGGCAAAGCTCCGCAGGCCCAGGAGCGGCACTGCCACTGCTGCTGCTTCTCTCCTACCAGGGCCGGCCGCCCAGGCGGCACAGAAACCAGGCTGTGGGGGCACAGCTATTCCGGGAGCCAAGGATTCGCCTTGACCGTAAAATACAAAGATGCTGTTTGTTTGGGAGCTGGGCAGAGTTTTGGCATGTTGCATGTCCCCAGCCCCCCATCCGTACTGCCACACGGATGTCAGGGTCTGTACTGACACCCTGACAGGGGCAGTCCAGACTTACAGGTATCTCAGAGCTAAAGAAGGAGCAAAGCAGAGAAGATACTTAATTACACTTAATCTTATTTCTCTTCTTTTTCAGCAGATAATTATGTTTTTAAAGTCAGATATTTTATCCTCACACCCACTGTTATTTCCAGGTGACTACGGTATTTTACGTGCACCTTCCACACAGCCTGTCCTGCAAAGTGTGTCACCTCACTGCCTGTTCCCTTAATCTGCGTGTGTTTTGTCCTATTTTTTCTTTATTGGGTAGAGAGTAATATCTTTTATTTCTAATAATTTAATGAGAAATTTTAAACATGAAAATTCTAGCAAAGACTAAATTTGATGAACAAGAACCTTAGCACACTTTTATTTCACCCCAAACTTTCTCTCAACTGCTACATTGTTGCCTAGGATTCATCACGAGCTCATTGACACGTACAGTTTTTGTCGACTCAGGCTACTGTAACAAAACACCGCAGACTGGAGGCATAACCAGCAGGCATCTATTTCCTCACAGCTCGGGAGACTGGAAGTCCCAATCCAGGTCCGCAGGGTCAGCTCCTGGCAAGGGGCTCCCTCCCGGCTCACAGGTGCTGCTGTCTCAGGTGTTCTCAGCAGCTTTTCCTCAGTGTATGTGGAGGGGAAAGAGCAAGCGGGAGGGAGCTCACGGGAGTCCCTCCTTATAAGGACACTAATCCTGTAGGATCAGGGCCCCACCCTCATGACTTCCTTTAACCTTAATTACTTACTTGGACACCCAGTCTCCAAAGATAATCACACTGGGGGCTAGGGCTTTAACACCTGAATTTTGGGAGAGACACAAACGTTTAGTCCAAAATATATCCAAAAAGTTAACCCTTTTAATTTTGTATATTATTCTATTCCAATGTCAGTTTTAAAATGTTTTCCAAAATATAATATTTATTTGTTTTTTGCTGTTCACCATTTATTCATGAATTTCAGCACTTTAGTTTCTTTTCTTTCTACAGTGCATCCCTAAGTATTTCTTTTAAAACAGCAATCTAACTTTCTGATTCCTTGTCTGTCTGAAAAGATCACTATTCAACCTCATTCTTTAACAGGAACTTGAATAGATACAGAATTTGAGGTTCACAATGAGTTCTCTTCAGCATCTTGGAGATGTCCTTTCATTTCTTCCCCGGTCCCCGTGGAATCGGATGGGCAGTCTGCCGTGCACCCGCCCGGGTTGTTTTGCAGACAATCTGTGTTTTCCCTGTGCGGGCTCCGCCCTTCCCTCCTTGTCCTTGGTGTTCTGCAGTCACGTCAGGTATGTCCAGGAGTGGGCTCTTTTTTATGGATCATGCTTGGCATTTGACGGGCTGTTTAAATCTAACTCATTTTGTGCTTTGGGTCTGGTACCTGGAATGTCTCAGTTGTCAGTTCACGTGTTGCCTCACGTCGCTGTGCCTGTTTTCTCTTTCTGCATCTCACCGAGGGGTCTGTTAGATCGTCTCCAGCTCCTCCCACCGCCGTGTCCTGTGTCCTCCTTTACCTCTCTCTGACTCTGCACTTCGGTCCAGGCCATTTCCTTGCTCTGTCTGTAATTAATTGTTTTTCCTCAATGACTTGTTAACTATTGTGTTCTATGGTCCCCAACCCCTGGGCCGAGGACCAGACTGCAGAGCTCCACTTCCCTTCTCCCTCCCTCCCCCCCATCCCTGGAAAAATTGTCTTCCATGAAACTTAGAACTTAGGAACTGGGAGTGGGGGGTCCACACGGCAGGTGAGCAGCAGGTGAGGAAGCACATTTACAGCCATTCTCCACTGCTCAGGTCCCCACCTGAGCTCCACCTCCCACCCCCAGTCCACCCCCATCCATGGAAAAATTGTGTTTCGTGGAACTGGTCCCTGGTGCCAAACAGGTTGGGGACTGCTGATCTAGTCCTCCGCTGAGTTTTTCCGTAACTATACTTCTCATTTTCCCAATTTCTAGTTGGTTTCATTTTCGTAACTGTCTTCTTATTTTATATCCACCTCCTCTCTTACCGTAACTTATTATTGTTGCATGCATTTTAGTCTGTTTTTTTATCTCGTGGAGCCTTTAACAACCAGTTACTTTGAAATCCTTTTCAGTTTGCTCTGTTATCTCCTGTTTATTGAGTCTGTTGGTTTATTCATGACGCTGGATTTATAGGCTGTGGTTCTGGTTTGGCAAGTCACCTTCCATGAGATGTTTTTCCTCCAGGCCCTGAGTATGACCACATCAGCCAAAGCAGGTGCATCTGACAGCCCCGTCCTCAGCTGCTGCAGGGGGCACCTGCAGACTCTCTCTTACCCATTCCAACTCCTGTGCCAACCAGCAAGTGTGGAGGAATAAACACCACGCTTGGTGACCAATTAGGGATGAGATCCGGGAGGTAAGTATGACCTTCTTTTTCACAGGTAACAGACTCTGAGGTATGTTCTCTACGGCCCCTCAGCCTCCAGAACTGAGCTGCAGTTGCTCACAGTAGGAGCAGCTTCAACAGCGCACCTTTGGGTTGGCTTTCAGGTGAGGGACCCCAGCTCTGCCAGCAGCTTCCCGATCTTCCCAAGCAGGTCACCTGGGAAGGGGTGGGGCAAAAGGTGTGGGCCTGTGGCCACCTGTTTGTATTCTGCTCTGTCTCTGCAAGTTACCTGCGTGTCCTGCGATCCTGGCCTCCTACTCACACCTAGCCTAAAGCAGGAGGTGGGAGAAGCTGACCCACTGACAGTGTCTAGAACGGTGTACTGGGAACGCAGCTTCCCAGAGGCAGAGAAACCTCCCAGCCTTTATTTAAGTGGGCAGAGTTGTGGTTCTGACCTCCCCACAGCTGTCAGCTACTAGCGACACTCAGTTTAGATTTTATAGTTTACAAACTTCTTCCGCATACCCATTATCCCTCCCGTTGGGCCTCAGGACCCCCCCGGGAGGCAGCTGTTCTGGCGATTTCCAACTTAGAGAAGAGACCTGGAAGCTCACAGGCTTTCCATGTGGCCCTGCTGATGATGCAGAGGAATTGTTTCTACACGCCCTCCTTCAGCTGAGGCCACCGTCCTCTCTCATCTCCAAGAAAAAGTGTCACACACTAGGCCAGAGGTATGGCCGGGGCCTTCCCACAGGGAGTGGAACCTTTGGTTGGATGGAAAGGAATGACATGCGGAGGAAGAGCGTTGCAAGGCTCATCTGAAGAGGCTCAGGCGTGTACCTCTGATGGAAGTTGCTAGAGAAACATTGGACAGCCTGGTGGCTCCGGGCTGAAGAGGCCTTGGGAAGCGCTTAGGGACTGTATCTGGAGGCTGGTTCCTACAGCTCCCGAGGTGCTCCAAGGGATTTTAAGGTCTTGTCTTGCCTTCCTCTGAAATGAGAGATGCGTGTGAGAACAAGCTCATTAAACACAGGGGCACAACTGCAGGCCGGGCCGCGTTGTTAACTAAGTAGAGACAGGCACACAATTGACCCAGAAAGAGATTTTTAAAGATAGAGTTTAAGAATTAAGATAAAGTGCAGCTCCGGCGGCCGTTCTGAGCAGCATCGACGGGAGCCTGCAGAGGGGTTATTTAAGCACTTGAGAGAGACTAAAGGCTTAAGTCTAATCTCCGCGCGGTGCTCAGACTCCCAGCACGCTCAGCGCTGCGGAGGCTCCCGGGGCCCTGGGCATGACCAGGGCACAGAGGACGCCACGCAGCCTGGAGACGTGTAGGTGCTCGCTGCAGCGGGACCCCAGCCCAGCCTTGCTAGCCTGGTGGCCCAGGGTGCAGGGCTGTTCCCCCTCAGAGTGGGACTTGTCATTGAAAGGCTTTTTGGGGACAGCCAGCTTCTCACCGCCCCCCAACCCCAGCCCAAGTGGCAGAACTGGCTGCTGGTTGGAACTGGGTGAGACTTTTAAGAAACCAAATCCAGAGCAGCAGTCACCCTTGAGCTTGAGCCCAAAGTCCACTGACTGGCATCTCCATTTCCCACAGCGCCTGACGGCTGCTGTTTAATGCGAGAGGAAGAGTGGGCTTGACAGACAGCTAGGGAGGGGAGAAACAGTCTCTCAGAGAAAGGATCAGCAGGCCCTTCTGGAGGAAAGAGAGGAAATAAAAGATTCTTATGGATCCCAAGAGATCTGAAGATTATAAAAAGCAGCACTAAAATGTTCCCAGGGCTCTTTAGTGAGGCGGCACCCTGACCCCACAGATGGCAGAGATGCTTGGTCAGATTATGGGCTTTCAGTGTTGTTGTTGAATTGCAAAACGGAGGCTGCTTCTCCATGCCTCTGCCACCCCGCACCTCTGCCACCCCACCTCGTGCCTCTGCCACCCCGCAGCTCTGCCACCCACCACGCCTCTGCCACCTCATGCCTCTGCCACCCCGGTCCAGGGTCCTCCATCCTTTTGCGGAAGGGAGTGGAAAAGGAGTATGTGTTGGAGGTTGTTGTCTGGAGACCAGGAAAGAACATGAACAGACAGTTCCAACCTGCAGAGCCCTTAGCAAGGCCCAGGCGAGGGCTATCTGTT